>NW_027363058.1:1800000-2340665 GCF_046119375.1 Phyllobates terribilis | reverse complement strand
TAAAGAATATGGCTGTGGGGAAATACAACTCCCACTGCGAAGCTGTTTCAGATTTAAAAACATTGGGCCCACCAGAGGATTTGATTCTGAGGGCTCACCTTTCTCCCCCGTTCAAGAGCCCCATAGCAGCTGCAAAGTTAGCGCTATCATGAACTCTCCTTATGTAGAAGCCAGGGGACACCAGAGGATTCTCCCTGCCGAGAAGTAGTCCTGGCTAAGAAAAGTGTGTGGGAAGGTTCCCAGACACTCTATGGCTGCTTTTTTACTGAGGTGGAAACCCATGCAAACACAGGGAAAACATACAAAATCCTTGCAGATGTTGTCCTTGATGGAATTTGAACCCAGGATCCCAGCGCGGCAACGCTTCAGTGTTAACCACTGATCCAATGTGCTGCCATTCACCCTCTGATATCTAACAGGCTGGAGAAACTTGCACCTACTGCTACTCTATCTTCAGCTCCTTTGTGAGAAACTAATGTATTTGGGCAGCCACTCAGTCTACCAAATAAAATTCCTGAGAAGGAAATTGGGGATGGCTTGGCTACTGGTACTGGTGACAGTGCTAATGTCAGGGTAAGAAAGAATATTTATTTTTCCACTTTTATACTTTTATACGCTTTGCTTATGTACTAACCACCATTTTGTGTCTTATAACAATAAGCTTTCCTTGCTACGTGTTACTTAGATCGAAACTTATGCTAAGATGGTGCCAGTATCAGCCAAGCACCTGTTTCAGAGAAATGAAACCGAAACATCAACTGATTGTTGTCTGCCCAGAGACTGAGTTAAGGAGACGTGGACCAATCAGGACTGGCTGGATACTAGACATTTATGGCTTACCCCGCCCCGAACAATCAATTTATGGCTTACCCCGCCCCGAACACTCCCTTTCCCCTCCCCATTACGTAGTGTATTTAAGTTTGTGCATGCGGAAATAAAGACAGAACATTGCTGAGATCGTGGCTTGCCAGTAGCCTTCTGAGCATGCTCTGAGTTTGAACCAGCTTGTTGTCTGACTCATTCTTTGAATGGTTGACCCATGCTCATAGCCTTAATTTGGAGTGACTGGAGGACGAGTGGAATGTCGCTACGACCCCGACACTAATACCATGGTGTCATATCATAGTTTACTGGAAATATTCCAGGCTAGTAGGAGGCAAGCAGATTCTCACAGAAAAGTACCAGCAGTAATGTTCAGGGACCTGCGCTTGTAGGAGGCGGAAACAATACCGGAAGAAATAGTGGCGGCTGGGGACTGAGTATGGACACCCGGCCGCCGCCATGAGGTTGTGGACATCTTACACCTCCACAAGCTTAAAAGGCCATATTTCAAGTGCAAGTAGCTGCCCAGAAATCTGGCAGTTTAGTTTTGCGGCCTGTGGGTGGGTGGCTGGCAGCATACTTGCGCTTGCATTCCAAGTAACAGAAAACTAAGCAGATGGTGGTCTCTATCATCATCATGGCCTCACCTCGGCACTATGAACTCTCCTAAAGGAGAAGCCAGGGCCCACCGGAGGAGTCTCCGGTTCTCTTGTGGGCCCGTCCAACCCTGCTGGGAAGCAGCCCTGGCTAAGAAAAGTGCGTGGGAAGGTTCCCGGACACTCTATGGCTACATTTTTAATGTGGACTGGCTACATTCACCTGTCCACGTGTTTGTGGTTAGGCGGTCCTTCCCAGTAAGTGCACTGGGGAGGGCACGGGTAATGTTGTGGGACCCGTGCTTGTGGAAGGCGGAGAAGATACCCGGAGAAATAGTGGTGGCTGGGGACCAAGTATGGACACCCAGATGCCGCCGGCATGAGGTTGTGAAAAGCTTCTGTCTCCACTAGTCTAAAAGGCCACATTTCAATTGAAAGCAGCTTTAGTGGACTTCCTGGGAGAAATGACAGCTGAAGTAGATATGGTTTACCAAGTCCTTTCACCAAGCTAAAGAATATGGCTGTGGTGAAATACTACTCTCAGCATAAAAAGCAGTGGACTGGCTCCATACTGTCCCTGGCCACATTCACTTGACGACGTGTTTCTGGTTAGGCGGTCCCTCCCAGTAAGTTCACTGGGGAGGGCACGGGTAATGTTGTAGGACCCGTGCTTCTGGAAGGTGGAGACGACACAGGGACAAATAGTGGCAGCTGGGGACCGTGTATGAATACCCGGTCGCCGCCACCATAAGATTGTGGACAGCTTCTGCCTCCACGAGTCTAAAAGGCCACATTTCAAGTGCACGCAGCACGCATGGGGTAGGGACAACTGAACGCTGCACTGGGACAAGGACGTGGCTGGTGATTGTTGAAAGTCTGCAGCGACAGGTGCGTGGCGGGAGGCATCTTCTCATGCGCCAAGGATCACTTATGATGGACACACTTTTAGGCAGTGACCTGGGAGTCAGAGCTGCTTCCAGAGGTCTTCCCCATGCTGTTCCCATGTCTTTTCAGCACTGTATGCATGTGTCTGATGATTTGTCACACACCACATGGCCAGATAAGGTTGTAAAATTTTAAAATGACATTTCCCGGTGAATGCATTTGTCTTGGTTGAAAGCAATGCAAAAGTGCAAAAACACATCAAAAACGCTACGTGTGAACGGAGCCCAAGGTGTGGAGGAGTCTTTTTGATTTTGGTTATTTATTTTGCCTTATATACAAGTCATTACCCTGGAAAGGATGTTCCCTAACATGTTGCCCAGGAAAATCCATTTTGGTTTCGTTTTTGTATGTTTTATTGTGAGTCCGTAAAAGTGGTGTAATACTCTGACAATGTTGCTGACAGCAGTGCCCTGGGGGTCAGAAATGCTTCCAGGGGTCTTCCCCATGCTGTTCTCATGTCATTTGAGCACTTTTCCCATTGATTTGGGTAATTTTTAGGCCCTCTGCAGACCGCCGGGGGGAGCCGCCTGAAAAATGCTTTAGTTTCCCGTAAACTTACATTGGGCTCGTTACTCGGACTGAGGACCCGATTATTCCAATGTGCTCGACCCGAGCATCGAGCACCCGAGCATTTTAGTGCTCACCTATCACTAGTGATGATCACTACTAAATAATCCAGAGACACATGCATTTCCCGTCTTGTCTCTATGTGTCTCCTAGTTGGGTTTTGGATGGTTTTTTATACTCATTCCTATTTTTAAATTACCTATTGTATATTTGTTTTTCACTTTTTGTATTTTTTATATTTGCACTTTTTGTCTATGTGCCATTGTATAATTGTGTTTGCGTTTTCTTCTGGCAGCGATGTCGGTTCATACTTTGATAATATGAACTAATTATGTCATCGGTCTGCAATTTCTGAGAGTATTCAGGATGCGCCGACACACCGTCACGAAATCCATGCTGATTATGGTCTGTGGACACGTGTGATTAAATCAGCACACCGGTCTGTAATTATCAATGGAATTTAAGATGCACTGACACACTGTTCCAGAAGCTGTGACAAAGGACGACAGATCATTCGAAACGCGTAGCACTGTCCACCTACCCCCCCACCCTTTCCTCATGGATGTCATTTTTAACATGGACTAATTAAACGCATGTTTTTACTTGGAGCTGGATTACACGATTTCTTTGGCCATTCCTCATGTTTTGCTCAGAACGTTTTCCCGTTCTCCATTCATGATCCACACAGCTGATCGGCTTTACTTTTTTCTTAATTGTACATGTACGTCAGCACTACGTAATGACTTAATATTTGTACGGCCACACGCGCACTTTTCTGGTGTATTTTGTACATTAAAGGTTGTATTTATATTTATGGAGGCTTCTTGTGTTCTCCTTATTGGAATGTCAAGATATTGGCTAATAATGGTAAAGGTATCATTTGTGTTCATTTCTGGCTCCTCTTATAACAGTGAATGATATCACCCGACGCTGGCACAGCTGTCAGGATACGTATACAAGGGAGCGTGCCAAAAATGGGTCTGCGGCGTCCAGAAAGCATCCCTATATTTATATGGACTAGCTCAATGTCCTGGCCCCCATTATAGACCTATGTCCATATGTTATGGCTTGTTTAATCATTGTTAATGATTAGAAACATATTAAGTTATCTAATTTTACCCAACATCACATCCTTTTTTGTCACTTGCAGAACTGAATCCAACTTACAGGACAGGGAGATGGCCTTGGAGTCAGATGACGCCGTGTTGGATCCAGTGGCCGATTCTGCCGAGGTGCAGGACCAGCAGCAGGGCAGTCATCGGATTCCGCAGCAACATCTGCATCAGCACCATCAACAGCACCAGCTCAAGCCTCGGAGGAAGTGGAAGGACGCCGGAGCAGCAGCCCAACCCCTCGACTTGACAACTCCCCTGTTGCTGCTCCCATCCCACGAAGAATTAGATGTAGGAGGGAGCTCCCCATTATCACCACTAGGCACGAGGTAGATAGTGGGGTATTAGATTATCTTGTCCGCACGGCGAATGATGATGGGGAGGAGGCGTTTACGTGGAGCCTAGGCATGGTATCTGAGTGATATCGACACGTCTGTGCAGCTGCCTGCCAGGAATTCCTTCCATATTATTTTGGATGCTTGCATGTGACCTAATAATCTTCATGAGGTGTTTGACTGTCTGCACTCGGCAGATGAGGACTATGTGGGTTCATCACAAAACCCATCATGCCTCAGCTCCCTACTTCCCAACCAACATCCCCTGTGGATCGACAACCACCCATTCAGTCAGAGCACATGAGTGGGCAAAGGAAAGAGGAGTGGGCTGGTCCAGGAGCTCCAATGGCTGGATCCTTTGTTAGTGATAGGCCACTACAATGGTCCAGGCATGGGCCTACTGGAGGAGAATATTATTATGCTCATGAAGGGCAATACCATCACCCCCAAGAGCCACACACACAGATGTGCTTTCCCTTCAGGGTCATATAGCCCTCAATTCATGGCCCAAATGATTTCCACAGCACCAGCATCTTTGTCTGGAAACGTTTCTGCCTCCCAACAGAAGGCCTTCACCTCCCAACCTATAATTTGTAATGTTAGGATTACGATGTTAAAATTCTGAATGTTTCATTTCTTTATGCCAGATTGTTTGGATTCTAAAAATAAAAAAGGTGTACATATGACAAAATATGTATGCACTTATTTGTATATATATATTTTATTAAAATTTTTGTTAACAAAAAAGCCATGTTTTTCATTTTTAGAAAATAAAAAATACATGTTGCTAGTAAAGGGAGCAAAAAAACACATATGTTGGATGTTTGACACATTATTGCACAAGGAAAGTAAAAAAAAACAAAAACATAAACACATTATTAATTCAAGGAACAATAACGGGGGGATTCTGCCATGGCGTCTCATCCTATGGAGTTAAGAAACAGGAGGCAAAAAGATCCTGAACCTTAATGACAGAAGACTGTCGTCATGTAGTCGGCACAAATGGATAAAGGAAGGGATTGGGCACATCCTGGACATCTTCAGGACCTGGACCATAACGACACTCATGCCTGCAGGTAAAGTTGTGCAACAGCACACATGCCTTGATCCCGCCATTCACATTCTGTTCGCTAAGTTAGAGGACAGACTGGAGCACGCGCCATTCAGCGCACAGGATGACAGAAGCACACTCAACCATTCTGCGAGCACGAGACAGCAAATAATTGAAAAATTACCTCTGGTGATTGAGGCCTCGATGTGGGAACGACTGCATCACATCTCTTGTTAATTGGAAAGCCTCATCAGCAATGAAGACATATGGTGCTGCTTCAGACCTTGAACCAGGAAGAACACATGGAGGTGGGAGAGCAAGGTCATTATTTAGAAGGCATAGACCCATTACCGATGTTTTAAAGATGCGGGAATCACCTGTACTCCCATAGGCCCCAATATCTACAATTCTAAACATGTAATTACTGTCAACTACCGCCAATAGTACAACAGAAAAATACTGCTTAGAATTGAAATATTGGAACTGCTTATAATTGAGAGTTGGACGGCTTCTTGACCCTGATGTGTTTCCTATCCAAGGCCCGAGGTAGTTTGGAAATTGAGTTTTCAGCAAAAAGCCTCGTGATATCCGCTCCCAGGCAAGTTGTGCCGGCTCCGGCACCACCACAGAATGGAGTCTGTCCCATATCTGGGCACATATGTTCCAGACAATTCCTGAAATTGTTGACTTGCCCAGGAGGAATTCCAAATGAAGGGCCACAAATGATACACCAGTAGATAGAAACCTATTGGATAAATGTAACAATGCATAATGAGATGGTGGAGGAGGATATTTTAACTAATGCTTAAAATATATCCAGAATTAATAAATAGATTAAAAAAAACCTCTTATTAATACTATATTAGACATTCTTAAACATTGACCATAGTAAGGCAAACATTATATTTTTACAAAATAACACAAGCATACAATTAAGCTATAGTCGCTACACTTGGTAACACACACACAGACTTTTCCATCCACTATTGAAAAGCAAGGCCACATAGTGTCATGGGTGTATCAGATGTGACAGACAGTCGTCCTGCAGGTGGTTGCAGGAGATCCCTTCGTTTAGCATTACAGACACCTTCTTAGCTGTTTCACTCTAGGACCCAGCGGCTACCTCCTTCCTTCTCATTGACAATCTGGTCTGGGTGTTTAAATAGTTTCACTTTCAGCAGGAAGTTGCCTGTGATATTCACATGACTCCCTGTGAATGCTTGGAGCTCTCAGACTGCTATCGTGTTCTGTGGTGCTAGGAGGACACTTGGAGTTATCTCTCTGAAGTCGACTAACGCTAAGCTACTTTCCCCCGTGTTTGTCTACCTTGTTGTCTTTAGTCTCTAGTGGGGATTGACTAGTGCTCACCTCCCCCCTTCCCTATACAGGGTCAAGAGCTAGGGAAATACAGGGTTTAGGTTCGCGTGCGGCAATTGGTGAAGAAGGAGGTCTCCACTCCCCCTTTCCCTAGTGTCAGGGCTCCCTTTCCCAATCCCTTCATGTTACACTACACTGTGTGCAGAATTATTAGGCAAATGTGTATTTTGATCACATGATACTTTTTATACATGTTGTCCTACTCCAAGCTGCATAGGCTTGAGAGCCAACTACCAATTAAGTAAATCTGGTGATGTGCATCTCTGTAATGAGGAGGGGTGTTGTTGACTAATGACATCAACACCCTATATAAGGTGTGCTTAACCTGTGGTCCATCATAAAATGTGAGATCTACAGGGAGGGAAAACAGTACACCTCTCGGAACAGTGTCTGGGAGGCTGTGGTGGCTGCTGCACGCAATGTTGATCGAAAACAGATCAAGCAACTGGCAGAATCTATGGATGGAGGCTGCTGAGTGTCATCATAAAGAAAGGTGGCTATATTCATCACTAATTTTTTTGGTTTTTGTTTTTGCATGTCAGAAATGTTTATTTCTAAATTTTGTGCACTGATATTGGTTTACCTGGTGAAAATAAACAAGTGAGATGGGATTATATTTGGTTTTTATTAAGTTGCCTAATAATTCTGCACAGTAATAGTTACCTGCACAAACAGATATCCTCCTAAGATAGCCAAATCTAAAAAAAAAAACACTCCAACTTCCAAAAATATTAAGCTCAGATATTTATAAGTCTTTTGGGTTGATTGAGAACATAGTTGTTGATCAATAATAAAAATAATCCTCTAAAATACAACTTGCCTAATAATTCTGCACACAGTGTAGTCTTTCCCACACCTTGGTTGACACATAGATATTCAGACCTGTAATAATGTTAATTAATAGTGAAACCAACAGACAAATTCGTTTTTAAACCTTAAAAAATTGGCAGTGAACATGTAATAGGCCTGGAGATCAAATTCTTATTTTAAAAAAATTACAGCAAAAATACCTTAGTGTCATAAGAATAAATACTTCACCGCATGGAGGTATTCTGGTATGATATTCCTGACCTCAACACCTCCAAAAGATGGTCGAATGTAGATACGCTCACTGGTACAGGAGGAGCGAGGACCCTGCCCGCGAGGGCTCACAGTCTACAAGGGATGGGTGAGGATACAGTAGGTGAGGGTAGAGGAGGTCATGCAGTAACGTGGTGGAGCGGTGGTTACTGCAGGTTGTAGGCTTGTCGGAAGAGGTAGGTCTTCAGGTTTCTTTTGAAGGCTTCCATGGTAGGCGAGAGTCTGATGTGTTGGGGTAGTGAGTTCCAGAGTAGGGGGGATGCACGGGAGAAATCTTGCATGCGATTGTGGGAAGAGGAGATAAGAGAGGAGTAGAGAAGGAGATCTTATGAGGATCGGAGGTTGCGTGCAGGTAAGTACCGGGAGACTAGGTCACAGATGTATGGAGGAGACAGGTTGTGGATGGCTTTGTATGTCATGGTTAGGGTTTTGAACTGAAGTCTCTGGGCAATGGGGAGCCAGTGAAGGTATTGACAGAGGGGAGAGGCCGGGGAATAGCGGGGGGATGTTGTTGCCAAAAAATACTTCAAAACCAGGCTACAGTGGTATTATGGGGGAATTTCCCAACATGATATATGTGCTCACAGTGTGGGACATGGAAACGAGGCTTTTTATAGGGTTCTACACAAGGATTTCTTAGGCATCTTAGCGAAAATACATGATGAAAATTACAAGGCAGACGAATGCCATTCGCATCACATACGCTCATATGTGAAAAAGACGGCACAATCACACTACACTCTCAGAGCAACTGAAAGAAAAATAGCGTGACGCTCATCCGACTCTCCTGCATTAAAATAAGATGCGAGTGTGACTGCGGCCTAAGAAGGGTTATGATAGGAATCGTTGGAGTCAGAGTCCTGGAAAGTATTGTCAGAGGAATCAAATTCAGAGGAGCTGGAACATGGGATTTGGAGGCAGATTTGTGGTATGAATGGGGTATTAATATTGATTTGGGGGTGTGTACTGTTCCACTCCATCTACCCCATTCATACACCTGGTTAAGTGTATAGTCATTATTATCGCATTGGAATTTATTTTTCTTCATAGACATAATGCTGTCTTCCAATTTGGTGATCGTTTGTTGCGTTTTACTTATAAATGCTCCATGTTCTGTGTTAGATTTATATGGCTCCAATGTTAGTTTAATATCATTCATTTATGATTGAACAGCAATTCATTTTTGCTCCTCAATCTTAACAATAAGACACATGAGATTTAGAGAACATGTAGTAAGTAAATGGTTCCATTGCTCCACAAATTGCTGAGAATAAATGGTTGTCGGAAGTTTTTTGATCCGTAGTCCTCTAGGGACCATATCTTTATCAATATACTTCCGTAATGTTGTTTTGTCCCACCATGTTTTCATTTCATAACTCATGATTTTTTTAAGTTTCTTTAAGTTGTCAAACATGGAATTAGGAGTCTGATCCGATTGTCTGCCATTATCGGCCATAACCGCCACACCATCCGCCCTTATGAACTATGGCCTACACCATGGCTGTCTCCTCTCTAGTTTTCCCTATGACCTAAATAATCCTCCTATACTATAAGGCCCCAACACTGTCCGCCTTAATGAGCTATACCCACCACATTGTCTGCCATTATCAGCTATAACCGCTACACCATCCGCCCTTATCAACCATGGCCTATATCATGGCTGTCTCCTCTCTAGTTTTCCCTAACACTCTCTATATCTCCACACTGCCCCCCACCATGCTAACCTCTCTCCATATTGTGCCATTTTCACACTGCCCTCTCTCAATATCCATTCTGTGTCTCTTTTCACACTATGCCCTCATACTGCTCTCTCCAAACTGTATCCCACAGCGCAGGTATAATGTCCCCCACAGCTCCCAGTATAATGTCCCCCACAGCTCCCAGTATAATGTCCCCCACAGTCCCTGATATAAAATGATGTCCTCTACAGCCAGCCATCCTTTATCATAGAGGAAAATGAAATCATTGGGTTTGAAACATAGAGCAACAGGTCATCTGAATATAGAGCTAGTTTATAGTGATGTGAGCCTATAGTAACTCCACTAATATCTGGATTTGTATGTAATGCTACCACTAAATGTTCCAATGCACTGTGTCGAATGCTTTTATGGCGTCAACAGAAACATGGCACATTGGGATCCCCTGGCTTTTTGCATGGGAAATTAACAATGTTTTATTTGTATTATCATGAGCTTCTCTAGCCTTAACGAAGCCAACCTGATCGTTGCTAACAATTGAGGGTAGATAGTGTGAGAGCCGTGTTGCAATTATTTTAGAGTATTTTTATGAGTACATTAATTAATGTTATTGGATAAATATTAGGGCAGGTATTTGGTTCTCTTCCAGGTTTTGATAGAACCGTTATATCAGCCTCAAGTGATTGGGGGGCAAAGGGGTCTTCTGAGATATTATTGAACACTTTTGCTAAAAATGGTAATAACAGAGGTGCAGACATCTTATAATAAAATCTATTATTGAATCTATCTGGCCCAGGGCTCTTCCCAGTAGGGAATGATTTAATGGCCTCTCATATCTGTTGCTCAATGAAAGCTTTGTCTAGTACCTCCAGCTCGGGGGTCTGTAAGGAAAGTAGGGCAGTGTCCAGAATATATTTGTCAACTTTTGTTTCAAGACTATTAGGCGACACGTCGTGGTATTGTGCATAAATATTATATAGCGAGCTATAACAGCAATGAAATGCTTCCTCTATGTCAGTGGGGTTATGAATTTATAGCCGGGTGCCCCTTTTATTCTGGATACGTATGTCCTTTGCATGTGTGGATGTAACCTCCTTGTCAATGAGCGGCCACATTTATCTGTGAATTCATACGAGTATCTTCACATGCGATCTTGGTATTTTATACACGTTTCATCTATTAATGACCTTCGCTCCTTTCTTTTTACAATCAGACCGTTTTTATTGAACAAAACAAAGAATTACCAACATTTTGTTTTTCTTATAGAAACATTGTGAGAAAAGCAATAAAAAGAAAGAAAAACCAGTAACAATACGACAACCGGTTTACAATGATACAAATCCCAATATCGCTCTATAGTACAAGGTTTTGGAATAGTAATTTTACATTTGTACATAAATGTCTGAAATATTCCTGACTGATTATTTTTTTCCCTATTGGGACAACAAAAGAAAAAGAATATATCTAAGAAGGGACAATTATATGGACTGAGACAATTATTATTCGCTGACACCTTGGGTATAAGGATATACATTCCTGGTTTACTGTAAGGAAATGGACAAACGGTCCAGTATAGTATTTCTGAGGTTTTCTGAAGCAATACCGGGGGTAATTAACCATTGTTCCCATATGTGTATGGATTTCTTGACAGCGTTTCTTCATATATAAGCTTCCTTTCCAAGCATAGTGTCATTTATCCTGGATTTTAGTTCTGTTATCGTTGGGGGAGAATTGTCTATCCAATGTAGTGCCAACAACTATCTGGCTTGGAATAATATTCTGGAGCTAGCTATTGCCATATGGGAGTCTGGTCTACGTCCTCTCCCAGGAGTCTCAGGATACAGATTTTAGGTTGCAACTGAAGTTGTATCCCAAATACAGATAGTACAAGAGCGATCACCACATTACAGTAGTCGCCAATATTCCCACATCATATGTATCAGGTGGGCGTCATTTTGACCACATCTAGGGCATGTGTCATCAATCTGTATTAAAATTTTAAATAAAATACTTGGGGATCTATATACCCTATGAATGAGAAGAATTTGGGACAATCTTTGTGACTCTGACAATGAAAGATTCGGTGTCAAATCCAAGTTTCCTCAGATAAAGGACCCACATCCTCCCCCTATTTTGTCTTAATTATCAAAGAATATTTACCCAAATGTAGGGCAAGTAACTGCCTATAAATAGGGGATAGTAGACATTTTGTATCCACCGCTGTAGCAATGGTATCTATCGGGTGATGTCGATCAATCAGTATGGCGTTTATTCTAGTTGTGTGTTATATGCATGACGTATTTGCAGATACTGATAAAGCACCCTATGTGAAAGGCTAAAATCTGCCTTTATTTGTTCAAAGCTCTTGAATAATCCATTCCTTAAGAGTTGTGATACCAAACATATACCCCTATCCACCCACTCACTAACATTATTTAGTTTCTGTAGCTCTGATAAGTTATAGTTGTGCCATAAAGGAGTATAGTTTGTGTACTTTTCAATCCCCAGAAAATTTTTACCCCTATCCCACACCTTATATATTAACTTTAGCTTAAGACATTTTAGGTCATTTTCTCCAGGAGGCCCCATATCTAGTACCGAGAATGGAAGCTTCCGCTTGGTTCCTCCCATAAGTAGGTGCCCTGAAATTCCACAATATTTGCGAGTAACCCATCCATGAAACTATCTTAGCTGCTTTCTAGCGTTAAGCAGGTCTGCGTATGTCTGGAGGGAAGCAGATCAGTTATGTTGTTTGTCAAGGAGATCAATCCGCTCAAGCAAAAGGGGGACTTTAGCTGCTTTCTCTTTTAAGCCTGGATCCATGTTTTATTAGTATCCCTCTCAGGATGCATTTGAGAGCTTCCCATTGAAATGGTAAGGCAGTTTCATCATGCTCATATTTGTGAAGGAGTCTATAGTCTCAAGAAGGTCTGAGACACAGAGTGAGTCTTTCAGCAGATTATCATTAAGTTCCCACAGTTGAAGCCTTGGTGGAGTCAGGTATAGTCAGATAACAATATACAGGAGCATGATCTGACCATATAGCAGTCCCTATCAGAGATGTAGGTTGCCATGTAAGCAAGTGATGGCAATTTAATGAAAAGTCTCTACGGCTATGGATATTGAGTATAGGAGAATAATACGTATAATCCTTTACATCTGGATGTAGTATCCTGCATACATCGACCAGTTGGTCACAAGTAGGGAGATATAAGTTTGCCAAAGTCAAAATGTTGGAATAGATGGAGATCTTAAACACATACACCCTCTCAGTGTCAGACAGTGTTTCTACCATAGTATGCGGCAGTGATCTGTGTCGGCCTATACTCCGCACCTTAGACTTCAAAACAGCATTTGTACTGTGAAGCCAAGATGAATAATATCTGTTAGTAATCTGAGGTACAGTATATGATCGCCTCTAAAGTGGGACTCCTGAAGAAGGAGAAAATGAACGTGTTGTTTATTCATATGATAAAACACTTGAGCTCCTTTCTCTCGAACATTAAGTCCTCTGACATTCAATGAACGAGTTTTGAATTGTGTCATATTATATGAAAAAAAAGGAGGAGGAGAGAAAGATCAAGAGCAAAGAGGAGGTATAGATGGTAGATAGTAATGTCTACCTCTCAGTGGCCAAGAGGTATAGATTATGAATATATCGAACACTAGGAAATTACGAAACAAGCAGATCCCAATGCAAGTCCTTAACTGGGGGTTGTCTTTACAGGCGTAAGTCAAACCTTTAGTCCTAGGGTTCCTATTAGGGGGAACCACAGAATATATAGCGAGCAAAGTAATACAGCCTGATATTACAGTAATATAATGTGAACTCAAATTAAATGCCGTTCTAAGATATGAACTGAGACATTCCGTATAGTGGAAGAGTGGCACCTAAAACTCTATTTAGATATATCTTATTATATTCTGAAAGAAATAAGTACGCATCTGCAAACTGTCTCTCTCATCAGGGAAAAGAAGATTCATTTCAGGAGCTCATATGATTGGCAGGTTCCTTTCCCGTCTGGGTGCATCACCATCAAATTCCTGATCCATTGAAAACCTTATGTGAGGTGCCGAAACTCTGTGGCAATGGTGGAGAAGGTGGCCAATCAGATATATGGATTCTGGGAATGTCCAGGACATCACAGAATGGTCTCATGTCGCTTTGATCTTTCAAAGTATACAATGTTCCTTTTTTTTCGGACTCGCAGGTGGAAAGGGTACCACAGGAGTACATCAGACCATTTTCCTAGAGAGTATCAAGTAGTGGTTTCAATACCCTTCTTTGAGCGAGTGCCATTCAGGATAGATCTGTATGCGTTTTCCATTGAAATCACCAGGACCCAACTCCCCTGCTTTCCTCAGAACGGCCTCTTTTATATTGGAAAAATGTATGTGACCGATAATGTCCCTTGGACGCTCAGGATCTGAGCCATGATTGCCTAATGTACGGTGCGCCCTGTCGATCTCCAGCTCCTTATCAATAGGGTCACCAAGGATGTAATTGAACAATGTCCACAGTGTTGGCATAATCGCTTGTGCATTGATGATTTCAGGATATTATTGTGATTTTCTTGGTCATCAATGATATTAAACAGACTGTTTATTTGCTGGCTGTGAAGATCCAGTGTTTGTTTCTGAGCATTTTGATGGCCACAACTTGTACGACATCAGCCTCGAATATCTGTACCTTCTCGGTAAGCCGTGATAGGCTAGAAGTGAGGGGACATATGTCAGTTTTGTACGTGGTCTTCAGCCTTTGTATATATTGCTCTATCTCTTGTTTAGTAGGGATAGACACAATATGAAATATAAATCAATTATGGCGTTCCCTATATCAGAATCCTCTGTGGCTGCGGAGGGAGGGGAGTAAATTTCCCTGTGAAGCAAGCACTGCTCAGTATGTGGGCTTTGGTGAGAATACAGGGAGATTTGTGGTGCGGTTTTCTTGTGAGGCCTACATTAAGAGAGAAGATGGTGCAGGACTTACAGGCTTGAGCTGTCTGGCATCATGAGGGTTAATACTGCTTCTTTTTCCAAGCAGAGATGAGGCAGTAATGGCTCCGGAGCAGGATGATAAGACTTTCGATAAGAAACACTGCATACCAGACATGATGACCGAGGTGGAGGACCTCAGATTAACCTCAGATATCGTCTTTCTTTCCCATATCAGACGTCATATTTAAGGCCAGAAATTGCTTATAATTCCCCAGAAACACTGTCTGAAGAGAGTGCTTTCAGTTTGTGCATCCTCTCCGTGTTACGTCCAGGCCATGTCTTTCCTGTTGATATTAAATACGTCCGAAGGCGGCGTTGATTGGGACCAGGATTGTGTGATGTAACAACCTTATGTGAGCCCCAGAAATGCGAGTTGTGACACCAATGGAACGTCACCACAACGCAACGGGAGGTTTGTATGAGTGTTTTTATTTTAACAAGGCCAAACATGAGGAATGAGAAGGAGTTGTACCAATAGAAGTGGAAAACCCCTTTAAGAAGATACAATTTTCGGTTAGAATTTAAATAGGCTTCTCCCCTGTGTGACTTCTCTGAAGTTTATTAAGAGTTGATTTCTGTGTAAAACATTTCCCACATTAAGAACATGAAAATGGCTTCTCGCCTGTGTGAGTACTTTGGTGACTAAGAAGTGAGGATTTCTTCACAAAACATTTTCCACATTCTGAACACAAAAAAGGCTTCTCCCCTGTGTGGGTTCTCTGGTGTATAACAACATCTGATTTCTGGTTAAAACATTTCCCACATTCTGAACAGGAAAAAGGCTTCTCCCCTGTGTGAGTTCTCTGGTGCTTAATCAGATTTGATTTCTGGTTAAAACATTTTCCACATTCTGAACAGGAAAAAGGTTTCTCCCCTGTATGAGTTCTCTGGTGCTTACCCAAATCTGATTTCTGTTTAAAACATTTTCCACATTCTGAACAGGAAAAGGCTTCTCCACTGTGTGAGTTCTCTGGTGATTGACCAAATCTGATTTCTGGTTAAAACATTTCCCACATTCTGAACATGAAAAAGGCTTCTCCCCCATGTGGGCTCTCTGGTGGCTATGAAGAATCGCTTTACGGTTAAAACATTTCCCACATTCATAACAGGAAAAAGGTTTCTCCCCTGTGTGAGTTCTCTGGTGGCTATCAAGAATCTCTTTACGGTTAAAACATTTACCACGTTCTGAACAGGAAAAAGGTTTCTCCCCTGTGTGAGTTCTCTGGTGCTTAACCAAACCTGATTTCTGGTTAAAAATTTTTGCACATTCTGAACAAGAAAAAGGCTTCTCCCCTGTGTGAGTTCTCTGGTGGCTATCAAGAACTGCTTTACGGTTAAAACATTTCCCACATTCTGAACAGGAAAAAGGCTTCTCCCCTGTGTGAGTTCTCTGGTGCTTAAGCAAATCTGATTTATGGTTAAAACATTTTCCACATTCTGAACAGGAAAAAGGCTTCTCCCCTGTGTGAGTTCTCTGGTGATTGACCAAATCAAATTTCTGTTTAAAACATTTCCCACATTCTGAACATGAAAAAGGCTTCTCCCCTGTATGAGTTCTCTGGTGCTTAAGCAAATCTGATTTCTGGTTAAAACATTTCCCACATTCTGAACAGGAAAAAGGCCTCTCCCCTGTGTGAGTTCTCGTGTGATAGACCAAATCTAATTTCTGGTTAAAACATTTCCCACATTCAGAACATGAAAAAGGCTTCTCCCCTGTGTGGGTTCTCTGGTGGCTATCAAGAATCGCTTTACGGTTAAAACATTTCCCACATTCTGAACAGGAAAAAGGCTTCTCCCCTGTGTGAGTTCTCTGGTGATTGACCAAATCTGATTTCTGGTTAAAACATTTCTCACATTCAAAACAGGAAAAAGGCTTCTCCCCTGTGTGAGTTCTCTGATGTCTGATAAACCTTGACTTCTCTGTAAAACATTTTCCACATTCTGAACAAAAAAATGGCTTCATCTTTGTGTGACTTCTCTGGTGATTAACAAGATTTGATTTCTGATTAAAACATTTCCCACACTTGAAACAAAAAAATCTTTTCTCCGCTGTGTGAATGTTTTGATGTTTAAGAAAAGACTTTTCGAGGGAAAAACTATTTTCATATTCTGAACGTGAAAATGGCTTCTTTGAATTAGTATCAGTTTGTTTTTTAATACTTATTTTGCGACTTTGATTTTCATTAGTAGTCGGTAATGAATCAGAAGACAGGACCTGTTTCACAGGATCAGATGACAGATCTTTGCTGTGAAGGGATGATGGTAGATCTGGAGTAATGGTTTTCACTTCAATTGTATCCTGTGGGATCTCAAGATCATCTGATTTAAAAACTGAAGATGTCAGCTGTCCCTCTGATCTCCTGGTACAGTCATCTGCCAAGAATAAAACCAATTATTATTTATGAATAAAATATCCTTGAATTATATATTTTTTAACATTTCTACTTAAACTGTAAAATAGCAACTCATGTAAAAAATATTGAATTATTCACCAAGACAATGACAGTTCACAGTCTAATAGAAAACTTCATAGGATGAGCCAGTGGAGCGTGGTGTTCAACTGTTTGTTCATTCAGTCTCTCAAATATGGAATAAAAAGCCACCAAACAATGTTATATAGGCAAAAATAGCACCAATAAAAACTTCTACTCATCTCACAAAAAACAAGTCCCCACTCAGGTCCATCATTTGTCAGTGGAAAAACAGAGATTTACACATTATTAGTGGCTCAAAGGGTCTTGAAAAGCAACTTTGTTTCTATAAACCAATCCAGCAATATCCGCTCTCCCACAGTCAGATCTCCCCCTCACTTCTGAGCCTTGCAGTGCGTCCAAACCACATTTATCATCCATGTATTTGGCATTACTATAGTGAGAAGAACCCTCTTCATTTACGGTGTGTGTCTCCCGGAGCACAATCTGGGCACTATGTGTTGGCCAATAAATGGCATATTAGTAATTTTCACTTTGAAACATCTACTGTGTGCTAATTTTCGGAAAGTGACTGTGGAGTCAAAGTAGTGACAACTTCTAAAGATTAATTCATTGAGGGTCATAATTTTCAAAATGGAGTCAATATATGGGAATTTCTACTGCTGTGATTTTCTGACATTTTGTATGGTGTGGTGTGTCCCATATCCTCTGGGACCTGCTCCTGCGATGTCTGCTTCTGTCACCAGGTGCTGTCCTATTTATTCTGCAGGCGGCGCTGGTGATTGAGAAGACGACGAGACCAAAAGTTCTGGGCGGCGCAGGCTCTGTCCAGGCACTTAGATTAGTTTGCATGGAACCAGTAGTACCATCCAGTCTGGCAGTATGGGTGTGTGTGTTGTCCAGCTGAAGTAATCTGCTCCCTGCTTCAGCCATATGGAAAGCACCGCACCCTACTAAAGCTGGAAGCATATTACCGGAAGCTTCCAGATACAGCCTTGTTCTCCTCTGGTTCAGTCCTCTGCTCAGCTCCCGGCTTGTGTATTTGTTTTCCATTGTGACCCCGGCCCGTTTACTCTGCCCTCCTGGTTCTGGCTACCTGACTATTCTTCTTCCCATCTCACTCCACAGAACAGCAAGTAACACTATGGCCCAAGCCTAGGAGTATCTGCGTAAGTCCAGATCCATAAGGAAGGATTAAAGGGTAATGGGCAAAACTGTGACTACAGATAATAACACCGACTGAAACGATCAAGCTGAATAGTCTTCTTCAGTAAAAAAAACCTTCAGTCTGTAACTGTAACTACTAGGTAGTTAAAGACTTACATAAGTGAGGCAGGCCGATCCAACCCCAAATAAACTATCATACAGAATGAACATGTAAAAAAAATATAACAATAAAAATATATGCTACATTCCCAACACCAACGTATGTATGAAGGGAGAAATCCAACACTAAACCGGAGTTGCACTCATTTATGGTGGACCATTGGAGGTATGATGAGTCCTGACCAGAAGAGTAGAGAAAGTATTAGTGCCCCCATTTCAGGAGAGATTGTGCAGGAATCTGAATTCTTTAGGATTGAAAACATAATGTAATTTATGACGTGGAGTGAATCCATGAAACCAGGGCTCGAGCCATGCCACCACATCTCCTGCAGGCGTGAATAGATGTATATTACAGCCATCAGCCACGCACAGCTTAGAGACATATCATGGCACAGGTGTAATGTTATTTATGTAGTTTTATCCCAATCCTGCTTGAAGTTATTCAGTTTTAAAAGAAATTAAAAAGTCAGAATAAAGGGAAACTTTGTACAGAAATTCACACTTGGCCCTCACTGCACATTTAATATTTGCGATCATAAAAGTGAAGTTTGGCCAGAAAGACTGGACCTGGTCTTGTAGGGACCATACGAGCACATTCAGCCGCAGAGAAGGGAGAGAAGGTAGATTCATCCAATAAGATATCAGGGATCTAGGAAGCCAACAGCATCATTACCCTCCGCTTTCTCTTACAGGTCCATCAGAATGTTTCGTCAAGTGATTTTCTCACTTGTCAGCATTTTCTACGTACGCTGTCATTTGGCTTTGTAGTTTACAGATCTGGGCAGGTAATGGCCAGCGTCTCCTAATCCCAGGGGGTAGGTAGATCCTCCAGGTTGTAAGTTCTACAGAAAAAGGCTTTCACAATTACACAAAGTAATGTGACCATATTTGGATGGAGAAGAATGTTGTGGTCTAGAGGGAAAATGGTGATCACACGATTGTGATACGGCCGGACTACACCACCGATAAAGCAGCCACAGCCGGTGACTGAGAAGAATCTGTGACTTCTCTGCATTTAGTGGTTACTACTCACTTGGGTAGTCATATGTAGGAATCTCCTCCTTACACCGCTCATCACACCTCACATATGTCTCTGTAGTATTAATATGGGTCAGATCTTCACCCTGAAACAAAAATATTGTAAAAGTCACAGACAGATGGAGAAGTCACATCTATGATCAGCTCTAATCCTGCCATCTCCAACGTTCTCTTTACACAAGTATAAAATATATAATACTGGTGGATGAAACAAGACTGAGCACAAGACCTTCACAGCCGTCTACACATCATAGGGGAGATCTCATGACACCTTCTCTCCATCTACCTGATGATCCTGAGGAACATTGGGATCTTCTTGTTTACAGTCCTGTGGAAGAAGAGGACGGGGACATCTCTCTGGTGTTGTCCTCTTACTGGATAGATCTGGAGGAAACACATACAGGGACTGAATTAATTCTTTACATACAGAGAATTATAGGCCGTGGGTATTTAGTCCTATTACCTGGTGATGCGAGGGGCTGGGGAACCTCCATCATGATGTCCCTGTACAGATATTTGTGTCCTTCTAAATACTCCCACTCCTCCATGGAGAAATAGACTGTGACATCCTGACATCTTATAGGAACCTGACACATACAATGATACAGTCATCCCCCCCAATCCCTCCATAGCATTACTGTATAATGTCCCAGCATTCCCAGCAGTGTCACCTCTCCAGTCAGCAGCTCAATCATCTTGTAGGTGAGTTCTAGGATCTTCTGGTCATTGATGTCCTCATGTATCAGGGGGTGAGATGGAGGCCCTGTGATTGGGCTCAGGGGTCTTCCCCATCCCTCAGACACAGGGTCCTGACAGCGCTCACTAGAGGTCTTCTTCACTACTGTGTAATCCTGGTTATGGAGAGACACATTAATAAATCTCACTCCAGACATTTCCAGAGTCCTCACCTCTCCAGTTCTGTCCATCTGTTATTCCCATAGATAAGAATGATGTAATGTGACGTCATCAGAATCTCTCACCTCTCCAGTAATCCGGAAGAGGATCTCTAGGGTGAGGTGTAATATCCTCTCCATCATCTTGTCTCTGTCCATATCCATCCTTGATAGGTCATTCAGAAAAATTCTCTTATATAGAAGATCTTCACTGAGAGGATCTGATATTGTAGAGACCTGAATGAGAAGAAGATGAGCCGATGTAACATCATAAAGAATCCTGTGTAATAATACAATTACTGGAGACAATAAGGGAAATCTATCAGGAGATAGAATGTGTAGATGTTGTGTTCTCTAGTTTTTTATGGACTGGAACATAAGTTGAATTGCTGACTTAGACATCTCCTCCATACTTCCAATCACTGGCTAAGTTGGCCACTGCTTCAGTAAGAATCACCCAGAAACCCAAGCAGCAATGGTATTTTTATTATTTTACAACATTCTGCTTTTGTCCCTGACGTACTAATAAAACCTATATATTTTAGGCCACAGACAACAAGCAGTTTCTGCCTCGGAGTCTGCAGCTGAATACGTTTCTTATAGACTCATCTTCCATAACGCTAATTCTCGTCATATACATTACACATGGCATGAGAAATAACAACTTCAAGATGAGGACGACATCTTCATCTTCTAATAAGGCTCTAGAAACAAATTTGTCCAGAGTCCGTCACTGACTACATCATCACCGACCGTCTATATGAATGTTTCCCGTCTTTCCCAGGTTGTAATCTTTTATCATGTTAGATCTAGTGTTGAGCGAGTATGTTCTGTCCGAGTACGCTCGGGCCGAGCTCCGAGTATTTACAGCTGCTCGGTGATATGCTTGAATCACTCCCGTGTGCATGATTTGCAACTGTTTGACAGCTTTATTACATGTGAAGAATGTGTAAGAAATAGACATTCTTCCCATGTAATAAAACTGTCAAATAGTCGCAAATCATACACAAGGGAGTGATTCAAGCATATCACCGAGCAGCTGTAAATACTCGGAGCTCGGCCCGAGCGTACTCGGACAGAACATACTTGCTCAACACTAGTTAGATCTCATTTATAAGAGCGTGTTTGTAAGAACAAGACAGTTATTTGATGCTAATGTCTCCATGTACAGTGGTTTATTCCTGGATATTATGTTTCTTTTAGCATTTTCCTGTAGGCTTCCATATATTACATGAAAAACACCAAAAAAAGAAAACCAAGTGTTATACTGTATGTGGGAAGATGGCGGTACTGTGGGAACATTATACTGTATGCGGGGGGATGGTGGTAATGTGGGAACATTATACTGTATGTGGGAAGATGGCGGTACTGTGAGAACATTATACTGTATGTGGGGGGATGGCAGTACTATGAGAACATTATACTGTATGTGGGAAGATGGTGGTAATGTGAGAACATTATACTGTATGTAGGAAGATGGCGGTACTGTGGGAACATTATACTGTATGTGGGGGGATGGCGGTACTGTGGGAACATTATACTGTATGTGGGGGGATGGTGGTACTGTGAGAACATTATACGGTGTGGGGAAATAGAGGTACTATGAGAGCATTATATTGAGAGGCTTAATGACCGCAGTGGCTCCTGCGACCGACCCCTACTTCAGCTGGATGTGTTCTCGGACTGACATTCAGCTGAAGTGCCACAATACACGCTGCTGACCAATCAGAGGCCAGCAGCTGACATCGGCATGTACGCCATTAGGGGGCGCATGGAAGTAACATCATGCTCTCCTGTCACTTGCAGCTGAAGTCAGCGGCAGCTCCAGAAAAAAGACACCGAGCTGCGAGGGAGCAGAGAGAAGGCGAGTATAATGTTCTGTTTTCTTTTAATCAGCGAGTACACGGTGCCCTTTGCCATAATACTACATGTAAGAGTGTGGGCTGTGCATTATACTACATGTACGTTCTATGGGCTGTGCATTATACTACATGTATGACTATGGGCTGTGCATTATACTACATGTACGGACTGTGGGCTGTGCATTATACTACATGTAAGAGTGTGGGCTGTGCATTATACTACATGTAAGAGTATGGGCTGTGCATTATACTACATGTATGGACTATGGGCTGTGCATTATACTACATGTATGGACTATGGGCTGTGCATTATACTACATGTATGACTGTGGGCTGTGCATTATACTACATGTATGGACTATGGGCTGTGTATTATACTACATGTATGGACTATGGGCTGTGCATTATACTACATGTATGGACTATGGGCTGTGCATTATACTACATGTATGACTGTGGGCTGTGCATTATACTACATGGATGACTATGGGCTGTGCATTATACTACATGTATGAGTATGGGCTGTGCATTATACTACATGTATGACTATGCGCTGTGCATTATACTATATGGAGGACTATGGGCTGTGCATTATACTACATGGATGACTATGGGCTGTGCATTATACTACATGTACGGACTATGAGCTGTGCATTATACTACATGTATGGACTATGGGCTGTGCATTATACTACATGTAAGAGTGTGGACTGTGCATTATACTACATGTATGACTATGAGCTGTGCATTATACTACATGTATGGACTGTGGGCTGTGCATTATACTACATGTACGGACTATGGGCTGTGCATTATACTACATATATGACTGTGGGCTGTGCATTATACTACATGGATGACTATGGGCTGTGCATTATACTACATGTAAGAGTGTGGACTGTGCATTATACTACATGTATGACTATGAGCTGTGCATTATACTACATGTACGGACTATGGGCTGTGCATTATACTACATGTACGGACTATGGGCTGTGCATTATACTTCATGTATGGACTATGGGCTGTGCATTATACTACATGTAAGAGTGTGGGCTGTACATTATACTACATGTACGGACTATGGGCTGTGCATTATACTACATGTAAGAGTGTGGGCTGTACATTATACTACATGTATGAGTGTGGGCTGTGCATTATACTACATGTATGAGTATGGGCTGTGCATTATACTACATGTATGACTATGGGCTGTGCATTATACTACATGTATGAGTATGGGCTGTGCATTATACTACATGTATGGACTATGGGCTGTGCATTATACTACATGTATGGACTATGGGCTGTGCATTATACTACATGTATGAGTATGGGCTGTGCATTATACTACATGTATGAGTGTGGGCTGTGCATTATACTACATGTATGAGTATGGGCTGTGCATTATACTACATGTACGGACTATGGGCTGTGCATTATACTACATGTATGAGTGTGGGCTGTGCATTATACTACATGTATGAGTATGGGCTGTGCATTATACTACATGTAAGAGTGTGGACTGTGCATTATACTACATGTAAGAGTGTGGGCTGTGCATTATACTACATGTATGAGTGTGGGCTGTGCATTATACTACATGTATGAGTGTGGGCTGTGCATTATACTACATGTATGGACTATGGGCTGTGCATTATACTACATGTAAGAGTGTGGACTGTGCATTATACTACATGTATGAGTGTGGGCTGTGCATTATACTACATGTATGGACTATGGGCTGTGCATTATACTACATGTAAGAGTGTGGACTGTGCATTATACTACATGTATGAGTGTGGGCTGTGCATTATACTACATGTATGAGTATGGACTGTGCATTATACTACATGTATGGACTATGCGCTGTGCATTATACTACATGTAAGAGTGTGGGCTGTGCATTATACTACATGTATGAGTATGGGCTGTGCATTATACTACATGTATGAGTGTGGGCTGTGCATTATACTACATGGATGACTATGGGCTGTGCATTATACTACATGTATGGACTATGGGCTGTGCATTATACTACATGTAAGAGTATGGGCTGTGCATTATACTACATGTATGAGTGTGGGCTGTGCATTATACTACATGTATGAGTATGGGCTGTGCATTATACTACATGTATGAGTGTGGGCTGTGCATTATACTACATGGATGACTATGGGCTGTGCATTATACTACATGTATGAGTATGGGCTGTGCATTATACTACATGTAAGAGTGTGGGCTGTGCATTATACTACATGTACGAGTGTGGGCTGTGCATTATACTACATGTAAGAGTGTGGGCAGTGCATTATACTACATGTAAGAGTGAGGGCTGTGCATTATACTACATGTATGAACTATGCGCTGTGCATTATACTACATGTAAGAGTGTGGGCTGTGCATTATACTACATGTATGAGTATGGGCTGTGCATTATACTACATGTATGACTATGGGCTGTGCATTATACTACATGTAAGAGTGAGGGCTGTGCATTATACTACATGTATGAACTATGCGCTGTGCATTATACTACATGTATGAGTGTGGGCTGTGCATTATACTACATGGATGACTATGGGCTGTGCATTATACTACATGTATGAGTATGGGCTGTGCATTATACTACATGTATGGACTATGGGCTGTGCATTATACTACATGTAAGAGTGTGGGCTGTGCATTATACTACATGTAAGAGTATGGGCTGTGCATTATACTACATGTAAGAGTATGGGCTGTGCATTATACTACATGTATGACTATGGGCTGTGCATTATACTACATGGATGACTATGGGCTGTGCATTATACTACATGTATGAGTATGGGCTGTGCATTATACTACATGTATGACTGTGGGCTGTGCATTATACTACATGTAAGAGTGTGGGCTGTGCATTATACTACATGTATGGACTATGGGCTGTGCATTATACTACATGTATGGACTATGGGCTGTGCATTATACTACATGTACGGACTATGCGCTGTGCATTATACTATATGTATGGACTATGGGCTGTGCATTATACTACATGTATGGACTATGGGCTGTGCATTATACTACATGTATGACTATGGGCTGTGCATTATACTACATGTACGGACTATGGGCTGTGCATTATACTACATGTATGGACTATGGGCTGTGCATTATACTACATGTATGACTGTGGGCTGTGCATTATACTACATAGATGACTATGGGCTGTGCATTATACTACATGTAAGAGTGTGGGCTGTGCATTATACTACATGTATGACTATGGGCTGTGCATTATACTACATGTAAGAGTATGGGCTGTGCATTATACTACATGTATGACTATGGGCTGTGCATTATACTACATGTATGACTATGGGCTGTGCATTATACTACATGTATGACTATAGGCTGTGCATTATACTACATGTACGGACTATGCGCTGTGCATTATACTACATGTATGACTATGGGCTGTGCATTATACTACATGTGTGACTATGGGCTGTGCATTATACTACATGTATGGACTATGGGCTGTGCATTATACTACATGTATGACTATGGGCTGTGCATTATACTACATGTACGGACTATGCGCTGTGCATTATACTATATGTATGGACTATGGGCTGTGCATTATACTACATGAACGGACTATGGGCTGTGCATTATACTACATGTATGAGTATGGGCTGTGCATTATACTACATGTACGGACCATGGGCTGTGCATTATACTACATGTACGAACCATGGGCTGTGTATTATGCTACTTGTACGGACCATGGGCTGTGCATTATGCTACATGTACGGACTATGGGCTGTGCATTATACATGTATGGACTATGGGCTGTGCATTATACTACATGTATGACTATGGGCTGTGCATTATACTACATGTACGGACTATGCGCTGTGCATTATACTATATGTATGGACTATGGGCTGTGCATTATACTACATGAACGGACTATGGGCTGTGCATTATACTACATGTATGAGTATGGGCTGTGCATTATACTACATGTACGGACCATGGGCTGTGCATTATACTACATGTACGAACCATGGGCTGTGTATTATGCTACTTGTACGGACCATGGGCTGTGCATTATGCTACATGTACGGACTATGGGCTGTGCATTATACATGTATGGACTATGGGCTGTGCATTATACTACATGTATGACTATGGGCTGTGCATTATACTACATGTACGGACTATGCGCTGTGCATTATACTATATGTATGGACTATGGGCTGTGCATTATACTACATGAACGGACTATGGGCTGTGCATTATACTACATGTATGAGTATGGGCTGTGCATTATACTACATGTACGGACCATGGGCTGTGCATTATACTACATGTACGAACCATGGGCTGTGTATTATGCTACTTGTACGGACCATGGGCTGTGCATTATGCTACATGTACGGACTATGGGCTGTGCATTATACATGTACGGACTATGGGCTGTGCATTATACTGCATGTATGGACTATGGGCTGTGCATTATACAACCCCTGGCAAAAATTATGGAATCACCGGGCTCGGAGGATGTTCATTCAGTTGTTTAGATTTGTGACATGTCTGTGATCTGATTTTTTTCAACAACATTAAAGTCATTTCAAATGGCAACTTTATGGCTTTAAGAAATACTAAAAGAAATCAAGAAAAAAAATGTTGTACTCAGTAAGGGTAATTTTTTTCCGACCAAGCAGAGGGAAAAAATTATGGAATCACTCTGTAAATTTTCCTTTCCAAAACTAACACCTGCATCAAATTAGATCTGCTCATTAGTCTGCATCTAAAAAGGAGTGATCACACCTTGGAGAACTGTTGCACCAAGTGGACTGACATGAATCATGGCACCAACACGAGAGATGTCAATTGAAACAAAGGAGAGGATTATCAAACTCTTAAAAGAAGGTAAATCATCATGCAATGTTGCAAAAGATGTTGGTTGTTCACAGTCAGCTGTGTCTAAAATCTGGACCAAATGCAAACATGGGAAGGTTGTTAAAGGCAAACATACTGGTAGACCAAGGAAGACATCAAAGTATCAAGACCAGAAACTTAAAGCAATATGTCTCCAAAACAGGAAATGCACAATAAAACAAATGAGGAACGAATGGGAGGAAACTGGAGTCAATGTCTGTGACCGAACTGTAAGAAACAGCCTAAAGGAAAGGGGATTTACATACAGAAAAGCTACACAAAAGCCATCATTAACACCTAAACAGAAAAAACAAGGTTACAATGGGCTAAGGAAAAGCAATCGTGGACTGTGGATAACTGGATGAAAGTCATATTCAGTGATGAATCGCAAATCTGCATTGGGCAAAGTGATGATGCTGGAACTTTTGTTTGGTGCCGTTCCAATGAGATTTATAAAGATGACTGCATGAAGAGAACATGCAAATTTCCACAGTCATTGATGATATGGGGCTGCATGTCAGGTAAAAGCACTGGGGAGATGGCTGTCATTACATCTTCAATAAATGCCCAAGTTTACATTGATATTTTGGACAGTTTTCTTATCCCATCAATTGAAAGGATGTTTGGGGATGATGACATCATTTTTCAAGATGATAATGCATCCTGCCATAGAGCAAAACTGTGAAAACATTCCATGAAAGAAGACACATAAGGTCAATGTCATGGCCTGCAAATAGTCCGGATCTCAATCCAATTGAAAATCTTTGGTGGAAGTTGAAGAAAATAGTCCATGACAAGGCTCCAACCTGCAAAGCTGATCTGGCAACAGCAATCAGAGAAAGTTGGAGCCAGATCGATGAAGAGTACTGTTTGTCACTCATTAAGTCCACGCCTCAGAGACTGCAAGCTGTTATTAAAGCCAGAGGTGGTGCAACAAAATACTAGTGATGTATTGGAGTGTTCTTTTGTGTTTTGTTTTTCATGATTCCAGAATTTTTTCCTCAGAATTGAGTGATTCCATAATTTTTTCCCTCTGCTTGGTCGGAAAGAAATTACCCTTACTGAGTACCACATTTTTTTTCTTGATTTCTTTTAGTGTTTCTTAAAGCCATAAAGTTGCCATTTGAAATGACTTTAGTTTTGTGCTATGTCTGTGATCTGCTTTTTTTCAACAACTTTATGAACATCCTGCGAGCCCGGTGATTCCATAATTTTTGCCAGGGGTTGTACTACATGTACGGACTAAGGGCTGTGCATTATACTACATGTACAGACTATGGGCTGTGCATTATACTAAATAGATGACTATGGGCTGTGCATTATACTACATGGATGACTATAGGCTGTGAATTATACTACATGCACGGACTATGGGCTGTGCATTATGCTACATGTACGGACTATGGGCTGTGCATTATACTACATGTATGAACTGTGGTCTGTGCATTATACTACATGTACGGACTATGGGCTGTGAATTATACTACATGTACGGACTATGGTCTGTGCATTATACTACATGTACGGACTATGGGCTGTGCATTATACTACATGTATGACTATGGGCTGTGCATTATACTACATGTATGGACTATGGGCTGTGCACTATACTACATGTATGAACTGTGGTCTGTGCATTATACTACATGTACGGACTATGGGCTGTGCATTATACTTCTGTTATGGGGTTCCATCACTTCTATGTTCGCCCCTGGTGAGTGTAATAGTTTATTTTTTTCTATACACCAAAGAACAGGGGCAGAACGGGGGACATATACTAGGTTGAGGCCCAGGATAAGGGACATACGTATACAGGGGGTACGGAAAGTATTCCCTTTAAATTTTTCACTGTTTTTTTTTTTAACATAATTTTTATTAGATTTTTCAAAACATAAATACATAACTGTAGTATAAACATGAAAAATGGCTATTTTATATTTCAGATCCATATTGAAATAAAATAGAAACCAAACATGTCAGCATTTGTCGGTATCCAACCTCAGTAGACTAGGGGTCATTAGTCCAGACATACTAAAACATAGCATTAGTTTAAGTTTACTAACAGTCTGAGGTTTAATCTTTATTACTGAAGGGAATTAGCCTTTTGTATATGCCATGAGAGATCCGATGTAGAACTAGAGACAGACGATTGCACAATATTGTAAATAAGAATTACAGGCATATGGCTTCAGATGGAGAAGCTTATTGTAGTACAAAAAATATAAGTGGCTATCTGAAACCCATTATGATGTATCCAACCATTAATTAATATTCTGGTTATATATTCTGTGTTAAGGTATACTTTATCTGTGAATGTATCTCACTGATACATAGCTTCTTAACACAATATACTGTCTGGGAAGAAAACCTTGTTCTGATTTATAACCCGGTGTAGGATTTACTCTTATCATATGTAAACATTATGACAGAAGCTATGTATCTCACTGATACATAGCTTCTTAACACAATATACTGTCTGGGAAGAAAACCTTGTTCTGATTTATAACCCGGTGTAGGATTTACTCTTATCATATGTAAACATTATGACAGAAGTAGAATGGTCCGTGAACAGGTCTTGTCCGGCATTGCTTATCTGTGATAGCTGGCCACTGTCATGGGATTGGAATGTTGGACAACAACCTATGAACTTTCATGCTTACGTAATATTAGGTTGGGTAAGCCTTTTTCTAAAATGTATAAAGCTGTTGAAGAATTCAGTTATGGCAGAAGCATTGTGGACCTGTGAAGAGGACGCTCTTCACAGTGTAGGACCTAGGACGCATTCTCTGCCCATCGCTGAACGCTTCTCCAGCTGATGTTTCCGGACAGATGATGTACATGCTACTAGGGAAATCTTTTTCTTCTGCTATCTTATAGTAAGTATGTAACCTTTATAAGTATTTAACCTTTGTAACCTTTAATCTACAAAAGTGTACGCAATATCATAATATCATACTATTCCTTTGATTCTGTATTTTATCTTTCAAATTAACTATTATTTATAAAATTGTGTTTCTTTTTAATAAATTTGCAAAAATTTCTACATTTCTGTTTCTTTTTAAGTGAAGATGGGGTGCAGAGTGTACTTTAATGAGAGAAAAAAATGAACTTTTTAGAATTTACCAAATGGCTGCAATGAAACAAAGAGTGAAAAATTCACAGGGGTCTGAATACTTTCCGTACCCACTGTACATATCAGGATGGGGGGTGGTCGAAATCTCGCAACGGGTCCTATCAGACCCTAGTTATGCCTCTGATTGTACTGTGCGGGGGGATGGCGGTACTATGGGAACATTACACTGTGTGGGGCAAAGAAAGGGACATAATGGGGGCATTACACTGTGTGGGGGCATCATACATCCTGCATAAGGGGTATAATGGGGGCATTACACTGTGTGGGGGGGCATCATACATCCTGCATAAGGGGCATAATGGGGGCATTACACTGTGTCGGGGCATCATACATCCTGCATAAGGGGCATAATGGGGGCATTACACTGTGTGGGGGCATCATACATACTGCATAAGGGACATAATGGGGGCATTACACTGTGTGGGGGGCATCATACATCCTGCATTAGGGGCATAATGGGGGCATTACACTGTGGGGTCCTGTACTCTGAGAACAATACGTTTCCTCCCTTCCTGTCTCCATAGTTGGGTCGTATGTATCTATTACAGGAAACAGAACAGAAACCTTATGATTGTTATAAAGGGGCAACACAAGACCCCAAAAGAGCCTCCGTGCTGAAGGGGTTATTGCCCCCTGCCCCAGTAATGGGGGTCTCCACATACCTCCACCTGCAGAGCCGCCACCACATATATGGCTGTTGTGTGCGCACAGGAGCTGTGATGAGGTCACAGGAGGGGAGGAGTCAGGGGTCACATGATCAGGGGCCTCAGTGGATGCAGGACTCTGCTGTGCTGGTTGTCATGGTGCTGGATGAGCTGAAGTTTATGTGTGGGGTCAGGAGGGGTTTACAGTGTGGATGTAGCAGAGCCGTGTGTGTACGAGGTGTACGGAGCGGAGCCGCGCGTGTACGAGGTGTACGGAGCGGAGCCGGGCGTGTACGAGGTGTACGGAGCAGGACCGCGCGTGTACGAGGTGTACGGAGCGGAGCCGCGTGTACGAGGTGTACGGAGCGGAGCCGCGCGTGTACGAAGCGGAGCCGCGTGTGTACGAGGCGTACGGAGCGGAGCCGCGTGTGTACGAGGTGTACGGAGCGGAGCCGCGCGTTTACGAGGTGTACGGAGCGGAGCCGCGCGTGTACGAGGCGTACGGAGCGGAGCCGCGTGTGTACGAGGTGTACGGAGGGGAGCCGCGTGTGTACGAGGTGTGCGGAGCGGAGCCGCGCGTGTACGAGGTGTACGGAGCGGAGCCGCGCGTGTACAAGGTGTACGGAGCGGAGCCGCGCATTTACGAGGTGTGCGGAGCGGAGCCGCGCGTGTACGAGGTGTACGGAGCGGAGCCGCGCGTGTACAAGGTGTACGGAGCGGAGCCGCGCATTTACGAGGTGTACGGGGCAGAGACGCGCGTGTACGAGGTGTACGGAGCGGAGCCGCGCGTTTACGAGGTGTACGGAGCGGAGCCGCGCGTGTACGAGGTGTACGGAGCGGAGCCGCGCGTTTACGAGGTGTACGGAGCGGAGCCGCGCGTGTACGAGGCGTACGGAGCGGAGCCGCGTGTGTACGAGGTGTACGGAGGGGAGCCGCGTGTGTACGAGGTGTACGGAGCGGAGCCGCGCGTGTACAAGGTGTACGGAGCGGAGCCGCGCATTTACGAGGTGTACGGGGCAGAGACGCGCGTGTACGAGGTGTACGGAGCGGAGCCGCGCGTTTACGAGGTGTACGGAGCGGAGCCGCGCGTGTACGAGGCGTACGGAGCGGAGCCGCGTGTGTACGAGGTGTACGGAGGGGAGCCGCGTGTGTACGAGGTGTGCGGAGCGGAGCCGCGCGTGTACGAGGTGTGCGGAGCGGAGCCGCGCGTGTACAAGGTGTACGGAGCGGAGCCGCGCATTTACGAGGTGTGCGGAGCGGAGCCGCGCGTGTACGAGGTGTACGGAGCGGAGCCGCGCGTGTACAAGGTGTACGGAGCGGAGCCGCGCATTTACGAGGTGTACGGGGCAGAGACGCGCGTGTACGAGGTGTACGGAGCCGAGCCGTGCGTGTACGAGGTGTACGGAGCGGAGCCGCGGGTGTATGAGGTGTACGGAGTGGAGCCGTGCGTGTACAAGGTGTACGGAGCGGAGCCACGTGTGTACGAGGTGTACGGAGCAGAGCCGCATCTGTAAGTGGTGTACGGAGCAGAGTCGCGTCTGTACGCAGCGGAGCCGTGTGTGTACGAGGTGTACGGAGCGGCGCCATGTGTGTACGGAGCGGAGTCGCTCGTGTACGAGGTGTACGGAGCAGAGCCGTGTGTGTACGAGGTGTATGGAGCGGAGCAGTGTGTGTACGAGGTGTACGAAGCGGTGCCATGTGTGTACGGAGCGGAGCCGTGTGTGTACGAGGTGTACAGAGCGGAGCCGCGTGTGTACGAGGTGTACGAAGCGGAGCCGCGTGTGTACGAGGTGTACGGAGCGGTGCCGCGCGTGTACGAGATGTACGGAGCGGAGCCGTGTGTGTACGAGATGTATGTTGTTGAGGTTTCATTCGATAATCTTGTTCTGCCATTTGGATTCTCCAATGCACCAACAGGATTTCACGACTTTCTGAATGATATTTCTCTGATTACATCGGGAGATTTCTTGTGATTTATCTTGATGATAGAATTTTCTCTCCTGATTTGGATTCTCACCAGGAACATGTCCGTCTTCTATTAGAAAGGTTGAGGGAGAATTCTTTCTTTGTTACAATTGAGAAATGTTTTTTTTTTTCTGTTCAGGAAGTTTCATTCCCGGGGGTAATTTTATCGGCTGATGGGTTTACGATGGATCCCGGGAAGGTGAAAGCCATAATAGATTGGGTCCAACCTGGTGACCTGAAAGTGTTGCAACATTTTGTAGGATTCGCCAACTATTATAGGAAATTCTTTAGGTTTTTTTTCTCAGATTACTGACCTCACACGTAAGGGGGCAGATCTCAAGGTCTGGTCACCAGATGCTATTGGGGCTTTTGAAAAATTGAAGGAGAGTTTTATGTCTGCTCCTGTTCTAATCCAACCCGATCTCCAAGAACCATTCATTGTGGAGGTGGATGTTTCGGATGTCGGGGTCGGGGCCGTTTTATGTCAATGTTCCAAGACTCTGACCAATTTGTGCTTTTTTATCAAGAAAATTTTCATCTGCTGAAATTTTGTGGTTGGGAATTGTGAGTTACTCACTGTTAAATCAGCCTTTAAGGTTTGAAGACATTTTCTGGAGGGAGAAGTTCATCAAATAACTGTGGTCACTGACCAGAAGAATTTAGCGTATATTGAATCAGCTAAATGGCTAACTCCTAGACCGACCAGAGGGCCCTTATTTTTCTCTAGATTAAATTTCTCTATCACTTTCAGGCCGGGTTCCAAGCAGTTTTAGTTCTGTTTCTCCCCCAAGACCTCCATTCTCCCTGAGGGCATTGTGGTTTCTGTGATATCCTTGGAGGTTGAAGCTAAGATCTGTAAAGTCCAATCGTTTGCTCTTTTCGCCACGCCTATGTCCAAATTATTTGTAGCTGTGTATCTAAGATTGCAGCTGTTGCAGGAGTTTCATGATTTAATCATGAGTGGTCGTCCGCGGTTCACAGCTATGCAGAGAGCTATCACTAGCCTTTTTTAGTGGCCATCTATGTATAATTTTAATTATATTAAAGATTTTGTATCTGTTCATGAAGTTTGCGCACATGCTAAAGTCTGTCATAACAGTCCGGTTGGAGCATTGGCTCCATTGCAATTCCAGAAAGACAGTGAACTCATCTGTCCATGGATTTCATCACAGATTTGCCTCTGTCTGGTGGGAAGACTGTCTTTGAGTGGTCATTGACTGATTCATTAAACGGGCTCATTTTGTTCCTTTCTCAGAGGATTACCTAATGCAGAGACATTCTCCAGGTTTTTTATTTCTCATAAAGTAAGGCTACATGGGATCCCTCTTAACACTGTGTTTGATAGGGCAGTGCAATTTGTCCCCAAATTCTGCAGAGATTTTTGTAATAAACTGGGAATTCATTTATTTTCCTGCGCCTACCACCCTGAAACCAATGGTCAGACAGAAAGGACTAATCAATCTCTATAACAAATTTTAGGGTATGTGCCCACGATGCGTAATTCATGCGTATTTTGTGCGGAAATTTCCGCTGCATAAACGCATGAATTACGCATGTTAGCCTCCCCCCATGGTCCCCTATGGCATTCCGCAATTGTAATGCCCATACTGCGGAATTTTCCGCAGCATTTTTGATGTGCGGAAAATTCCGCAGCATGTCAATTCTTTGTGCGTTTACGCATGCGGAATGCCCATATACAATGCAGTAGAATACGCAAGGCAATTCCGCATGTGCAAAACGCATGAATTCCGCTTGAAAAACGCATGTCAAATTCCGCATGCATTTTTCCAGGAAAAGGACATGCGGAAATGAAGCGCAAAATTCCGCTTAATTTGCGCATCGTGGGCACATACCCTTAAGGTGTTTTGTTACAGCTCAGTGTTTTGTTGTGACTTCATTCTTACTGCTTGCTGAGTTTGCCTTTAAGGCCACCGCCCCACTATTAGTATTTGGCCAGTAATTTTTTTCAGGAGTGGGAGCCAAAACCAGGAGTGGGTGATAATTGTAGAATTGGTGAGTTGTTTCTATTATATATTTTCTCTGATTGTTCTTCACCTGGTTTTGGCTCCCACTCCTGAGAAAAAATACTGACCGAATACTGAACCAAATACTGATAGTGGGGCCGTGGCCTAACAGTCGTATCATTCAGTCTGCTGGAACCTTGCCATTTTATTGTAATTATGGTGATCATCCCCATTTTTTTTTAATTTTCCTTTCTCTTTCCTGTTTGCCCGAATGGCCATTTCTCCACCCGTATTAAGTGCTCCCTAGTCCTTAGTATGGTCTTTGGAAGGAATAAGTCAGCTAGAGATAGTCGCCATCATGCTCTCCAGAGACCCCCGAGCATCCCCAAGGAATAATCGTAAATCATCGGCAAACAATGCCACCTTCTCTTCCTTGGTCCCATATTTAAATCCATTTATCTCCGACATTTTACTAATTCCTGCCGCAAGAGGTTCAGTTGCTCTTGAAAACAATGAGAGACAGGGGGCACCCTTGTCTTGTACCTCTGTGCAACAAAAATCGATTAGCCATAGATTCATTCGCTCTTATTTTGGCCTTTGAGTCTGAATAAAGCAATTGCACCCATTATATAAATTTGTCCATCTGCCGCAATGTAGCTGAGAAATATTGCCATTCTACACTGTCAAAGGCCTTAGCAGCGTCCAAAGACAGGATCCCCCTTTGACCAATATTATCAGCCCTTGCTTGTATATTAATATAAAGCCTTCTGAGATTGATCGTGGTGGACATATCAGGCATAAACCCAGACTGACCGGGGTGTATTATTGAGATTACTTTTGAGAATTTGTTAGCAAGAAGTTTGACGTCTACTGTTAAAAGAGAGATGAGTCTATAGGATGCCTGCATGCTAGGGTCTTTGCCTTATTTAGGTAATACTGTAATTATGGCTTCATGCATGGATGTGGCAATGATCCTCCTTCGAATTGTATACCTCCAATAATACTGGTAGTAATACTTCCTTATATCTGTTATATTCTTCCACTGGAAGACCGTCCATTCCCGGTGCTTTATCGTTGGCCATTGAGCTCAGTGCCCATTCTAACTCTTCTATATCAAGTAGTTCATCTAATAAATTCTGAGAGTGTTCTTCTGAGGGTTGAACCTGAGAAGTACAGTGCTGGCCAAAAGTATTGGCACCCCTGCAATTCTGTCAGATAATACTCAGTTTCTTCCTGAAATGATTGCAATCACAAATTCTTTGGTATTATTCTCTTCATTTAATTTGCTTGCAAGGAAAAAACGCAAAAGAGAATGAAGCAAAAATCAAATCATTGATCATTTCACACAAAACTCCAAAAAAGGGCCGGACAAAAGTATTGGCACCCTCAGCCTAATACTTGGTTGCACAACCTTTAGCCAAAATAACTGCAAACAACCGCTTCCGGTAACCATCAATGAGTTTCTTACAATGCTCTGCTGGAATTGTAGACCATTCTTCTTTGGCAAACTGCTCCAGGTCCCTGTTATTTGAAGGGTGCCTTCTCCAAACTGCCATTTTGAGATCTCTCCACAGGTGTTCTTTGGGATTTAGGTCTGGACTCATTGCTGGCCACCTTAGAAGTCTCCAGTGCTTTCTCTCAAACCATTTTATAGTGCTTTTGGAAGTGTATTTTGGGTCATTGTCCTGCTGGAAGACCCATGACCTCTGAGGGAGACCCAGCTTTCTCACACTGGGCCCTACATTATGCTGCAAAATTTGTTGGTAGTCTTCAGACTTCATAATGCCATGCACACGGTCAAGCAGTCCAGTGCCAGAAGCAGCAAAGCAACCCCAAAACATCAGGGAACCTACACCATGTTTGACTGTAAGGACCGTGTTCTTTTCTTTGAATGCCTCTTTTTTTTTTCTGTACACTCTATGTTGATGCTTTTTCCCAAAAAGCTCTACTTTTGTCTCATCTGACCAGAGAACATTCTTCCAAAACGTTTTAGGCTTTCTCAGGTAAGTTTTGGCAAACTCCAGCCTGACTTTTTTATGTCTCGGGGTAAGAAGTGGGGTCTTCCCGGGTATCCTACCATACAGTCGCTTTTCATTCAGACGTCGACGGATAGTACGGGTTGACACTGTTGTACCCTCGGACTGCAGGGCAGCTTGAACTTGTTTGGATGTTAGTCGAGGTTCTTTATCCACCATCCGCACAATCTTGCGTTGAAATCTCTCGTCAATTTTTCTTTTCCGTCCACCTGTAGGGAGGTTAGCCACAGTGCCATGGGCTTTACACTTCTTGATGACACTGCGCACGGAAGACACAGGAACATTCAGGCCTTTGGAGATGGACTTGTAGCCTTGAGATTGCTCATGCTTCCTCACAATTTGGTTTCTCAAGTCCTCAGACAGTTCTTTGGTCTTCTTTCTTTTCTCCATGCTCAATGTGGTATACACAAGGACACAGGACAGAGGTGGAGTCAACTTTAATCCATGTTAACTGGCTGCAAGTGTGATTTAGTTTTTGCCAACACCTGTTAGGTGCCACAGGTAAGTTACAGGTGCTGTTAATTACATGAATTAGAGAAGCATCATATGATTTTTCAAAGGGTGCCAATACTTTTGTCTACCCCTTTTTTTTGGTTTGGTGTGGAATTATATCCAATTTGGCTTTAGGACAATTCTTTTTGTGTTTTTTCATCGAAGACAAATTAAATGAAGATAATAATACCAAAGAATTTGTGATTGCAATCATTTTCAGGAAGAAACTGAGTATTATCTGACAGAATTGCAGGGGTGCCAATACTTTTGGCCAGCACTGTATACAGATTTGCATAGTATTCCCCCAACACTTTCAGTATGTCCACTGTGGACTGTACCACGTTACCCTCCCTAGTCTCCAGACTGGATATACAGGCCGAGTCCCTCTGGCCGGCAGCTATCACAGATATAAGTGACCTGCTTTTCCCCCTCTTCACATTATTGCATCTTGTGAATCAGCTTCTTCCTTCCTGCAGCTGCAATGTTCCCTGATTCAGCAGGTCCTGAGCTGCTTTCTGTTTTGCGCAGCCGGCGTTGGATCTGTAATCATGGCACTCTCAGGATTTGAGAGATACAGAAACACCAATTGATCCTGCTGCTTAGTCCGGGATTTAGCAGCTGAGATTTCTTTTATAAATATTCCTTTAAGGTTGGCCTTCATGGCTTCCCATACATATAAAAAATAAGTTGTATTTTTATTAATCACAAGATATTCCTTTATATCCCCCTCAATTTTCCCCTTAAGATTTATAACTTGCAACCAAAAGGGGTTAATTTCCCTGTGGGTCTGTTCTGCATTGGGAGATTAAGCTTAGGGAGACACAGAGGAGAATGATGGGATAGCATTCTGGGCAGGAGCTGATGTCAGATACAAGACCCTGCATCAGTTCATTTCCAAGAGCCAAATCCATTCTTGACAAAGAGGAGAATGTGGACGAAGAGCAGGAGTATGGTAGACTCCATACTAAATAAGGAAGGAGTCACTGACTGTGGTGGCCCCTCCCCAGGCCGTGGCGATTGGTGATCCTCCTTCGCTGCCCCTTACTGACCAGTGATCCTGAAGTTCCCGGAAGGGTCCAATGGAACAGAAGGGATGGCTGCCACAAGCCGTCCCATGGATACATAAACACCGGGACATCCTACGTTCCTTCCTTTCTCTGTTGGTCCCGGAGTCAAACGTCGCTTTGGACAATTCAGGATCAGGTCAGATTGCTGAGGCCCTCCGGGCTGGGTTTGCACAGGGGGAGCGAGCGCTAGTTACATGCCCTCATGTGTGGGCTCAGCGCTCCTCCCCCCGATCCCAGCTCTAAATCCCCAGATTACCCGGCCCCAGGCCCTCAACCCCTTATGGGAACATCATATTCCCCGGACCCAGTCCCATCACCCCTTTGGCCCACTCACCCTCTCCATCAGGATCAAGTTCCGCTGGTAACGCGGTTTCCCCCACTCCACGTGCTGCGGTCGGATCCTCTGGGACAGGGGACTGCGCATCTGCGGCTGCCTGGCCCTCCATTCTTGCCCGGCCGTCGCAGCCGCACAGCTGCAGGAGATTCATAAGGCCACGCTCATAGCAGCAGGGGATTGGGCAGCTGAGGCGACTCGGCAGGCGCGCGCTGGCACAGAAGAGCGGGCTGCTGTGGCGGTTCGGCGGGCGCACACCAGAGCAGGGGAGCGGGCAGCTGCAGCGGTTCGCCGAGCGCGCCGGCGCAGGGGAGCGGACGCGCGACTCCTCGAGGTCGGAGTTGCATGCTGGTGGAGGCGTGGCTGGAGAGCCGGCAGCGCTCAATGCGCATGTGCTGGGTCAGGGCCCGCCGCACGTGACCCTGCAGGCCACGCCCCCCAGTCCAGGATGCTGTGGGGCAGAGCAGGAGGCTGCGACTGATGCGGCGGCGGGCCCTGCGCCTCACTCACAGCTGGCGCAGGGCTCCGCTGCGCTAATAAATGAGTGGGGGCTTTCTTCGGCGGCGGGCGCAGAGTGGATTCAGGGCTCGTGCCCGCCGCCGGGGCTGGAGACAACACTGAGCCCGTTGTCCCACACCCCCCAGCACACACCCGTTCTGCATCCCGCCGAGGGGCGCCCTGGAAAGTGGAGGTCCAGTCGGCACTCCCGCCCTCCAGAGCGCTTTAGGCACAGTACGCCACAGCCACATAGAAGAAGCTGCCGGCCACTTAGTAATCAGTCCCTGCCCCCTCAACATACAGCAGGGGCTGTGGCAGAGCAGAGCTCCGGACGGTAATCCTCTGCCAGGAGTGGTGCTCTGCAAACCCCCCAAACACTCCCCCGCAGAAAACCCTGTAATAAAAATAAAAGAAAAAGTGCCCAAAACAGAACACAAGACACTACACAACCAGGGGACATGGCGGCCCCTGTAATCACCGCAGCCCATCTATTGCCCATTCACAGTAACAATAACCCCTTGATGGACACTACGCGGAGCTTAAACGCTTCAGCGCTCATCCTCGCCTCCTCCATATACCCCTATAATAGCGCAGCGACGCACGCGCTTGACACCGCTATAGCATCGCAGCACCAGATTGAAAATGTATTAGTTAATGTTCCCCTGACACCCACCCGCTGGCCACAAATAGCACCGACCTGTCCAGGCAGGACGCTGGTAAATGGCGCAGAACCCCCCATACACCCTCACGGACAGAGAGACATCAGGCGTACTCGCTCCAGGCGAACTCGCCGTAGTTCCTCCGATGACAGGTCAACACCATTGCACACAAGTCACCGGCGAAGGAAGCGGTTGTCACAAACAAAGCGGAGATCGGCATCCCACAAGAGGGGTCACAGATCAAGGTCCTCAAGGTGGCGCTCACCATTCTCCACTTCAGAGATGTCGAGCACCAATAGCCGCTTACACCGATCCCGTCCTCCGGGGAACAGAAATGATACAATGGCACCCTCCAGAGCTTACAGCCTGCACGATGCAACGATTTCTTTCAAGTCTACGAGCAGAGGCACGCCACTCACCCCGAGCAAGACTGGTGCCGGAGTTCCTCTACACATTGGAGTCCCTCCTCCAGCCGTAGGAATGGGTGAGTGCAATATAAGTATAACTGAAATGGGAAATAATAACAACTTAATAGCGGCCCTTAAGGCCATAGTCGAACAACTATCTGCCCCACCAGGCGCGGTACATAATTCTACGAAAACAGCTCCACCATTAGCCAGCGTACACAAGGACGCATTCTTTTGCGGGATTAGTTCATTGGGTTCACACATAGACGAGGAAACAAGAATTAAAATATGGAATAATGACTACATCGACATTTGGTCCCTAGTATCCACGGACCAACATACTATAGACAAAGAAAGAAGGGTAGCCAACAGACTATTCGACAGAAACAGACAAAAAGTTGAAAAGACAATGAGTAACTGGTTGCATTTTCTGTCCTGGGTTGCGTTATGGGCCAAAAGCATCCGAAATGCTGCTCGGAACTATTCATATACCAGGATACGGTGTATAACTCGTACAAAGCCCACGGCGGTTCAGCATTGTGGCGCTACGACGAAGAGTTCCGGAGGTGGTTGGCCCTGCAACCACAGCTAGGCTGGGGAGTAAAAGCTACAGACGTATGGTTGCGACTAATGCTGTCACAGAAAAACCATCCCTTTCCAACAACAGCTACTGGACAACCGGCAACAGCAGGCCAAAATTCAGTGGTCCTACATAGACCAGGGGCCTGCTGGCAGTTTAACGAGGGACACTGTCGTTTTTACGCCTTAAGCAGATACAAGCATGAATGCTCTGCCTGTGGTGGAGCCCACCCCGCGGAAAGATGTTCTCGTCCCGCAAGCAAATTATCAATTAAACTCCCTCAGTCAGAATCCAAGGACCCCGGTGAGCGTAAACGCGATGGGCCCCTGGCTAGACCAATATCCTAAGAAAGGCGCGGCGGGGCAGTTACGTTTTGATTTCACATACGGTTTTTCATCCCTTTCAAACTTAATAAATCGCCTACCTTTGCAAATATCCTTAAATCTGCAAGAGATCACCCCCAAATACTTAGGCAAAAAATACAAAAAGAAGTAGCTCTAGGCAGAGTTGCGGGCCCTTTCCCAACACCACCATTCAGTAACCTAAGAGTTTCCCCTCTGGGAATAATACCCAAAAAAGAGCCAGGTTCATTCCGGCTTATCCATCATTTTTCTTACCTAAAAGGAGAGTCTGTGAATGACGGTATTTCGTCTGAAGATGCCTCGGTCTCCTACGCGTCCTTCGACAGAGCAGTAATGTTAGTACACGATGCAGGGCCCGGAGCGCAGCTCGCTAAATCCGACATAGAATCCGCCTTTCGCCTACTACCGGTGCACCCAGATTGCTACCACCTGTTGGGATGCCAAGTGGACAACGACTACTTCTACGACACTTGCCTCCCAATGGGTTGTTCAATATCTTGTTATTACTTCGAACTATTCAGTTCCTTCCTAGAATGGGTTGCCCACCCTCCCTATGGGATATAGTGGCGAACAGCTGATGCCATTAATCAGAGCGTCAGTCACCCCGTCGACATGGCAAGCATACGGTAAGGCATGGGAAGACTGGACACGACTAGTAGCAGGTAGACGGGTTGACCAATGTGAACAAGCCAGATTACAAGTCACCATAGAATTTCTTCACCAGCCAATGATGAGAGGCATATCAGGGGCGTCAGCGCAGCGGTGGCTGACCAGAGTGGCATTTCACTTCCAACTACTGAATTGGGGAGATGTGACAAAAAGATTCATCATCAAACAAGCCTTAAAAGGGTGGAAAAGGGCTCAGCCAAGTCAGGAGTGTAGTCGTCCCATGTCACTAAAACTGCTTTCCCAAATCATATCCCTAACACCTTTAACATGCCAATCACAATTTGAAGCGACAATACTGTCTACTGCATTTGAGATCGCCTTCTTTGGGGCGCTACGCATAAGCGAATTAGTCCCTCAATCCAAAATTTGCACCAGAGGAGGCTTATTACACCAGGACGTAGTCATAGCCAATAATGCAATACACATACGCAAATCGAAAACGGATCCAACGGGCAGGGGCACTTGGGTGCTTTTACAACCCACAAACAATTCACTGTGTCTGGTAACAATAGTAAAAACATAAACAGCCATCAGGCCACAAAGTAATTTCTTCCTATCACACATTGACGGAACTCCATTATCAAGATACCAGTTCCAATCAATATTTAATAAATGCCTATCATCGGCAGGGAACCACCCCAAAAATTACGGGACACACTCATTCCGCATAGGCGCAGCCACGGAAGCAGCTAGAGCAGGACTGTCAGAAACAGAAGTGCAGAGGATAGGGAGATGGCGATCCTCGTGTTTTGCGAGATACAAAGGACCGGACTTGTTATCCTAACGTGGTTTGTTTCTTTTACAGGTGACACAAAGCCAACAGTGTGGGTGATAGGCCACTCGTACATATACTGGGCAGAAAAAAGGGTGAAACTCCGCCCGGGCGGGAGGAAGTTAGGGTTTCATAACACATATTTCAACTGGAGAGGTATTAGAGGCCTGCGATGGCCACAGGTACTAATGGAGGTAATCGAGATAGGGAGAGAAGCAACAGGTCCGGTCATATTAGTTATACATGCTGGGGTAAACGACCTCGGTCATTACAAGAGCGCAGAACTAATGGCAATAATGAAGTTAGACACTGAGCGCTTAAGAGCATTTTTTAGTAAACTAACTATAATATGGTCAGAGATTGTGCCGAGAGCGGTATGGCGAGGTGTGCAAGACAGCGCGGCCATCGAATGGACAAGGCGGCTAATAAATATTCGGATGGCAAAATTTGTTAATGAAAGAGCCGGTGTAGTAATACTACACCGAGAACTGGAAGGAGATAAAGCTGGCCTCATATGGCCCGATGGGGTTCACTTAACGGATATTGGACTGGACACATTCCTGTCAGGACTCCAAGACGGAGTGGAGCAAGCGTTAATGATGATGGGTGGGGGTCAGAGTCCTGCGTACGAGTACGCAGGATCCTCCGTGGCCTGGAAATAGAAAGGACATGTTGGAGAGTTACATTTGTTGGCCAACTTGCCGGTGTGGAGACACAGGGCATGCTGCAACAAGCGGAATAATTTTGGAAATAAAATGCCTTTCTAATGGAATGAGTATAAAGAGTTAATAAAGCTGTAACCGATTCTCCCCCATCCAGCTGTAAGAGTTACATTATTGTACTGTCAAGAAAAGGGGGGCGGTAGGGGGGCTGAGCGTCTGGGTGTGGTTGGGGGTCCCCACAGTCTAGTAGACTCCATTCTAAATAAGGAAGGAGTCACTGACTGTGGTGGCCCCTCCCCGGGCCGTGGCGATTGGTGATCCCCCTTCACTGAACCTTATTGACCAGTGATCCTGAAGTCCCCGTAAGGCTCCAATGAAGCGGAAGGGATGGCTGCCACAAGTCGTCACATGGATGCATAAACACCGGGACATCCCACGTTCCTTCCTTTCTCTGTTGGTCCCGGAGTCAAACGTCCCACCCACCCTCCCAGGTGTGAAGACTGGAAAAAGGACAATCATAGACTTTTGAAGTCACAGCGGCCTGGAAATAGAAAGGACATGTTGGAGAGTTACACTTGTTGGTCAACTTGCTGCCGATGTGGAGAGACAGGGCATGCTGCAACAAGCTGAATAATTTTGGAAATAAAATGCCTTTTTAATGGAAAGTATAAAGAGTTAATAAAGCTGTGACCGATCCTCACCCATCCAGTTGTAAGAGTTACATTATTGTATTGTCAAGAAAAGGGGGGCGGTAGGGGGGCTGAGCGTCTGGGTGTGGTTGGGGGTCCCCACAGTCTTGGTATACATTAGGATGACGGGCTCTTCAAAGATTAATTATGACTGTCTCCTTAAGTGACCAAAAGGAGTACAATTGCCTTCTACCCTCTTAGCTTCATGTCTCCCTCTATCCCAGAGAGAGTCCGGTATATTATTGAAGTCCTCTATTATAATATAGGGGGGTGTGCGAGAAGCCCGAAATAATAGTGATAATTTTATGTATGATTCTCCTGGAATATGGGGGTGACATGTAGATAGATTATTAATAGAGATTTAGTAATAACTTAAAGAACAAATATACGTACTGACCCTCTGCATCTATTATCACTTTAAGATGCTCACATTGGGAGTGTCTTAAATAGAGATGAGCGTTGTTCTACTCGAACTGTTCACCAATCTCAAATTCGAGCTGTTTTGGGCGGTGTTCGAGCCGTTCGGCGAACACGAACAATTTGAGAAAAATTCGGCTGTTCGAGGTTATGTTCGATAACTCTTCGTGCACCAAAATCATAACTGGATTTTTTCTCAGTAATGCTGAAAATTAATGTTAATACGCAGTTTGAGTGTACAGCGGGGCGGGGGGAGGGGCAGGGGATGGATCTCTGCAGGAACAATGAAGATCTCCATTTTTTTTCTCTTTCCCGCATTTGCAGTGGGGAGGTGCAATCTGTCAGCCTATCAGCAGCGCACACACGGAGCGAAGTGCTTTTTTTCACACAAGCAAGGGCATGTGTCATTGGCAGTGTATGTCACATGTCCTTGCCCTATAAGACCAAGCCATTTTCCCCGTCGCCACCATTTTCTCACTGCTGCAGCTGCGTGTTAGACGGCACCGCTGTTGCTGTGTGCGCTATACCTTGTTAATTTCAAGCCAATTTTCGCACAAATATACAGATAGCTTGGGAGTAGGGAATAGTTGTGATTGCAGTCCTTTTAAGGACTAGGTTACAGCATTTCCTACGACTTTTATCAGGCAGGTCTGTGCTCTTAAATAGATAGGTTGTGGGAGTAAAGACTAATTGTAATTGGAGTCCTTTTCAGGACTAGGTTACATGAGTTCCTATCAGTTTTTGCCAGGCAGGTCTGTGCCAGTGCTGTGCAAGTTTTTTTCACAGCATTTGGCTGAATCTAGCAAAGCTAATCCTTTTTGGCCTATTGCAGAGTGTGTTAGTCAGTGGAGTAGCCTATCTGTGTTGCAAGATATAACACCTGTGTATAGAATACCAATTTTTTTACTGCACCTAGTGAAGTAAAATCTTTTGGGCATAGCATCATTCTATTAGTCCATCTATACTGACCTCCATCAGGTTGCAAACTGAATATAATTTTTTTCTGCATCTAGCTCTGAAAAAATATTTGGGCTTCTAGCAGTGTGTGGGACTTGGTCTATTAGTCCATCTATACTGACCTCCATCAGGTTGCAAATTAAAAATAATTTTTTTCTGCATCTAGCTCTGAAAAAAATATTTGGGCTTCTAGCGGTGTGTGGGACTTGGTCTATTAGTCCATCTATACTGACCTCCATCAGGTTGCAAATTAAAAATATTTTTTTTCTGCATCTAGCTCTGAAAAAATATTTGGGCTTCTAGCAGTGTGTGGGACTTGGTCTATTAGTCCATCTATACTGACCTCCATCAGGTTGCAAATTAAAAATAATTTTTTTCTTCATTTAGCTCTGAAAAAATATTTGGGCTTCTAGCAGTGTGTGGGACTTGTTCTATTAGTCCTTCTATACTGACCTCCAGCAGGTTGCAAATTGAATATAATTTTTTTCTGCATCTAGCTCTGAAAAAATAGTTGGGCTTCTAGCGGTGTGTGGGACTTGGTCTATTAGTCCATCTATACTGACCTCCATCAGGTTGCAAATTAAAAATAATTTTTTTCTGCATCTAGCTCTGAAAAAATATTTGGGCTTCTAGCAGTGTGTGGGACTTGGTCTATTAGTCCATCTATACTGACCTCCATCAGGTTGCAAATTAAAAATAATTTTTATCTGCATCTACAGTACCTCTGAAAAAATATTTGGGCTTCTAGCAGTGTGTGGGACTATTTGTATTAGTCCATCTATACTGACCTCCATCAGGTTGCAAATTCAAAATAATTTTTTTCTGCATCTAACCCAGCCAATAGTTTTGGCCTAATACCACAGTTTGGCCACTCAGCTCTGCTCGGTTACCATACATTGTTTTTTTTGTGCAAACAACTCCAGAGTTGTGAATTAGTTAACCACCAAAATGAGTGGAAAAAGGCCTGCTGCTGGTGGAAAGGGGAATAGGCGTGTTGGGAAGGGGAAAAAAGGTTGTGTCCGTGGGGTAGGTGTTAAAGCAACAGTAACATCTGCAGAAGAAAGACCATCTTCCAGCCAAACTAAAATGTCTACTTCTTTTAGCGGACAATGTGATAAGATCCCTTTCTTACGGCCACGCCAATCGCTACAAATTCCAGATGAGGCACAAAAACAGCAGGTGCTTCAACGGATATCAAGTGCTCCTTTAAGTGGGCTCTCCTCCACATCAACTTCAACATCACAAATACTCCAGTCCTCAAAGGTGTCACCCAAATCGCACTTGCTTCCTCACAGCTCCCAAATCTCCAGCTGCCCGTCTGAGTATGAGGTAGAACAGATGGTTGAGTCTGCAGAGCTGTTTACTCATACTATAGCCTGGGAATCAGAGGTCGACTCCAGCGCTTCTGTGAATCCAGACGAGGAAATGATCTGCACTGATGCCCAGAATCTTTATGAGTCGGATCCAGGACCAGACGCAGAAGGTTCTGACCATAATGTAGACCCTCATTCCCAAACTGTAACTCCTGTTGGTGGAGACAATGAGGAAGACGATGATAAGACTCAAATACCTGATTGGAGCGACAACTTTAGTTTTTTGTCAGGGCAGGAACAGGTTGGCTCTGAGGACGACGGGTGTGATAACGCACAGGGTGATGATGATGAGGTCGGAGATCCCACTTACTGTCAACCCACAGTCAGCCAAGAGATGAGGTCAGCAGAGGAGGTGGAGGAAGATGCTAGTGACGACGAGGTCAGGTTGCGCCTTCCTGGACAGAGACGTAGTACTGGAAGCACGTCAACAACTGCATCCTCAAACACAACTCTGCCTCTCACCACAAGTCGTGGTGGCTCTTCAGGTCGCATGGGTGCTAAGCCTTGCATAGCCTGGGCATTTTTTCAGATCGATAAAGATGACCCAACTCGTGTTATCTGTAACATTTGTCAGCAAAAGCTAAGTAGAGGCCAAAAAATACATAGTTTGAGTACTTCATGCATGAACCGGCACATGGACATGAAGCATAAGTTGCAGTGGGAAGCTCAGTGTGCTACAATGCGGCCTAGCCGGCCGGGCCAATCACCGTCTGCCATATCTTGTGCATCCGCGGCCTCTTCATCCTCTGTGACTGGGGGGACAGCAGTCACACCTGTTTTGGGGCGCAGACCTGCCACCTCTTTACCCGCAACAGCCAGCGTGATTGGCAGGTCATCATTTTCTTTGGAGGTGGTAACACCAGCTGGTGTTGAGCGCTGTCCGACATCGATAGCACCACCTTTGGATCAAGGCAACCTAACATGTCCGCCTGCATCTTCCTCACAGACCGGCAGTTTGCCGGGGACACCCTTATCAACCCCGTCTAAGCACAATAGCCAGCCCTCGGTCCCTCAGATGTGGACAAGTAAAAGACCATTTCCTCCTAGCCATGAGAAAGCTAAGAGGTTGAATTTCACCATCTGCAAGCTCTTGGCTACAGAAATGCTGCCTTTCCGCCTGGTGGACACAGAGGATTTTCGAGACCTTATGTCCGTCGCAGTGCCCCAGTACCAGATGCCCAGTCGGCACTACTTCTCAAAGAAAGGTGTGCCTGCGCTCCACCAGCATGTCGCACACAACATCACCGCTTCTTTGAGAAACTCTGTGTGTGACAGGGTGCATTTCACCACAGACACTTGGACGAGTAGGCATGGACAGGGGCGTTACATGTCGCTGACTGGGCACTGGGTAACTATGGTGACAGCAGGACAAGGGGCTGCTGTCCAAGTCTTGCCGTCCCCACGAGTTGTGCGTCAATCCTCTTTATGTCAAAGTTCCTCCACTGCTTCTGCCTCCTCAACCTCCTCTCGGTCTTCCACCTGCACCCAAAGCCTGTCTGGTCATGCCACAAGCTTTCTAACTGCGCAGAAGGGATCCTGCACACCTCCTTACTATGCTGGCAGTAGGGCTCAACGTCATCAGGCGGTTTTTACATTGAAATGTCTGGGAAATGTGAGTCACACAGCTGAAGAGTTGTGGTCAGCTCTGGAGAACCAATTTCATGAATGGTTGTCTCCACTGGACCTGAAACCAGGGAAGGCCGTGTGCGACAATGCTGCAAACCTGGGTGCGGCCCTTCGCCGGGGCAATGTCACACACGTGCCTTGTATGGCTCACGTGTTGAACCTGGTTGTCCAGCAATTTTTAGCCCACTATCCCAGACTAGATGGCCTTCTGCAGAGGGCACGGTCGCTGTGTGCTCACTTCCGCCGTTCGCATCCCGCAGCTCAGCGACTTACATCTCTACAGAAGTCGTTGGGCCTGCCACTTCACCGGCTAAAATGCGATGTGCCTACCCGGTGGAATTCAACTCTGCACATGTTGCAGCGACTGTGGCAGCACCGACAAGCCCTGGTGCAATACGTTCTGACGTATAGCCTGGGCCAACGAGATTCAGAGGTGGGGCAAATCACGCTGGAGGAGTGGTCTCAGATCAGAGACCTATGCACCCTTCTGCACAGTTTTGAAATGGCGACGAAGATGTTTAGTGCTGACGATGCCATTATCAGCATGACTATTCCGGTGATTTACATGCTGGAGCACATGTTAAACAGAATTCGGAGTCAGGTGGTGGCACAAGAGGAGGTGGAGGAAGTAGAGGAGGAGGAGTTGTATGCGGAAGGGCTAACATCTGCAAGGTCCAGACGGTCGGCAGCACCAAGGCGGCAGGCATGTGAGGGTGGGGGAGATGGTTTTACCAGGGCGCATGGTAGCAGCCAAACTAGTGAGGAAGGTGCAGGAGCCCAGGAAGAAGTGGAGGACGAACTGATGGAAGACTCATCAGATGAGGGAGACCTTGATCACATTTCTGTTGTGCGAGGTTGGGGGGAGAGGACAGAGGAAGGAAGCATGATTGTTACCTCGCCACCAACACAACAGGGACTTGGTGCTCCTGGATGCGCAACACACATGAGTGCCTTCTTGCTGCACTACCTGCAACATGACCCTCGAATTGTGAGAATTAGAAATAATCCTGACTACTGGGTTGCCACACTGTTAGATCCCCGGTACAAAAGTAAATTTGCAGAAATTATTCCTGCCATAGAAAGGGATGCACGCATGCAGGAGTATTAGCAGAGACTGTTGCAGAATCTTACATGTGCTTTTCCACAAAATACCAGTGGTGCACGTAGTGAATCTCACAGTTCCAACTTGCCAACCGTGGGACCGTCAAGTGTTCAGCACTCAAACCGTAACAGAACCACAGTATCTGCTGGTAACATCAATTTTGCGGAATCATTTCACCACTTTTTTAGCCCATCCTTTGCAAGGCCACAGGAGACAAGAAGTCTGACACATAGTCAACGCCTAGAGACGATGGTACAGGAGTATCTCCAAGTAAACATTGAAGCCACGACTGTGTCACTGGACCCTTGCTCTTTTTGGGCTTCCAATCTGGATAAATGGCCGGAGCTAGCCACTTACGCCTTGGAGATCTTGTCATGCCCCGCAGCCAGCGTTCTGTCTGAACGTGTGTTCAGCGCTGCTGGTGGTGTGCTGACAGATAAGCGCACGCGGCTCTCCACTGATAATGTAGACAGACTCACGTTCATAAAGATGAACAAATCATGGATCCGAAACGACTTTTCTACCCCTGTGTCATCCTGGGGAGAGTAAAAGCTTGATGATTGGTTAAAATCACCCTACCAACCGTTTTAAGCTTTCAAATTACTAATCATGTTTATCTGTATCTTGACTGGAAAATAATTTGGGCTTTGTAGCAGTGTGCAGCACTGATCCTATTAGGCCATCTATACTAAAGCTTCACCAGATTTAAAATTAAAAATAATTTTTAGCTGCATCTAGCCCGGAAAATAATTTTGGGGCTCCGAGATGCGCAAGGCACATAAGTGCCTTCTTGCTGCACTACCTGCAGCATGACCCTCATATTGTCAGAATTCGAAGTAATCATGACTACTGGGTTGCCACACTCTTAGATCCCCCAAACTTTTCGATCAACCTTTTCATTTTAATAAAGACCAAAAAAATGGTCATTTTTGAAATTATAAGCATTAGCAGGTTGTTAGAAACTGAAATCAAACAGTTTTCAACTCAAAACTTTATTCTAGGTGATGTTACATTTTCACATAGGACCCCTTGTTCGAAAGGAGCTTCTGAACTCTCTCGTCCATTGAATTTGTCAGGTTTTGGATGGTTTCTGCTTCAATTGTTTTGCATGAGGACAGAATACCCTCCCAGAGCTGTTGCTTAGATGTGAACTGCCTCCCGCCATCATAGACACTCCTTTTAATGATGCTCCAAAGGTTCTGAATGGGGTAGAGGTCAGGGGAGCATGGGGGTCACACCATAAGTTTGTCCCCTTTTATGCCCATATCAGCCAGAGATGCAGATGTTTTATGTGCAGCATGAGATGGTGCATTATCATGCAGAAAAATGATCTTGCTGTGAAATACACGGTTCTTCTTCTTGAACCATGGCAGGAAGTGCTGTTTGAGAAAATCCACATACATTATGGAGTTCATCTTTAGCGCCTTCAGGGATCCTAAAGGGGCCGACAATCTCTCTCCCCATGATTCCAGCCCAAAACATTACTCCACCTCCTCCTTGTTGGCGCTGTAGCCGTGTTTGCGTGGGGTGTCCATCAACCAGCCATCCTCCACTCCATCCATCTGGACCATCGAGCGCTGCACGGCACTCATCCGTGAACAAAACAGTTTTGAAATCAGTCTTCATGTAATGTTTGGCCCACTGGAGCCGTTTCTGCTTGTGTGAAGTGGATAGAGGAGGTCGACAGGATGGCGCATGCACAGCTGCAAACCTCTGAAGGACCCTGCATCTTGTTGTTCGGGGGACGTTGGAGGCACAAGCAGCTTCAAAAACTTGTCTGCTGCTATGACAAGGCTTTTTTGCCGCTGCTCTTTCAACCTGACGTAATTGCCTGTAGGAAAGAGTCCTCAATTTGCCCTTATCAGCACGCACACGTGTGTACTGTGAATCAGCTACATACTTCTTGATTGCCAAGACACTTCATCCTGATCATCGCACAATGTTGATTGTAGTCATGCCTTGACCTAAACACTCCACAATTTGTTGCTTCTCAGCAGCCGACACATCCTTTTTCTTTCCCATTTTGGCAGAAAATGTAGGCTGCTTAATAATGTGAGAGAGCCTTCTTAAGTAGTCTTGCCTTTCATTGGACACACCTGCCAAACTAATTAGCACAGGTGTCTGCAATTGCTTACAGTGATATAAAGAGCCCTGACACACATCACCATCAATGAGTTTAACTGACAAACAAACAAATTCTTCCCTTATCACTCCTAAACACTTTTTGCATAATAATTTGGAACGCGGTGTACATGTGCTTTTCCACAAAACACCAGTGGTTCACGTAGTGAATCTTACAGTTCTAACTTGCCAACCGTGGTCTGTATGGAATTGTTCAATAAAGGGCCCAAAATTAAGATAACATAGATGGGAGAGGTCTCTATGAATAGGAATTCCTAAGTATTTGATACCCTGTGAGGGCCAGGCAAAGGGAAAGTTGGACTGGATGGAATCCTATATGGATTTAGGGAGGGAGACATCGAGGGCCTCAGACTTCGCTGCATTGATTTTAAAATTTTACCATGTAACAAAGTGATCTATTTCAGCCTTAACAGCATGGATGGATATATGTGATTGAGTGATATATACTAGGACATCATCAGCAAATAGAGAGCACTTGTACTCGGTGCCTCCCACCTCAATCCACCTAATATTGGGGTTATGGCGAATTGATGAGAGCAGGTGCTCCGTCACTAGGATGTATAAGAGAGGGGACAGAGGACATCCCTGCCTTGTCCCATTGGTGATTGTGAAAGGTGATGAAAATGTTCTGACGCACCCCCTGGGCCTTGGGACACCCGGAGCCGGACCCTTTTTGGTGGATGCTGGTGGTTGTAGTCTTCGTGGCGGCGACCCAGTTCCGTGGCTCAGGGCGGTCAAACCAGTGGCGGAACTATTTATGTGGTTTTCATGTTTAAATGTCCGACTACGCCACCCGTGGATTGCGGTCAGAGTGAACCGCCGCTACAGGGCAGACCACTGAGGCTGGTGTTGTGGGTGCAGCAGAGCGTAGCATAACTCCCCACGGGAGGAGTATAGCCTCAGGGCAGTGTATGCGGAGGATGGGGGTGATGGTGCAGGGCAGCAGCAGTAACGACACGGAGTCAGTGATGCAGTTCAGGGCCTTTACTCACAGTTCTTATTATCCAGACCACGTCTGCAGGTAACGGCTGCCCACGTCGTACTGTGCTCACCAGGTGAGGGGCTCAGACAACTCCCAGATAACTTTGGAGCACTTCACAGGACCCCCTTTGTGTGTCCTTTGTCTGGCCTTTCTTACCAACACTTCTGTCCGGCTGCCTCGGGCCTCCTCTTGGTAAACTTGGCGCCAGTTTCCCTGACCCTATGTGGTGCCTTCCTAGCGGGTGTAGCGAGGGGCTGCGCCACATAAAATGTCAGAGCCTCCGGTTTCTAGCTGAGGGTCGTTTCCTGCCTCCACTAGTTCGGGGACCGGTCTCCCCCTTTGGCCTGACCCCTCCACGCAGGTGGATTCGGGCGTGCGGTGGCGACTCGCCCGTCCGCACCCCTGGGATCCCTTCATTCCTCGTTCCTGGAGCCTTCTCCGCTCCTCTTCCTTCCTTCTCCCTCTTCCAGGCCTGGGCCTCTGTTACTAGGCCCGCCTCCGGAGCAGAGCTCATGCAGAGCCCCTGCTCCCTGCCACTTCTGCTCAGACTTCTCTGCACTGAACTAAGATGGTGCCCACCTTTTATACTCCCTTCTCAATGCACCCAGGAACTGCTTCCTCCCTGCTCCTGCACTACAGGGTTCCCCTTCCTCAGTGTTCCCTCCCCCCACTCCAGCCAGGGACAGGGACTGTCGTGCCCATCTCAGGGGCATATTGGTCGCCCTGCCCCACGGCAATGTGGTGTAATGCATGCAGGTGTCGGGTCCTGATCCACACTCCATCCTTACCTGAGAGTGAGATATCACACCTCTGGGTGAGGTGCAATACGTCTGTAGCAACCGAGCCCTCAGGGTGCTACAGTTCCATTTATCTTCAGCCTAGGTGACGTATTGCGATACAGGGCCGTGATTTTGGCTATAAAAGGGTCCCCTAGACCCCTACCCCAAGCTTTTTAAGAGAATCATATATGGCGTGCCAGGAGACTCTATGGAATGCTTTCTCAGCATCCAACGAGAGTATCTAATTACAAATTTTTAACTGCATCTAGCCCAGGAAATACTTTGTGCCTAGTAGCAGTGTCTGCTAGTGAGCGGATTATCCCGGCTGTTAAGCAAGCTGCACCACCTGTAGTTTAGACACTTAATTTTTTCAAAGGAAATGCTTCGGGACCATGGGATACTTAGTGAAGAGCATCAGGAGGCACCCCAAGGCATAGGGGCTGGGACTGGCAGTAGGATGCCTTGCGGTGGACAGCCGAGCTCGATCCTTATAAAAGCTTTTTAACTGCAGCAGCTTTAGTGGACGCTACTGGAGCTGGAATTACCGCGGCTGCTGGCATGAGACTTGCCCTCCAATAGATCCTTGTAAATGGATTTAAAGTGTATTCATTCAAATTAGAGGGACAATTTAAATTAAAAAGCTTAGAGCTGCCTCCACCACAGGGGGGCTCGCTCGACCCACCAGCGGACAGGCACCAGTATTGGGAGAGGGGGGCTGGCCGTCAGGGTTCACCGCGGCTCTGGCACAAACCCGGCGACACGGAGGTGGCACGGGCAGGAGCGGACTGGCCGTGTCGGCTTCTCACTTTTTGGATTTTAGAAGGGCATGACATGCCTATATCTGTGTCTCCCCCTCCTTTTACTCCTCCACCTCTTTTATTTTCGCATGACTATATGTACTTGTCACTTTTCCATGTGTTAGTTATGTCTTCTGAGCAGTTTGTCAGCTTTTGGACACCTTTGAAGGTGTTTTCTATGTGTTTCTATGTGTTTTTGTTTGCCTGCCATTGGTTTTAACGGTGTTCGAAGGTGTTCGACGAACAGTTCGACGAACAGTTCGGCGAACACACGGGTGTTCGACTAACCGAACCGAACTCGAACACTACGGGGGTGGCTCAACACTACTTATTAACCCCAGTATTTTTGTTGAACTAAGGACCAATTGATTCTAATATTTACACTACACTGTGGATTGATTGACCACAGCATTTACAGTAGACTGTGGACTGACTGACTACAGCTTTTACAATAAACTGTGGAAAGACTAACCACAGTCATTATCCCTGAGATAAGTAATTTTGGCCATAGTGTGTTATTGGTGTGTATAGCATGTAGCAGTAACATATTATCATATAGGTTGTCTTTTTACAGGTGACTGAATCCCAATGAGATATTAGAATGTGAAATTTTTGTTTGTGGACTCCAAGAAGAGAATCAGAGGAATCACATAACAGGTAATTAATTCTCATATTAATTACTGATAATCGTTTGTCTAGGCTTAAGTTCTAGACTGGCGGATGTGTAATAACACCAACCTTCCTGATACATGACAATATACTGTATGTGTTTTTTCAAATGTACATCTTCTATACACAACTCCTAATATAACACCACCATATCTCAGGTACAGAGATAAGAATCATTTCTTCTCATTATCCTCTGTCTTTTATTTCATAACCCACCTGATCTGAGCGGTGACACAATCAATACCATGATTACGCGACACTCACCACAGCATTCACTCTAGACCAGGGACTGACAGAACACAGCATTTACACTAGGTGTGCATTGACTGAGCACAGTAGTTATACAATACTCTGGAATGACTGACCACAACATTTACAATAGACTGTGCACCGACTGACCATTGTATTTACACTAGGTGGGGACAGAACGAGCACAGTAATAATACCATACTGTGGAATGACTGTCTATATCATTTGCACTAGTCTGTGGTCTAACTGACCACAACATTCACAATAGATTATAGACCGGCTCATCCCAGCATTAACACTAGTTGTGGACTTATTAACCCCAGTATTTTTGTTGAACTAAGGACGGATTGATTCTAATATTTACACTACACTGTGGATTGATTAACCACAACATTTACAGTAGACTGTGGACTGACTGACTACAGCTTTTACAATAAACTGTGGAAAGACTAACCACAGTCATTATCCCTGAGATAAGTAATTTTGGCCCTAGTGTGTTATTGGTGTGTATAGCATGTAGCAGGAACATATTATCATATAGGTTGTCTTTTTACAGGTGACTGAATCCCAATGAGATATTAGAATGTGAAATTTTTGTTTGTGGACTCCAAGAAGAGAATCAGAGGAATCACATAACAGGTAATTAATTCTCGTATTAATTACTGATAATCGTTGGTCTAGGCTTAAGTTCTAGACTGGCGGAGGTGTAATAACACCCACCTTCCTGATACATGACAATATACTGTATGTGTTTTTTCAAATGTACATCTTCTATACACAACTCCTAGTATAACACCACCATATCTCAGGTACAGAGATAAGGATCATTTCTTCTCATTATCCTCTGTCTTTTATTTCATAACCCACCTGATCTGAGCGGTGACACAATCAATACCATGATTACGCGACACTCACCACAGCATTCACCCTAGACCAGGGACTGAAAGAACACAGCATTTACACTAGGTGTGCATTGACTGAGCACAGTAGTTATACAATACTCTGGAATGACTGACCACAACATTTACAATAGACTGTGCACCGACTGACCATTGTATTTACACTAGGTGGGGACCGACCGAGCACAGTAATAATACCATACTGTGGACTGTCTATATTATTTGCACTATTCTGTGGTCTAACTGACCACAACATTCACAATAGATTATAGACCGGCTCATCCCAGCATTAACACTAGTTGTGGACTTATTAACCCCAGTACTTTTGTTGAACTAAGGACCGATTGATTCTAATATTTACACTACACTGTGGATTGATTGACCACAACATTTACAGTAGACTGTGGACTGACTGACTACAGCTTTTACAATAAACTGTGGAAAGACTAACCACAGTCATTATCCCTGAGATAAGTAATTTTGGCCCTAGTGTGTTATTGGTGTGTATAGCATGTAGCAGGAACATATTATCATATAGGTTGTCTTTTTACAGGTGACTGAATCCCAATGAGATATTAGAATGTGAAATTTTTGTTTGTGGACTCCAAGAAGAGAATCAGATTAATCACATAACAGGTAATTAATTCTCGTATTAATTACTGATAATCGTTGGTCTAGGCTTAAGTTCTAGACTGGCGGAGGTGTAATAACACCCACCTTCCTGATACATGACAATATACTGTATGTGTTTTTTCAAATGTACATCTTCTATACACAACTCCTAGTATAACACCACCATATCTCAGGTACAGAGATAAGGATCATTTCTTCTCATTATCCTCTGTCTTTAATTTCATAACCCACCTGATCTGAGCGGTGACACAATCAATACCATGATTGCGCGACACTCACCACAGCATTCACCCTAGACCAGGGACTGACAGAATACAGCAGTTACACTAGGTGTGCATTGACTGAGCACAGTAGTTATACAATACTCTGGAATGACTGACCACAACATTTACAATAGACTGTGCACCGACTGACCATTGTATTTACACTAGGTGGGGACCGACCGAGCACAGTAATAATACCATACTGTGGACTGACTGTCTATATCATTTGCACTAGTCTGTGGTCTAACTGACCACAACATTCACAATAGATTATAGACCGGCTCATCCCAACATTAACACTAGTTGTGGACTTATTAACCCCAGTATTTTTGTTGAACTAAGGACCGATTGATTCTAATATTTACACTACACTGTGGATTGATTGACCACAACATTTACAGTAGACTGTGGACTGAGTGACTACAGCTTTTACAATAAACTGTGGAAAGACTAACCACAGTCATTATCCCTGAGATAAGTAATTTTGGCCCTAGTGTGTTATTGGTGTGTACAGCATGTAGCAGGAACATATTATCATATAGGTTGTCTTTTTACAGGTGACTGAATCCCAATGAGATATTAGAATGTGAAATTTTTGTTTGTGGACTCCAAGAAGAGAATCAGAGGAATCACATAACAGGTAATTAATTCTCATATTAATTACTGATAATCGTTGGTCTAGGCTTAAGTTCTAGACTGGCGGAGGTGTAATAACACCCACCTTCCTGATACATGACAATATACTGTATGTGTTTTTTCAAATGTACATCTTCTATACACAACTCCTAGTTTAACACCACCATATCTCAGGTACAGATATACGGATCATTTCTTCTCATTATCCTCTGTCTTTTATTTCATAACCCACCTGATCTGAGCGGTGACACAATCAATACCATGATTACGCGACACTCACCACAGCATTCACCCTAGACCAGGGACTGACAGAACACAGCATTTACACTAGGTGTGCATTGACTGAGCACAATAGTTATACAATACTCTGGAATTACTGACCACAACATTTACAATAGACTGTGCACCGACTGACCATTGTATTTACACTAGGTGGGGACCGACCAAGCACAGTAATAATACCATACTGTGGACTGACTGTCTATATCATTTGCACTAGTCTGTGGTCTAACTGACCACAACATTCACAATAGATTATAGACCGGCTCATCCCAGCATTAACACTAGTTGTGGACTTATTAACCCCAGTATTTTTGTTGAACTAAGGACCGATTGAATCTAATATTTACACTACACTGTGGATTGATTGACCACAACATTTACAGTAGACTGTGGACTGACTGACTACAGCTTTTACAATAAACTGTGGAAAGACTAACCACAGTCATTATCCCTGAGATAAGTAATTTTGGCCCTAGTGTGTTATTGGTGTGTATAGCATGTAGCAGGAACATATTATCATATAGGTTGTGTTTTTACAGGTGACTGAATCCCAATGAGATATTAGAATGCGAAATTTTTGTTTGTGGACTCCAAGAAGAGAATCAGAGGAATCACATAACAGGTAATTAATTCTCGTATTAATTACTGATAATCGTTGGTCTAGGCTTAAGTTCTAGACTGGCGGAGGTGTAATAACACCCACCTACCTGATACATGACAATATACTGTATGTGTTTTTTCAAATGTACATCTTCTATACACAACTCCTAGTATAACACCACCATATCTCAGGTACAGAGATAAGGATCATTTCTTCTCATTATCCTCTGTCCTTTATTTCATAACCCACCTGATCTGAGCGGTGACACAATCAATACCATGATTACGCGACACTCACCACAGCATTCACCCTAGACCAGGGACTGACAGAACACAGCATTTACACTAGGTGTGTATTGACTGAGCACAATAGTTATACAATACTCTGGAATGACTGACCACAACATTTACAATAGACTGTGCACCGACTGACCATTGTATTTACACTAGGTGGGGACCGACCGAGCACAGTAATAATACCATACTGTGGACTGACTGTCTATATCATTTGCACTAGTCTGTGGCCTAACTGACCACAACATTCACAATAGATTATAGACCGGCTCATCCCAGCATTAACACTAGTTGTGGACTTATTAACCCCAGTATTTTTGTTGAACTAAGGACCGATTGATTCTAATATTTACACTACACTGTGGATTGATTGACCACAACATTTACAGTAGACTGTGGACTGACTGACTACAGCTTTTACAATAAACTGTGGAAAGACTAACCACAGTCATTATCCCTGAGATAAGTAATTTTGGCCCTAGTGTGTTATTGGTGTGTATAGCATGTAGCAGGAACATATTATCATATAGGTTGTGTTTTTACAGGTGACTGAATCCCAATGAGATATTAGAATGCGAAATTTTTGTTTGTGGACTCCAAGAAGAGAATCAGAGGAATCACATAACAGGTAATTAATTCTCGTATTAATTACTGATAATCGTTGGTCTAGGCTTAAGTTCTAGACTGGCGGAGGTGTAATAACACCCACCTTCCTGATACATGACAATATACTGTATGTGTTTTTTCAAATGTACATCTTCTATACACAACTCCTAGTATAACACCACCATATCTCAGGTACAGAGATAAGGATCATTTCTTCTCATTATCCTCTGTCCTTTATTTCATAACCCACCTGATCTGAGCGGTGACACAATCAATACCATGATTACGCGACACTCACCACAGCATTCACCCTAGACCAGGGACTGACAGAACACAGCATTTACACTAGGTGTGCATTGACTGAGCACAATAGTTATACAATACTCTGGAATGACTGACCACAACATTTACAATAGACTGTGCACCGACTGACCATTGTATTTACACTAGGTGGGGACCGACCGAGCACAGTAATAATACCATACTGTGGACTGACTGTCTATATCATTTGCACTAGTCTGTGGTCTAACTGACCACAACATTCACAATAGATTATAGACCGGCTCATCCCAGCATTAACACTAGTTGTGGACTTATTAACCCCAGTATTTTTGTTGAACTAAGGACCGATTGATTCTAATATTTACACTACACTGTGGATTGATTGACCACAACATTTACAGTAGACTGTGAACTGACTGACTACAGCTTTTACAATAAACTGTGGAAAGACTAACCACAGTCATTATCCCTGAGATAAGTAATTTTGGCCCTAGTGTGTTATTGGTGTGTATAGCATGTAGCAGGAACATATTATCATATAGTTTGTCTTTTTACAGGTGACTGAATCCCAATGAGATATTAGAATGTGAAATTTTTGTTTGTGTACTCCAAGAAGAGAATCAGAGGAATCACATAACAGGTAATTAATTCTCGTATTAATTACTGATAATCGTTGGTCTGGGCTTAAGTTCTAGACTGGCGGAGGTGTAATAACACCCACCTTCCTGATACATGACAATATACTGTATGTGTTTTTTCAAATGTACATCTTCTATACACAACTCCTAGTATAACACCACCATATCTCAGGTACAGAGATAAGGATCATTTCTTCTCATTATCCTCTGTCTTTTATTTCATAACCCACCTGATCTGAGCGGTGACACAATCAATACCATGATTACCTGACACTCACCACAGCATTCACCCTAGACCAGGGACTGACAGAACACAGCATTTACACTAGGTGTGCATTGACTGAGCACAGTAGTTATACAATACTCTGGAATTACTGACCACAACATTTACAATAGACTGTGCACCGACTGACCATTGTATTTACACTAGGTGGGGACCGACCAAGCACAGTAATAATACCATACTGTGGACTGACTGTCTATATCATTTGCACTAGTCTGTGGTCTAACTGACCACAACATTCACAATAGATTATAGACCGTCTCATCCCAGCATTAACACTAGTTGTGGACTTATTAACCCCAGTATTTTTGTTGAACTAAGGACCGATTGAATCTAATATTTACACTACACTGTGGATTGATTGACCACAACATTTACAGTAGACTGTGGACTGACTGACTACAGCTTTTACAATAAACTGTGGAAAGACTAACCACAGTCATTATCCCTGAGATAAGTAATTTTGGCCCTAGTGTGTTATTGGTGTGTATAGCATGTAGCAGGAACATATTATCATATAGGTTGTGTTTTTACAGGTTACTGAATCCGAATGAGATATTAGAATGCGAAATTTTTGTTTGTGGACTACAAGAAGAGAATCAGAGGAATCACATAACAGGTAATTAATTCTCGTATTAATTACTGATAATCGTTGGTCTAGGCTTAAGTTCTAGACTGGCGGAGGTGTAATAACACCCACCTTCCTGATACATGACAATATACTGTATGTGTTTTTTCAAATGTACATCTTCTATACACAACTCCTAGTATAACACCACCATATCTCAGGTACAGAGATAAGGATCATTTCTTCTCATTATCCTCTGTCTTTAATTTCATAACCCACCTGATCTGAGTGGTGACACAATCAATACCATGATTGCGCGACACTCACCACAGCATTCACCCTAGACCAGGGACTGACAGAACACAGCATTTACACTAGGTGTGCATTGACTGAGCACAGTAGTTATACAATACTCTGGAATGACTGACCACAACATTTACAATAGACTGTGCACTGACTGACCATTGTAATTACACTAGGTGGGGACCGACCGAGCACAGTAATAATACCATACTGTGGACTGACTGTCTATATCATTTGCACTAGTCTGTGGTCTAACTGACCACAACATTCACAATAGATTATAGACCGGCTCATCCCAACATTAACACTAGTTGTGGACTTATTAACCCCAGTATTTTTGTTGAACTAAGGACCGATTGATTCTAATATTTACACTACACTGTGGATTGATTGACCACAACATTTACAGTAGACTGTGGACTGACTGACTACAGCTTTTACAATAAACTGTGGAAAGACTAACCACAGTCATTATCCCTGAGATAAGTAATTTTGGCCCTAGTGTGTTATTGGTGTGTATAGCATGTAGCAGGAACATATTATCATATAGGTTGTCTTTTTACAGGTGACTGAATCCCAATGAGATATTAGAATGTGAAATTTTTGTTTGTGGACTCCAAGAAGAGAATCAGAGGAAACACATAACAGGTAATTAATTCTCGTATTAATTACTGATAATCGTTGGTCTAGGCTTAAGTTCTAGACTGGCGGAGGTGTAATAACACCCACCTTCCTGATACATGACAATATACTGTATGTGTTTTTTCAAATGTACATCTTCTATACACAACTCCTAGTATAACACCACGATATCTCAGGTACAGAGATAAGGATCATTTCTTCTCATTATCCTCTGTCTTTAATTTCATAACCCACCTGATCTGAGCGGTGACACAATCAATACCATGATTGCGCGACACTCACCACAGCATTCACCCTAGACCAGGGACTGACAGAACACAGCATTTACACTAGGTGTGCATTGACTGAGCACAGTAGTTATACAATACTCTGGAATGACTGACCACAACATTTACAATAGACTGTGCACCGACTGACCATTGTATTTACACTAGGTGGGGACCGACCGAGCACAGTAATAATACCATACTGTGGACTGACTGTCTATATCATTTGCACTAGTCTGTGGTCTAACTGACCACAACATTCACAATAGATTATAGACCGGCTCATCCCAACATTAACACTAGTTGTGGACTTATTAACCCCAGTATTTTTGTTGAACTAAGGACCGATTGATTCTAATATTTACACTACACTGTGGATTGATTGACCACAACATTTACAGTAGACTGTGGACTGACTGACTACAGCTTTTACAATAAACTGTGGAAAGACTAACCACAGTCATTATCCCTGAGATAAGTAATTTTGGCCCTAGTGTGTTATTGGTGTGTATAGCATGTAGCAGGAACATATTATCATATAGGTTGCCTTTTTACAGGTGACTGAATCCCAATGAGATATTAGAATGTGAAATTTTTGTTTGTGGACTCCAAGAAGAGAATCAGAGGAATCACATAACAGGTAATTAATTCTCGTATTAATTACTGATAATCGTTGGTCTAGGCTTAAGTTCTAGACTGGCGGAGGTGTAATAACACCCACCTTCCTGATACATGACAATATACTGTATGTGTTTTTTCAAATGTACATCTTCTATACACAACTCCTAGTATAACACCACCATATCTCAGGTACAGATATACGGATCATTTCTTCTCATTATCCTCTGTCTTTTATTTCATAACCCACCTGATCTGAGCGGTGACACAATCAATACCATGATTACGCGACACTCACCACAGCATTCACCCTAGACCAGGGACTGACAGAACACAGCATTTACACTAGGTGTGCATTGACTGAGCACAGTAGTTATACAATACTCTGGAATGACTGACCACAACATTTACAATAGACTGTGCACTGACTGACCATTGTATTTACACTAGGTGGGGACCGACCGAGCACAGTAATAATACCATACTGTGGACTGACTGTCTATATCATTTGCACTAGTCTGTGGTCTAACTGACCACAACATTCACAATAGATTATAGACCGGCTCATCCCAGCATTAACACTAGTTGTGGACTTATTAACCCCAGTATTTTTGTTGAACTAAGGACCGATTGATTCTAATATTTACACTACACTGTGGATTGATTGACCACAACATTTACAGTAGACTGTGGACTGACTGACTACAGCTTTTACAATAAACTGTGGAAAGACTAACCACAGTCATTATCCCTGAGATAAGTAATTTTGGCCCTAGTGTGTTATTGGTGTGTATAGCATGTAGCAGGAACATATTATCATATAGGTTGTCTTTTTACAGGTGACTGAATCCCAATGAGATATTAGAATGCAAAATTTTTGTTTGTGGACTACAAGAAAAGAATCAGAGGAATCACATAACAGGTAATTAATTCTCGTATTAATTACTGATAATCGTTGGTCTAGGCTTAAGTTCTAGACTGGCGGAGGTGTAATAACACCCACCTTCCTGATACATGACAATATACTGTATGTGTTTTTTCAAATGTACATCCTCTATACACAACTCCTAGTATAACACCACCATATCTCAGGTACAGAGATAAGGATCATTTCTTCTCATTATCCTCTGTCTTTAATTTCATAACCCACCTGATCTGAGCGGTGACACAATCAATACCATGATTACGCGACACTCACCACAGCATTCACCCTAGACCAGGGACTGACAGAACACAGAATTTACACTAGGTGTGCATTGACTGAGCACAGTAGTTATACAATACTCTGGAATGACTGACCACAACATTTACAATAGACTGTGCACCGACTGACCATTGTATTTACACTAGGTGGGGACCGACCGAGCACAGTAATAATACCATACTGTGGACTGACTGTCTATATCATTTGCACTAGTCTGTGGTCTAACTGACCACAACATTCACAATAGATTATAGACCGGCTCATCCCAACATTAACACTAGTTGTGGACTTATTAACCCCAGTATTTTTGTTGAACTAAGGACCGATTGATTCTAATATTTACACTACACTGTGGATTGATTGACCACAACATTTACAGTAGACTGTGGACTGACTGACTACAGCTTTTACAATAAACTGTGGAAAGACTAACCACAGTCATTATCCCTGAGATAAGTAATTTTGGCCCTAGTGTGTTATTGGTGTGTATAGCATGTAGCAGGAACATATTATCATATAGGTTGTCTTTTTACAGGTGACTGAATCCCAATGAGATATTAGAATGCAAAATTTTTGTTTGTGGACTACAAGAAAAGAATCAGAGGAATCACATAACAGGTAATTAATTCTCGTATTAATTACTGATAATCGTTGGTCTAGGCTTAAGTTCTAGACTGGCGGAGGTGTAATAACACCCACCTTCCTGATACATGACAATATACTGTATGTGTTTTTTCAAATGTACATCTTCTATACACAACTCCTAGTATAACACCACCATATCTCAGGTACAGAGATAAGGATCATTTCTTCTCATTATCCTCTGTCTTTAATTTCATAACCCACCTGATCTGAGCGGTGACACAATCAATACCATGATTACGCGACACTCACCACAGCATTCACCCTAGACCAGGGACTGACAGAACACAGAATTTACACTAGGTGTGCATTGACTGAGCACAGTAGTTATACAATACTCTGGAATGACTGACCACAACATTTACAATAGACTGTGCACCGACTGACCATTGTATTTACACTAGGTGGGGACCGACCGAGCACAGTAATAATACCATACTGTGGACTGACTGTCTATATCATTTGCATTAGTCTGTGGTCTAACTGACCACAACATTCACAATAGATTATAGACCGGCTCTTCCCAGCATTAACACTAGTTGTGGACTTATTAACCCCAGTATTTTTGTTGAACTAAGGACCGATTGATTCTAATATTTACACTACACTGTGGATTGATTAACCACAACATTTACAGTAGACTGTGGACTGAGTGACTACAGCTTTTACAATAAACTGTGGCAAGACTAACCACAGTCATTATCCCTGAGATAAGTAATTTTGGCCCTAGTGTGTTATTGGTGTGTATAGCATGTAGCAGGAACATATTATCATATAGGTTGTCTTTTTACAGGTGACTGAATCCCAATGAGATATTAGAATGTGAAATTTTTGTTTGTGGACTCCAAGAAGAGAATCAGAGGAATCACATAACAGGTAATTAAATCTCGTATTAATTACTGATAATCGTTGGTCTAGGCTTAAGTTCTAGACTGGCTGAGGTGTAATAACACCCACCTTCCTGATACATGACAATATACTGTATGTGTTTTTTCAAATGTACATCTTCTATACACAACTCCTAGTATAACACCACCATATCTCAGGTACAGAGATAAGGATCATTTCGTCTCATTATCCTCTGTCTTTTATTTCATAACCCACCTGATCTGAGCGGTGACACAATCAATACCATGATTACGCGACACTCACCACAGCATTCACCCTAGACCAGGGACTGACAGAACACAGCATTTACACTAGGTGTGCATTGACTGAGCACAGTAGTTATACAATACTCTGGAATGACTGACCACAACATTTACAATAGACTGTGCACCGACTGACCATTGTATTTACACTAGGTGGGGACCGACCGAGCACAGTAATAATACCATACTGTGGACTGACTGTCTTTATCATTTGCATTAGTCTGTGGTCTAACTGACCACAACATTCACAATAGATTATAGACCGGCTCATCCCAGCATTAACACTAGTTGTGGACTTATTAACCCCAGTATTTTTGTTGAACTAAGGACCGATTGATTCTAATATTTACACTACACTGTGGATTGATTAACCACAACATTTACAGTAGACTGTGGACTGAGTGACTACAGCTTTTACAATAAACTGTGGCAAGACTAACCACAGTCATTATCCCTGAGATAAGTAATTTTGGCCCTAGTGTGTTATTGGTGTGTATAGCATGTAGCAGGAACATATTATCATATAGATTGTCTTTTTACAGGTGACTGAATCCCAATGAGATATTAGAATGTGAAATTTTTGTTTGTGGACTCCAAGAAGAGAATCAGAGGAATCACATAACAGGTAATTAATTCTCGTATTAATTACTGATAATCGTTGGTCTAGGCTTAATTTCTAGACTGGCGGAGGTGTAATAACACCCACCTTCCTGATACATGACAATATACTGTATGTGTTTTTTCAAATGTACATCTTCTATACACAACTCCTAGTATAACACCACCATATCTCAGGTACAGATATAAGGATCATTTCTTCTCATTATCCTCTGTCTTTTATTTCATAACCCACCTGATCTGAGCGGTGACACAATCAATACCATGATTACGCGACACTCACCACAGCATTCACCCTAGACCAGGGACTGACAGAACACAGCATTTACACTAGGTGTGCATTGACTGAGCACAGTAGTTATACAATACTCTGGAATGACTGACCACAACATTTACAATAGACTGTGCACCGACTGACCATTGTATTTACACTAGGTGGGGACCGACCGAGCACAGTAATAATACCATACTGTGGACTGACTGTCTATATCATTTGCACTAGTCTGTGGTCTAACTGACCACAACATTCACAATAGATTATAGACCGGCTCATCCCAGCATTAACACTAGTTGTGGACTTATTAACCCCAGTTTTTTTGTTGAACTAAGGACCGATTGATTCTAATATTTACACTACACTGTGGATTGATTGACCACAACATTTACAGTAGACTGTGGACTGAGTGACTACAGCTTTTACAATAAACTGTGGCAAGACTAACCACAGTCATTATCCCTGAGATAAGTAATTTTGGCCCTAGTGTGTTATTGGTGTGTATAGCATGTAGCAGGAACATATTATCATATAGATTGTCTTTTTACAGGTGACTGAATCCCAATGAGATATTAGAATGTGAAATTTTTGTTTGTGGACTCCAAGAAGAGAATCAGAGGAATCACATAACAGGTAATTAATTCTCGTATTAATTACTGATAATCGTTGGTCTAGGCTTAATTTCTAGACTGGCGGAGGTGTAATAACACCCACCTTCCTGATACATGACAATATACTGTATGTGTTTTTTCAAATGTACATCTTCTATACACAACTCCTAGTATAACACCACCATATCTCAGGTACAGATATAAGGATCATTTCTTCTCATTATCCTCTGTCTTTTATTTCATAACCCACCTGATCTGAGCGGTGACACAATCAATACCATGATTACGCGACACTCACCACAGCATTCACCCTAGACCAGGGACTGACAGAACACAGCATTTACACTAGGTGTGCATTGACTGAGCACAGTAGTTATACAATACTCTGGAATGACTGACCACAACATTTACAATAGACTGTGCACCGACTGACCATTGTATTTACACTAGGTGGGGACCGACCGAGCACAGTAATAATACCATACTGTGGACTGACTGTCTATATCATTTGCACTAGTCTGTGGTCTAACTGACCACAACATTCACAATAGATTATAGACCGGCTCATCCCAGCATTAACACTAGTTGTGGACTTATTAACCCCAGTTTTTTTGTTGAACTAAGGACCGATTGATTCTAATATTTACACTACACTGTGGATTGATTGACCACAACATTTACAGTAGACTGTGGACTGACTGACTACAGCTTTTACAATAAACTGTGGAAAGACTAACCACAGTCATTATCCCTGAGATAAGTAATTTTGGCCCTAGTGTGTTATTGGTGTGTATAGCATGTAGCAGGAACATATTATCATATAGGTTGTCTTTTTACAGGTGACTGAATCCCAATGAGATATTAGAATGCGAAATTTTTGTTTGTGGACTACAAGAAGAGAATCAGAGGAATCACATAACAGGTAATTAATTCTCGTATTAATTACTGATAATCGTTGGTCTAGGCTTAAGTTCTAGACTGGCGGAGGTGTAATAACACCCACCTTCCTGATACATGACAATATACTGTATGTGTTTTTTCAAATGTACATCTTCTATACACAACTCCTAGTATAACACCACCATATCTCACGTACAGAGATAAGGATCATTTCGTCTCATTATCCTCTGTCTTTTATTTCATAACCCACCTGATCTGAGCGGTGACACAATCAATACCATGATTACGCGACACTCACCACAGCATTCACCCTAGACCAGGGACTGACAGAACACAGCATTTACACTAGGTGTGCATTGACTGAGCACAGTAGTTGTACAATACTCTGGAATGACTGACCACAACATTTACAATAGACTGTGCACCAACTGACCATTGTATTTACACTAGGTGGGGACCGACCGAGCACAGTAATAATACCATACTGTGGACTGACTGTCTATATCATTTGCATTAGTCTGTGGTCTAACTGACCACAACATTCACAATAGATTATAGACCGGCTCATCCCAGCATTAACACTAGTTGTGGACTTATTAACCCCAGTATTTTTGTTGAACTAAGGACCGATTGATTCTAATATTTACACTACACTGTGGATTGATTAACCACAACATTTACAGTAGACTGTGGACTGACTGACTACAGCTTTTACAATAAACTGTGGCAAGACTAACCACAGTCATTATCCCTGAGATAAGTAATTTTGGCCCTAGTGTGTTATTGGTGTGTATAGCATGTAGCAGGAACATATTATCATATAGGTTGTCTTTTTACAGGTGACTGAATCCCAATGAGATATTAGAATGTGAAATTTTTGTTTCTGGACTCCAAGAAGAGAATCAGAGGAATCACATAACAGGTAATTAATTCTCGTATTAATTACTGATAATCGTTGGTCTAAGCTTAAGTTCTAGACTGGCGGAGGTGTAATAACACCCACCTTCCTGATACATGACAATATACTGTATGTGTTTTTTCAAATGTACATCTTCTATACACAACTCCTAGTATAACACCACCATATCTCAGGTACAGAGATAAGGATCATTTCTTCTCATTATCCTCTGTCTTTAATTTCATAACCCACCTGATCTGAGCGGTGACACAATCAATGCCATGATTACGCGACACTCACCACAGCATTCACCCTAGACCAGGGACTGACAGAACACAGCATTTACACTAGGTGTGCATTGACTGAGCACAGTAGTTATACAATACTCTGGAATGACTGACCACAACATTTACAATAGACTGTGCACCGACTGACCATTGTATTTACACTAGGTGGGGACCGACCGAGCACAGTAATAATACCATACTGTGGACTGACTGTCTATATCATTTGCATTAGTCTGTGGTCTAACTGACCACAACATTCACAATAGATTATAGACCGGCTCATCCCAGCATTAACACTAGTTGTGGACTTATTAACCCCAGTATTTTTGTTGAACTAAGGAACGATTGATTCTAATATTTACACTACACTGTGGATTGATTGACCACAACATTTACAGTAGACTGTGGACTGACTGACTACAGCTTTTACAATAAACTGTGGAAAGACTAACCACAGTCATTATCCCTGAGATAAGTAATTTTGGCCCTAGTGTGTTATTGGTGTGTATAGCATGTAGCAGGAACATATTATCATATAGGTTGTCTTTTTACAGGTGACTGAATCCCAATGAGATATTAGAATGTGAAATTTTTGTTTGTGGACTCCAAGAAGAGAATCAGAGGAATCACATAACAGGTAATTAATTCTCGTATTAATTACTGATAATCGTTGGTCTAGGCTTAAGTTCTAGACTGGCGGAGGTGTAATAACACCCACCTTCCTGATACATGACAATATACTGTATGTGTTTTTTCAAATGTACATCTTCTATACACAACTCCTAGTATAACACCACCATATCTCAGGTACAGATATAAGGATCATTTCTTCTCATTATCCTCTGTCTTTTATTTCATAACCCACCTGATCTGAGCGGTGACACAATCAATACCATGATTATGCGACACTCACCACAGCATTCACCCTAGACCAGGGACTGACAGAACACAGCATTTACACTAGGTGTGCATTGACTGAGCACAGTAGTTATACAATACTCTGGAATGACTGACCACAACATTTACAATAGACTGTGCACCAACTGACCATTGTATTTTACACTAGGTGGGGACCGACCGAGCACAGTAATAATACCATACTGTGGACTGACTGTCTATATCATTTGCACTAGTCTGTGGTCTAACTGACCACAACATTCACAATAGATTATAGACCGGCTCATCCCAGCATTAACACTAGTTGTGGACTTATTAACCCCAGTATTTTTGTTGAACTAAGGACCGATTGATTCTAATATTTACACTACACTGTGGATTGATTGACCACAACATTTACAGTAGACTGTGGACTGACTGACTACAGCTTTTACAATAAACTGTGCCAAGACTAACCACAGTCATTATCCCTGAGATAAGTAATTTTGGCCCTAGTGTGTTATTGGTGTGTATAGCATGTAGCAGGAACATATTATCATATAGGTTGTCTTTTTACAGGTGACTGAATCCCAATGAGATATTAGAATGCGAAATTTTTGTTTGTGGACTACAAGTAGAGAATCAGAGGAATCACATAACAGGTAATTAATTCTCATATTAATTACTGATAATCGTTGGTCTAGGCTTAAGTTCTAGACTGGCGGAGGTGTAATAACACCCACCTTCCTGATACATGACAATATACTGTATGTGTTTTTTCAAATGTACATCTTCTATACACAACTCCTAGTATAACACCACTATATCTCAGGTACAGAGATAAGGATCATTTCTTCTCATTATCCTCTGTCTTTAATTTCATAACCCACCTGATCTGAGCGGTGACACAATCAATACCATGATTACGCGACACTCACCACAGCATTCACCCTAGACCAGGGACTGACAGAACACAGCATTTACACTAGGTGTGCATTGACTGAGCACAGTAGTTATACAATACTCTGGAATGACTGACCACAACATTTACAATAGACTGTGCACTGACTGACCATTGTATTTACAATAGGTGGGGACCGACCGAGCACAGTAATAATACCATACTGTGGACTGACTGTCTATATCATTTGCACTAGTCTGTGGTCTAACTGACCACAACATTCACAATAGATTATAGACCGGCTCATCCCAGCATTAACACTAGTTGTGGACTTATTAACCCCAGTATTTTTGTTGAACTAAGGACCGATTGATTCTAATATTTACACTACACTGTGGATTGATTGACCACAACATTTACAGTAGACTGTGGACTGAGTGACTACAGCTTTTACAATAAACTGTGGCAAGACTAACCACAGTCATTATCCCTGAGATAAGTAATTTTGGCCCTAGTGTGTTATTGGTGTGTATAGCATGTAGCAGGAACATATTATCATATAGGTTGTCTTTTTACAGGTGACTGAATCCCAATGAGATATTAGAATGTGAAATTTTTGTTTGTGGACTCCAAGAAGAGAATCAGAGGAATCACATAACAGGTAATTAAATCTCGTATTAATTACTGATAATCGTTGGTCTAGGCTTAAGTTCTAGACTGGCTGAGGTGTAATAACACCCACCTTCCTGATACATGACAATATACTGTATGTGTTTTTTCAAATGTACATCTTCTATACACAACTCCTAGTATAACACCACCATATCTCAGGTACAGAGATAAGGATCATTTCGTCTCATTATCCTCTGTCTTTTATTTCATAACCCACCTGATCTGAGCGGTGACACAATCAATACCATCATTACCTAACACTCTCCAGAGCATTCACCCTAGACCAGGGACTGACAGAACACAGCATTTACACTAGGTGTGCGTTGACTGAGCACAGTAGTTATACAATACTCTGGAATGACTGACCACAACATTTACAATAGACTGTGCACCGACTGACCATTGTATTTACACTAGGTGGGGACCGACCGAGCACAGTAATAATACCATACTGTGGACTGACTGTCTATATCATTTGCATTAGTCTGTGGTCTAACTGACCACAACATTCACAATAGATTATAGACCGGCTCATCCCAGCATTAACACTAGTTGTGGACTTATTAACCCCAGTATTTTTGTTGAACTAAGGACCGATTGATTCTAATATTTACAATACACTGTGGATTGATTAACCACAACATTTACAGTAGACTGTGGACTGACTGACTACAGCTTTTACAATAAACTGTGGCAAGACTAACCACAGTCATTATCCCTGAGATAAGTAATTTTGGCCCTAGTGTGTTATTGGTGTGTATAGCATGTAGCAGGAACATATTATCATATAGTTTGTCTTTTTACAGGTGACTGAATCCCAATGAGATATTAGAATGTGAAATTTTTGTTTGTGGACTCCAAGAAGAGAATCAGAGGAATCACATAACAGGTAATTAATTCTCGTATTAATTACTGATAATCGTTGGTCTAGGCTTAAGTTCTAGACTGGCGGAGGTGTAATAACACCCACCTTCCTGATACATGACAATATACTGTATGTGTTTTTTCAAATGTACATCTTCTATACACAACTCCTAGTATAACACCACCATATCTCAGGTACAGAGATAAGGATCATTTCTTCTCATTATCCTCTGTCTTTAATTTCATAACCCACCTGATCTGAGCGGTGACACAATCAATACCATGATTACGTGAGACTGACCAGAGCATTCACCCTAGACCAGGGACTGACAGAACACAGCATTTACACTAGGTGTGCATTGACTGAGCACAATAGTTATACAATACTCTGGAATTACTGACCACATCATTTACAATAGACTGTGCACCGACTGACCATTGTATTTACACTAGGTGGGGACCGACCAAGCACAGTAATAATACCATACTGTGGACTGACTGTCTATATCATTTGCACTAGTCTGTGGTCTAACTGACCACAACATTCACAATAGATTATAGACCGGCTCATCCCAGCATTAACACTAGTTGTGGACTTATTAACCCCAGTATTTTTGTTGAACTAAGGACCGATTGAATCTAATATTTACACTACACTGTGGATTGATTGACCACAACATTTACAGTAGACTGTGGACTGACTGACTACAGCTTTTACAATAAACTGTGGAAAGACTAACAACAGTCATTATCCTTGAGATAAGTAATTTTGGCCCTAGTGTGTTATTGGTGTGTATAGCATGTAGCATGAACATATTATCATATAGGTTGTCTTTTTACAGGTGACTGAATCCCAGTGAGATATTAGAATGTGAAATTTTTGTTTGTGGACTCCAAGAAGAGAATCAGAGGAAACACATAACAGGTAATTAATTCTCGTATTAATTACTGATAATCGTTGGTCTAGGCTTAAGTTCTAGACTGGCAGAGGTGTAATAACACCCACCTACCTGATACATGACAATATACTGTATGTGTTTTTTCAAATGTACATCTTCTATACACAACTCCTAGTATAACACCACCATATCTCAGGTACAGAGATAAGGATCATTTCTTCTCATTATCCTCTGTCCTTTATTTCATAACCCACCTGATCTGAGCGGTGACACAATCAATACCATGATTACGCGACACTCACCACAGCATTCACCCTAGACCAGGGACTGACAGAACACAGCATTTACACTAGTTGTGCATTGACTGAGCACAATAGTTATACAATACTCTGGAATGACTGACCACAACATTTACAATAGACTGTGCACCGACTGACCATTGTATTTACACTAGGTGGGGACCGACCGAGCACTGTAATAATACCATACTGTGGACTGACTGTCTATATCATTTGCATTAGTCTGTGGTCTAACTGACCACAACATTCACAATAGATTATAGACCGGCTCATCCCAGCATTAACACTAGTTGTGGACTTATTAACCCCAGTATTTTTGTTGAACTAAGGAACGATTGATTCTAATATTTACACTACACTGTGGATTGATTGACCACAACATTTACAGTAGAGTGTGGACTGACTGACTACAGCTTTTACAATAAACTGTGGAAAGACTAACCACAGTCATTATCCCTGAGATAAGTAATTTTGGCCCTAGTGTGTTATTGGTGTGTATAGCATGTAGCAGGAACATATTATCATATAGGTTGTGTTTTTACAGGTGACTGAATCCCAATGAGATATTAGAATGCAAAATTTTTGTTTGTGGACTACAAGAAGAGAATCAGAGGAATCACATAACAGGTAATTAATTCTCGTATTAATTACTGATAATCGTTGGTCTAGGCTTAAGTTCTAGACTGGCGGAGGTGTAATAACACCCACCTTCCTGATACATGACAATATACTGTATGTGTTTTTTCAAATGTACATCTTCTATACACAACTCGTAGTATAACACCACCATATCTCAGGTACAGAGATAAGGATCATTTCTTCTCATTATCCTCTGTCTTTAATTTCATAACCCACCTGATCTGAGCGGTGACACAATCAATACCATGATTACGCGACACTCACCACAGCATTCACCCTAGACCAGGGACTGACAGAACACAGCATTTACACTAGGTGTGCATTGACTGAGCACAGTAGTTATACAATACTCTGGAATGACTGACCACAACATTTACAATAGACTGTGCACTGACTGACCATTGTATTTACACTAGGTGGGGACCGACCGAGCACAGTAATAATACCATACTGTGGACTGACTGTCTATATCATTTGCACTAGTCTGTGGTCTAACTGACCACAACATTCACAATAGATTATAGACAGGCTCATCCCAGCATTAACACTAGTTGTGGACTTATTAACCCCAGTATTTTTGTTGAACTAAGGACCGATTGATTCTAATATTTACACTACACTGTGGATTGATTGACCACAACATTTACAGTAGACTGTGGACTGACTGACTACAGCTTTTACAATAAACTGTGGAAAGACTAACCACAGTCATTATCCCTGAGATAAGTAATTTTGGCCCTAGTGTGTTATTGGTGTGTATAGCATGTAGCAGGAACATATTATCATATAGGTTGTCTTTTTACAGGTGACTGAATCCCAATGAGATATTAGAATGTGAAATTTTTGTTTGTGGACTCCAAGAAGAGAATCAGAGGAAACACATAACAGGTAATTAATTCTCGTATTAATTACTGATAATCGTTGGTCTAGGCTTAAGTTCTAGACTGGCGGAGGTGTAATAACACCCACCTTCCTGATACATGACAATATACTGTATGTGTTTTTTCAAATGTACATCTTCTATACACAACTCCTAGTATAACACCACCATATCTCAGGTACAGAGATAAGGATCATTTCTTCTCATTATCCTCTGTCTTTAATTTCATAACCCACCTGATCTGAGCGGTGACACAATCAATACCATGATTGCGCGACACTCACCACAGCATTCACCCTAGACCAGGGACTGACAGAACACAGCATTTACACTAGGTGTGCATTGACTGAGCACAGTAGTTATACAATACTCTGGAATGACTGACCACAACATTTACAATAGACTGTGCACCGACTGACCATTGTATTTACACTAGGTGGGGACCGACCGAGCACAGTAATAATACCATACTGTGGACTGACTGTCTATATCATTTGCACTAGTCTGTGGTCTAACTGACCACAACATTCACAATAGATTATAGACCGGCTCATCCCAACATTAACACTAGTTGTGGACTTATTAACCCCAGTATTTTTGTTGAACTAAGGACCGATTGATTCTAATATTTACACTACACTGTGGAATGATTGACCACAACATTTACAGTAGACTGTGGACTGACTGACTACAGCTTTTACAATAAACTGTGGAAAGACTAACCACAGTCATTATCCCTGAGATAAGTAATTTTGGCCCTAGTGTGTTATTGGTGTGTATAGCATGTAGCAGGAACATATTATCATATAGGTTGTCTTTTTACAGGTGACTGAATCCCAATGAGATATTAGAATGTGAAATTTTTGTTTGTGGACTCCAAGAAGAGAATCAGAGGAATCACATAACAGGTAATTAATTCTCGTATTAATTACTGATAATCGTTGGTCTAGGCTTAAGTTCTAGACTGGCGGAGGTGTAATAACACCCACCTTCCTGATACATGACAATATACTGTATGTGTTTTTTCAAATGTACATCTTCTATACACAACTCCTAGTATAACACCACCATATCTCAGGTACAGATATACGGATCATTTCTTCTCATTATCCTCTGTCTTTTATTTCATAACCCACCTGATCTGAGCGGTGACACAATCAATACCATGATTACGCGACACTCACCACAGCATTCACCCTAGACCAGGGACTGACAGAACACAGCATTTACACTAGGTGTGCATTGACTGAGCACAGTAGTTATACAATACTCTGGAATTACTGACCACAACATTTACAATAGACTGTGCACCGACTGACCATTGTATTTACACTAGGTGGGGACCGACCAAGCACAGTAATAATACCATACTGTGGACTGACTGTCTATATCATTTGCACTAGTCTGTGGTCTAACTGACCACAACATTCACAATAGATTATAGACCGGCTCATCCCAGCATTAACACTAGTTGTGGATTTATTAACCCCAGTATTTTTGTTGAACTAAGGAACGATTGATTCTAATATTTACACTACACTGTGGATTGATTAACCACAACATTTACAGTAGACTGTGGACTGACTGACTACAGCTTTTACAATAAACTGTGGCAAGACTAACCACAGTCATTATCCCTGAGATAAGTAATTTTGGCCCTAGTGTGTTATTGGTGTGTATAGCATGTAGCAGGAACATATTATCATATAGTTTGTCTTTTTACAGGTGACTGAATCCCAATGAGATATTAGAATGTGAAATTTTTGTTTGTGTACTCCAAGAAGAGAATCAGAGGAATCACATAACAGGTAATTAATTCTCGTATTAATTACTGATAATCGTTGGTCTAGGCTTAAGTTCTAGACTGGCGGAGGTGTAATAACACCCACCTTCCTGATACATGACAATATACTGTATGTGTTTTTTCAAATGTACATCTTCTATACACAACTCCTAGTATAACACCACCATATCTCAGGTACAGAGATAAGGATCATTTCTTCTCATTATCCTCTGTCTTTTATTTCATAACCCACCTGATCTGAGCGGTGACACAATCAATACCATGATTACGTGACACTCACCACAGCATTCACCCTAGACCAGGGACTGACAGAACACAGCATTTGCACTAGGTGTGCATTGACTGAGCACAGTAGTTATACAATACTCTGGAATTACTGACCACAACATTTACAATAGACTGTGCACCGACTGACCATTGTATTTACACTAGGTGGGGACCGACCGAGCACAGTAATAATACCATACTGTGGACTGACTGTCTATATCATTTGCACTAGTCTGTGGTCTAACTGACCACAACATTCACAATAGATTATAGACCGGCTCATCCCAGCATTAACACTAGTTGTGGACTTATTAACCCCAGTATTTTTGTTGAACTAAGGACCGATTGATTCTAATATTTACACTACACTGTGGATTGATTGACCACAACATTTACAGTAGACTGTGGACTGACTGACTACAGCTTTTACAATAAACTGTGGAAAGACTAACCACAGTCATTATCCCTGAGATAAGTAATTTTGGCCCTAGTGTGTTATTGGTGTGTATAGCATGTAGCAGGAACATATTATCATATAGGTTGTCTTTTTACAGGTGACTGAATCCCAATGAGATATTAGAATGCAAAATTTTTGTTTGTGGACTACAAGAAGAGAATCAGAGGAATCACATAACAGGTAATTAATTCTCGTATTAATTACTGATAATCGTTGGTCTAGGCTTAAGTTCTAGACTGGCGGAGGTGTAATAACACCCACCTTCCTGATACATGACAATATACTGTATGTGTTTTTTCAAATGTACATCCTCTATACACAACTCCTAGTATAACACCACCATATCTCAGGTACAGAGATAAGGATCATTTCTTCTCATTATCCTCTGTCTTTAATTTCATAACCCACCTGATCTGAGCGGTGACACAATCAATACCATGATTACGCGACACTCACCACAGCATTCACCCTAGACCAGGGACTGACAGAACACAGAATTTACACTAGGTGTGCATTGACTGAGCACAGTAGTTATACAATACTCTGGAATGACTGACCACAACATTTACAATAGACTGTGCACCGACTGACCATTGTATTTACACTAGGTGGGGACCGACCGAGCACAGTAATAATACCATACTGTGGACTGACTGTCTATATCATTTGCACTAGTCTGTGGTCTAACTGACCACAACATTCACAATAGATTATAGACCGGCTCATCCCAACATTAACACTAGTTGTGGACTTATTAACCCCAGTATTTTTGTTGAACTAAGGACCGATTGATTCTAATATTTACACTACACTGTGGATTGATTGACCACAACATTTACAGTAGACTGTGGACTGACTGACTACAGCTTTTACAATAAACTGTGGAAAGACTAACCACAGTCATTATCCCTGAGATAAGTAATTTTGGCCCTAGTGTGTTATTGGTGTGTATAGCATGTAGCAGGAACATATTATCATATAGGTTGTCTTTTTACAGGTGACTGAATCCCAATGAGATATTAGAATGTGAAATTTTTGTTTGTGGACTCCAAGAAGAGAATCAGAGGAAACACATAACAGGTAATTAATTCTCGTATTAATTACTGATAATCGTTGGTCTAGGCTTAAGTTCTAGACTGGCGGAGGTGTAATAACACCCACCTTCCTGATACATGACAATATACTGTATGTGTTTTTTCAAATGTACATCTTCTATACACAACTCCTAGTATAACACCACCATATCTCAGGTACAGAGATAAGGATCATTTCTTCTCATTATCCTCTGTCTTTTATTTCATAACCCACCTGATCTGAGCGGTGACACAATCAATACCATGATTACGTGACACTCACCACAGCATTCACCCTAGACCAGGGACTGACAGAACACAGCATTTGCACTAGGTGTGCATTGACTGAGCACAGTAGTTATACAATACTCTGGAATGACTGACCACAACATTTACAATAGACTGTGCACCGACTGACCATTGTATTTACACTAGGTGGGGACCGACCGAGCACAGTAATAATACCATACTGTGGACTGACTGTCTATATCATTTGCACTAGTCTGTGGTCTAACTGACCACAACATTCACAATAGATTATAGACCGGCTCATCCCAGCATTAACACTAGTTGTGGACTTATTAACCCCAGTATTTTTGTTGAACTAAGGACCGATTGATTCTAATATTTACACTACACTGTGGATTGATTGACCACAACATTTACAGTAGACTGTGGACTGACTGACTACAGCTTTTACAATAAACTGTGGAAAGACTAACCACAGTCATTATCCCTGAGATAAGTAATTTTGGCCCTAGTGTGTTATTGGTGTGTATAGCATGTAGCAGGAACATATTATCATATAGGTTGTCTTTTTACAGGTGACTGAATCCCAATGAGATATTAGAATGCAAAATTTTTGTTTGTGGACTACAAGAAAAGAATCAGAGGAATCACATAACAGGTAATTAATTCTCGTATTAATTACTGATAATCGTTGGTCTAGGCTTAAGTTCTAGACTGGCGGAGGTGTAATAACACCCACCTTCCTGATACATGACAATATACTGTATGTGTTTTTTCAAATGTACATCTTCTATACACAACTCCTAGTATAACACCACCATATCTCAGGTACAGAGATAAGGATCATTTCTTCTCATTATCCTCTGTCTTTAATTTCATAACCCACCTGATCTGAGCGGTGACACAATCAATACCATGATTACGCGACACTCACCACAGCATTCACCCTAGACCAGGGACTGACAGAACACAGAATTTACACTAGGTGTGCATTGACTGAGCACAGTAGTTATACAATACTCTGGAATGACTGACCACAACATTTACAATAGACTGTGCACCGACTGACCATTGTATTTACACTAGGTGGGGACCGACCGAGCACAGTAATAATACCATACTGTGGACTGACTGTCTATATCATTTGCACTAGTCTGTGGTCTAACTGACCACAACATTCACAATAGATTATAGACCGGCTCATCCCAACATTAACACTAGTTGTGGACTTATTAACCCCAGTATTTTTGTTGAACTAAGGACCGATTGATTCTAATATTTACACTACACTGTGGATTGATTGACCACAACATTTACAGTAGACTGTGGACTGACTGACTACAGCTTTTACAATAAACTGTGGAAAGACTAACCACAGTCATTATCCCTGAGATAAGTAATTTTGGCCCTAGTGTGTTATTGGTGTGTATAGCATGTAGCAGGAACATATTATCATATAGGTTGTCTTTTTACAGGTGACTGAATCCCAATGAGATATTAGAATGTGAAATTTTTGTTTGTGGACTCCAAGAAGAGAATCAGAGGAAACACATAACAGGTAATTAATTCTCGTATTAATTACTGATAATCGTTGGTCTAGGCTTAAGTTCTAGACTGGCGGAGGTGTAATAACACCCACCTTCCTGATACATGACAATATACTGTATGTGTTTTTTCAAATGTACATCTTCTATACACAACTCCTAGTATAACACCACCATATCTCAGGTACAGAGATAAGGATCATTTCTTCTCATTATCCTCTGTCTTTAATTTCATAACCCACCTGATCTGAGCGGTGACACAATCAATACCATGATTGCGCGACACTCACCACAGCATTCACCCTAGACCAGGGACTGACAGAACACAGCATTTACACTAGGTGTGCATTGACTGAGCACAGTAGTTATACAATACTCTGGAATTACTGACCACAACATTTACAATAGACTGTGCACCGACTGACCATTGTATTTACACTAGGTGGGGACCGACCGAGCACAGTAATAATACCATACTGTGGACTGACTGTCTATATCATTTGCACTAGTCTGTGGTCTAACTGACCACAACATTCACAATAGATTATAGACCGGCTCATCCCAGCATTAACACTAGTTGTGGACTTATTAACCCCAGTATTTTTGTTGAACTAAGGACCGATTGATTCTAATATTTACACTACACTGTGGATTGATTGACCACAACATTTACAGTAGACTGTGGACTGACTGACTACAGCTTTTACAATAAACTGTGGAAAGACTAACCACAGTCATTATCCCTGAGATAAGTAATTTTGGCCCTAGTGTGTTATTGGTGTGTATAGCATGTAGCAGGAACATATTATCATATAGGTTGTCTTTTTACAGGTGACTGAATCCCAATGAGATATTAGAATGTGAAATTTTTGTTTGTGGACTCCAAGAAGAGAATCAGAGGAATCACATAACAGGTAATTAATTCTCGTATTAATTACTGATAATCGTTGGTCTAGGCTTAAGTTCTAGACTGGCGGAGGTGTAATAACACCCACCTTCCTGATACATGACAATATACTGTATGTGTTTTTTCAAATGTACATCTTCTATACACAACTCCTAGTATAACACCACCATATATCAGGTACAGAGATAAGGATCATTTCTTCTCATTATCCTCTGTCTTTAATTTCATAACCCACCTGATCTGAGCGGTGACACAATCAATACCATGATTACGCGACACTCACCACAGCATTCACCCTAGACCAGGGACTGACAGAACACAGAATTTACACTAGGTGTGCATTGACTGAGCACAGTAGTTATACAATACTCTGGAAAGACTGACCACAACAATTACAATAGACTGTGCACCGACTGACCATTGTATTTACACTAGGTGGGGACCGACCGAGCACAGTAATAATACCATACTGTGGACTGACTGTCTATATAATTTGCATTAGTCTGTGGTCTAACTGACCACAACATTCACAATAGATTATAGACCGGCTCATCCCAGCATTAACACTAGTTGTGGACTTATTAACCCCAGTATTTTTGTTGAACTAAGGACCGATTGATTCTAATATTTACACTACACTGTGGATTGATTAACCACAACATTTACAGTAGACTGTGGACTGAGTGACTACAGCTTTTACAATAAACTGTGGCAAGACTAACCACAGTCATTATCCCTGAGATAAGTAATTTTGGCCCTAGTGTGTTATTGGTGTGTATAGCATGTAGCAGGAACATATTATCATATAGGTTGTCTTTTTACAGGTGACTGAATCCCAATGAGATATTAGAATGTGAAATTTTTGTTTGTGGACTCCAAGAAGAGAATCAGAGGAATCACATAACAGGTAATTAAATCTCGTATTAATTACTGATAATCGTTGGTCTAGGCTTAAGTTCTAGACTGGCGGAGGTGTAATAACACCCACCTTCCTGATACATGACTATATACTGTATGTGTTTTTTCAAATGTACATCTTCTATACACAACTCCTAGTATAACACAACCATATCTCAGGTACAGAGATAAGGATCATTTCTTCTCATTATCCTCTGTCTTTTATTTCATAACCCACCTGATCTGAGCGGTGACACAATCAATACAATGATTACGCGACACTCACCACAGCATTCACCCTAGACCAGGGACTGACAGAACACAGCATTTACACTAGGTGTGCATTGACTGAGCACAGTAGTTATACAATACTCTGGAATGAATGACCACAACATTTACAATAGACTGTGCACCGACTGACCATTGTATTTACACTAAGTGGGGACCGACCGAGCACAGTAATAATACCATACTGTGGACTGATTGTCTATATCATTTGCACTAGTCTGTGGTCTAACTGACCACAACATTCACAATAGATTATAGACCAGCTCATCCCAGCATTAACACTAGTTGTGGACTTATTAACCCCAGTATTTTTGTTGAACTAAGGACCGATTGATTCTAATATTTACACTACACTGTGGATTGATTGACCACAACATTTACAGAAGACTGTGGACTGACTTACTACAGCTTTTACAATAAACTGTGGTAAGACTAACCACAGTCATTATCCCTGAGATAAGTAATTTTGGCCCTAGTGTGTTATTGGTGTGTATAGCATGTAGCAGGAACATATTATCATATAGGTTGTCTTTTTACAGGTGACTGAATCCCAAAGAGATAGAAGAACGTGAAATTTTTGTTTGTGGACTCCAAGAAGAGAATCAGAGGAATCACATAACAGGTAATTAATTCTCGTATTAATTACTGATAATCGTTGGTCTAGGCTTAAGTTCTAGACTGGCGGAGGTGTAATAACACCCACCTTCCTGATACATGACAATATACTGTATGTGTTTTTTCAAATGTACATCTTCTATACACAACTCCTAGTATAACACCACCATATCTCAGGTACAGAGATAAGGATCATTTCTTCTCATTATCCTCTGTCTTTTATTTCATAACCCACCTGATCTGAGCGGTGACACAATCAATACCATGATTACGCGACACTCACCACAGCATTCACCCTAGACCAGGGACTGACAGAACACAGCATTTACACTAGGTGTGCATTGACTGAGCACAGTAGTTATACAATACTCTGGAATGACTGACCACAACATTTACAATAGACTGTGCACCGACTGACCATTGTATTTACACTAGGTGGGGACCGACCGAGCACTGTAATAATACCATACTGTGGACTGACTGTCTATATCATTTGCACTAGTCTGTGGTCTAACTGACCACAACATTCACAATAGATTATAGACCGTCTCATCCCAGCATTAACACTAGTTGTGGACTTATTAACCCCAGTATTTTTGTTGAACTAAGGACCGATTGAATCTAATATTTACACTACACTGTGGATTGATTGACCACAACATTTACAGTAGACTGTGGACTGACTGACTACAGCTTTTACAATAAACTGTGGAAAGACTAACCACAGTCATTATCCCTGAGATAAGTAATTTTGGCCCTAGTGTGTTATTGGTGTGTATAGCATGTAGCAGGAACATATTATCATATAGGTTGTCTTTTTACAGGTGACTGAATCCCAATGAGATATTAGAATGTGAAATTTTTGTTTGTGGACTCCAAGAAGAGAATCAGAGGAATCACATAACAGGTAATTAATTCTCGTATTAATTACTGATAATCGTTGGTCTAGGCTTAAGTTCTAGACTGGCGGAGGTGTAATAACACCCACCTTCCTGATACATGACAATATACTGTATGTGTTTTTTCAAATGTACATCTTCTATACACAACTCCTAGTATAACACCACCATATCTCAGGTACAGATATAAGGATCATTTCTTCTCATTATCCTCTGTCTTTTATTTCATAACCCACCTGATCTGAGCGGTGACACAATCAATACCATGATTACGCGACACTCACCACAGCATTCACCCTAGACCAGGGACTGACAGAACACAGCATTTACACTAGGTGTGCATTGACTGAGCACAGTAGTTATACAATACTCTGGAATTACTGACCACAACATTTACAATAGACTGTGCACTGACTGACCATTGTATTTACACTAGGTGGGGACCGACCGAGCACAGTAATAATACCATACTGTGGACTGACTGTCTATATCATTTGCACTAGTCTGTGGTCTAACTGACTACAACATTCACAATAGATTATAGACCGGCTCATCCCAGCATTAACACTAGTTGTGGACTTATTAACCCCAGTATTTTTGTTGAACTAAGGACCGATTGATTCTAATATTTACACTACACTGTGGATTGATTGACCACAACATTTACAGTAGACTGTGGACTGACTGACTACAGCTTTTACAATAAACTGTGGAAAGACTAACCACAGTCATTATCCCTGAGATAAGTAATTTTGGCCCTAGTGTGTTATTGGTGTGTATAGCATGTAGCAGGAACATATTATCATATAGGTTGTGTTTTTACAGGTGACTGAATCCCAATGAGATATTATCATAGAATCATAGAATCATAGAATGGTAGAGTTGGAAGGGACCTCCTGGGTCATCTGGTCCAACCCCCTGCTCAAAGCAGGATTCACTAGATCATCTCAGACAGATGTCTGTCCAGCCTCTGTTTGAAGACGTCCATTGAAGGGGAACTCACCACCTCTCGTGGCAGCCTGTTCCACTCATTAATCACCCTAATCAAACCAGGGGAGGAGTCCTGAGGAGATAATTTGCATATTCCCACTGCATTTTGGGGTAAGTGAAGAGTCTCCTTGAGCTCAAAGAACACTGGATTTTGGCTGTTGGAGCTGAAAAGAGGACATCGGTAAACCGCGCGCCGGTTTGAAGCTTTTTTTTGAAGCTTTTTTCACTGTTTTCAGAACATTAACAGTAAGAACATGGAAGAGTCCAGGAGCCATTTGGTGAGCTGCATATCCTGCTACATGTTCACAGACTTGCCAGTGGAAAAGCCAAACTTCACATGCCAGAAATGCAAGCTTGTGTCCCTGTTGGAGGAAAAGTTGCGAAATCTAGAAGAGAGGTTAACTACCTTGAAAATCATTAAGGAAGGTGAAGAGTTCTTAGACAGAGCAGAATTATCTCTTCATGATTGAGAAAGAGAAGAAATTCGAACTGCACCTGAGGAAACAGAGGAATGGAAGCATGTGACCCAGAGAAGCAGGAGGATAGAGAGGCAGTCAGCACCTATACTGCTCAGGAACCAGTACCAGGCTCTCTCGCAGGAGAACCATGAAGAAATACAGCAAGATAAGACTTTGCCAGCAATGAATAACCTTGTAAGCCCTCAGAATCCTCCTGGATGGAGAAAGAAGAATGTTGTGAAGAAAAAACGGAGAGTGGTGGTCATGGGGGATTCCCTGTTAAGAGGAACAGAGGCTGCTATCTGCAGACCAGACATAACCTCAAGAGAAATGTGCTGTCTTCCAGGAGCAAAAATTAAAGATGTGTCTGACAGGATATCAAGACTCTTCAGACCTACAGATCACTACCCATTCCTGCTAATACATGTGGGGACAAATGACACCGCAAGAAAGGACCTGGAAACCATCTGCAGTGACTTTGAAGACTTGGGCAAGAAAGTGAAAGAATTGGGAGCGCAGGTGGTCTTCTCATCCATCCTCCCAGTGGATGGCCATGGAACAATGAGGTGGAATAAGATTCTACAGGTGAACAACTGGCTACGTCGATGGTGCCGTCAACAAGGATTTGGATTTCTGGATCACGGAATGAATTACCTATACGATGGACTACTTGCTAGAGATGGGGTGCACCTTACGAAGACTGGAAAACATGTATTTGGAAATTGCCTTGCTGCACTCATCAGGAGAGCTTTAAACTAGAACAATGTGGGAAGGGAAGCAAAAGGCCAGAAAAAGCCATACAGCTGACAAATACTATTGAGATCTCTGCTACTGGAAGTGGAAAGGAAGAACAAAGACAAAACAATTTAAATAATAAAAATATGGGAGGAAGAGAAACCAATCACAAACTAAAATGTTTTTATACAAATGCACAAAGCATGGGCAACAAACAAGGAGAATTAGAACTACTAACGCAGGAAAAGAAATATGATGTCATTGGAATCACTGAAACTTGGTGGGACGATACACATGATTGGAATAAAAGGCTAAAAGGATACAACTTATTTGCAAGAAACAGACTTGATAAACGAGGAGGAGGTGTCGCATTGTATGTTAGAAAAGCGTATATCTGCACAGAGATTGAAGCTTCAGAGACTGGGAGTTCTGTGGAAACTGTTTGGGTAAGAATACAAGGAGAGAACAACGGAAAGGACACCATTGTAGGCATTTACTACAGGCCATCTGGGCAAGCTGAAGATATGGATGAACTCTTTATGTATCAAATGACCAAGTTCTCCAAAAAATATGACGTAGTGGTCATGGGAGATTTCAACTATCCAGACATTTGTTGGGAATCTCTCTCAAGTAAAACTAACAGGTCAAGCAAATTCTTATCCTCTCTTGCTGACAACTTTATCTTCCAAAAGGTAGGGGAGAAAACAAGGGGATCTGCTACTTTGGATCTAATCCTTATAAACAAGGAGGAAATGGTTGAGGAGGTAAAAGTGGCTGGGACCCTAGGAGGCAGCGATCATGCTATTATAGAATTTTGGATAACTAGAGGAGGAAGACATGTGAAGACTCAAACTTCAAGGTTAGATTTTAGAAAGGCAGATTTTAAGAGACTCAGAAAGAGAATAGGAGGGATCCAATGGCTGGATGTCCTTAAGGACAAAAATGTCCAGGAAGGATGGGAAATTTTTAAAAATGAGATTCTCAAAGCACAATCGTTAACAATCCCGAAAAGTAGGAAGAATGGGAAGCATTTAAGGAAACCAGGATGGATGAACACAGAACTTAAACACATGCTAAAAAGAAAGAAAGAAATGTTTATTAAATGGAAAGAGGGAGGCATATCTAAAGAAGATTATAATGCAGTCTGCAGATCCTGTAGGGCATGTATCAGGTTAGCTAAAGCTGACAATGAATTAAGGCTTGCAAGAGATGTCAAAAGCAATAAAAAAGGATTTTGGGGGTATGTCAAAAGTAAAAGAAAAGTCAAAGATGCTATAGGATTTTTACAGGATGAAAATGGAGAAATGGTAAGAGAGGATGTTGAGAAGGCCAAACTTTTTAATTCCTATTTTGCATCTGTTTTCTCTCAGAAAGAAAATGTAACATCAACTGATCTTCACTGTCCTTTTAAAGGAATAGAAGAATCCAAGTTATCTGTAAACAGAAAGATTGTGAGGGAATATTTAGCTAACATAAATGAGTTCAAGTCTCCAGGTCCAGATGAATTACACCCCAGAGTACTGAAGGAGATCGTAGAAGAAATTTTAGAACCACTCTCCATAATCTTTGAAAATTCTTGGAGAACAGGAGAAGTCCCAGAAGACTGGAGAAGAGCAAATGTTGTTCCTATCTTCAAAAAGGGGAAGAAGGTGGACCCAGGGAACTATAGGCCGGTGAGTCTGACTTCTATACCAGGAAAGATCTTTGAACAAATTATTAAACAACATGTATGTAAGTACCTGGATAAGAATGAAGTGATTAACCAGAGTCAGCATGGGTTTATAACTAACAAGTCATGTCAGACTAACTTAATTTCCTTCTATGACAGAATCACTGACTGGGTGGATCAGGGAAATGCTGTAGATATAGTATATCTTGACTTCAGCAAAGCATTTGACAAAGTATCTCACACCATCCTTATTGAAAAAATGACCAAGTATGCAATGGACCAGGCAACTGTTAGGTGGATTCATAACTGGCTTAGTGATCGGACTCAAAGGGTGATTGTAAATGGCTTCACATCCAGCTGGATGAATGTCTCAAGTGGGGTACCACAGGGCTCCGTCCTGGGACCTGTATTGTTCAACATCTTTATCAATGATTTAGATGAAGGAATTGAGGGTAAACTGATTAAATTTGCTGATGACACAAAGCTAGGAGGGATAGCTAATACTAGAGAAGAGAGAGAGAGGATTCAAAAAGACCTAAATAAACTGGAGCAGTGGGCAGCAACCAACAGAATGGTTTTTAACAGGGAAAAATGCAAAGTACTACATCTGGGCAATAAAAATGAAAAAAGCATATACAGAATGGGAGGAATAGAGCTAAGCAACAGTACATGTGAAAAAGACTTAGGTATACTAATAGATCATAGACTGAACATGAGTCAACAGTGTGATGCAGCAGCAAAAAAGGCAAATACAATTCTGGGATGTATTAACAGAAGCATACAGTCTAGATCACGTGAAGTCATTATTGGTCTTTACACCTCTTTGGTCAGACCTCATCTGGAATACTGTGTACAGGTTTGGGCACCACATTTTAAAAAAGACATAGACAAACTGGAGCAAGTTCAGAGAAGAGCGACCAGAATGGTGACTGGTCTGCAAACCATGTCCTATGAGGAACGGTTGCAGGATTTGGGAATGTTTAGCTTGCAAAAAAGAAGACTGAGAGGAGACTTAATAGCTGTCTACAAATATGTCAAGGGCTGTCACATTGTAGAAGGATCATCTTTATTCTCATTTGCACAAGGAAAGACTAGAAGCAATGGGATGAAACTAAATGGGAAGAGACACAGATTAGATATTAGAAAAAACTTTTTGACAGTTAGGGTGATTAATGAGTGGAACAGGCTGCCACGAGAGGTGGTGAGTTCCCCTTCAATGGACGTCTTCAAACAGAGGCTGGACAGACATCTGTCTGAGATGATTTAGTGAATCCTGCTTTGAGCAGGGGGTTGGACCAGATGACCCAGGAGGTCCCTTCCAACTCTACCATTCTATGATTCTATGATTCTATGATACCCGGAGCCGGGCCTGTTGGGGGTAGTAGTCTCGTGGCGGTGACCCGGTCCGTGCCCAGGGAGTCAAACTGTGTGGCTGAGTATTAGCAGTAGATGTTGGACGACTACGCCACCCGTTGAATGCAGCTATGGAGCTGCCGCTGCAGGGCAGACCGCTGAGGCCGGTGGTACGATTGTGCAGTGTAGATGGTATAACCCCCAACGGGAGGGGTATGGCCTCAGGGTAGCCGACGTGGATGATGGGGGTAGCAGGAACCACTCAGAGACGATGCGGTGTAGTTCAGGGTCTTTACTGGTGATAAAGATAGACCCTCCCGGAGTACTGGCTAGCGATCGGGGCCTGGTCAGTCTTTGAGCAGATGGGATTTCCCCTGGCCAGGCGGAGTTGTAGGCCTCCCCAACTAATTGTACTCTTCTGGCTACCTTGCTAGAGGCGGGTAAAAGTAGCCCACGTCCCTGAGTGTACCGTGTGGTGCTCACCCGTATGGCCGGTGACTCGGGGCCTTCTAGTGGCTTCCGCTCCACGACGGCGGTGCTGGTCCCACGCGTGTGACCGTGCCTTCGGGTTTCTTGGCCAGAGGACCTGAAATCCCCTGCCGGTCGGTTTCTGCTGCTGGGTAAGGATTAGTCCCCACAGCCTCGGACTCCGGGTCCGGTGGTAACTCTTCAATCAGGGCGAGCTCTACAGCTGCCAGCCCCTGATTCCTTTTAGCACGACTTCCCCAGAGCTCCTGATCTCTCTTTCCTATAGCTGCTTCTCCTCTTCTCTCTGTACTCTTTCTCTCTAACCCTGCCTCAGCCCCAGTTTTATATAGGGGAAGTTCTTCCCCTCCCAGGACTGGGCAGGAGGTGTGGCATGCATAGGATTCCTGACCAAGAGACCTCCCACCTGCTCTCAGACGTAATATCTCTATCACTGTGGCAACCAGACCCCTGGGGTGTCACATATACGCCGTACGCACCACACACTGTATACGCCGTACGCACCACACACACAGTATATTCCGTACGCACCACACACACTCTGTATACGCCGTACGCACCACACACACACACACACAGTATATTCCGTACGCACCACACACACACTGTATACGCCATACGCACCACACACACTGTATACGGCGTACGCACCACACATACACTGTATACGCCGTACGCACCACACACACTGTATACGCCGTACGCACCACACACACTGTATACGGCGTACGCACCACACATACACTGTATACGGCGTACGCACCACACACACACACACTGTATACTCCATACGCACCACACACACACACACTGTATACTCCATACGCACCACACACACACACTGAATACGGCGTACGCACCACATACACTGTATACGCCGTACACACCACACACACACACTGTATACTCCATACGCAACACACACACACACTGAATACGGCGTACGCACCACATACACTGTATACGCCGTACACACCACACACACACACTGTATACTCCATACGCAACACACGCATACACTGTATACGCCGTACACACCACACACACACACTGTATACTCCATACGCACCACACACACACACACTGAATACGGCGTACGCACCACATACACTGTATACGCCGTACACACCACACACACACACACTGTATACGCCGTACATACCACACACACACTGTATACGCCGTACACACCACACACACATTGTATACGCCGTACACACCACACACACACACACACACACTGTATACGCTGTACATACCACATACACTGTATACGCCGTACACACCACACACACTGTATACGCCATACACACCACATACACTGTATACGCCGTACACCACACATACACTGTATACGCCATACACACCACATACACTGTATAAGCCGTACACACCACACACACACACACTGTATACGCCGTACGCACCACACACACACACACTGTATACGCTGTACATACCACATACACTGTATACGCCGTACGCACCAGCACACACACTGTATACGCCTTACACACCACACACACACTGTATACGCCTTACACACCACACACACACTGTATACGCCGTACACACCACACACACTGTATACGCCGTACACACCACACACACTGTATACGCCGTACACCACACACACACACACTCTGTATATGCCGTACGCACCACACACACACACTCTGTATATGCCGTACGCACCACACACACACACTGTATACGCCGTACGCACAACACACACACACACACACTGTATACGCTGTACATACCACATACACTGTATACGCCATATGCACCACCACACACACTGTATACGCCGTACACACCACACACACACTGTATACGCCGTACGCACCACCACACACACGCAGTCTGTATACATCGTATGCACCACACACACGCACTCTGTATACACCGTAAGCACCACACACACTGTATACGCCGTACGCACCACACATCCACTGTATACGCCATACTCACCACACACACACTCTGTATACGTCGTACACACCACACACACACTGTATACGCCGTACGCACCACATATCCACTGTATACGCCATACTCACCACACACACACACTGTATACGCTGTACATACCACACACACACTGTATATGCCGTACACACCACACACACACACTGTATATGCCGTACACACCACACACACACACACACACACTGTATACGCCGTACGCACCACCACACACACACGCACTCTGTATACACCGTACGCACCACACACACACACACTGTATACGCCGTACGCACCACACACACACACACATACTGTATACGCTGTACATACCACATACACTGTATACGCCGTACGCACCAGCACACACACTGTATACGCCTTACACACCACACACACACTGTATACGCCTTACACACCACACACACACTGTATACGCCGTACACACCACACACACTGTATACGCCGTACACACCACATACACTGTATATGCCGTACACCACACACACACACTCTGTATATGCCGTACGCACCACACACACACACTGTATACACCGTACGCACCACACACACACACACACACTGTATACGCTGTACATACCACATACACTGTATACGCCATGTGCACCACCACACACACTGTATACGCCGTACGCACCACACACTGTATACGCCGTATGCAACACACACTGTATACGCAGCACACACCACACACACAGTATATTCCGTACGCACCACACACACTCTGTATACGCCGTACGCACCACACACACTGTATACTCCGTACGCACCACACACACACACACACAGTATATTCCGTACGCACCACACACACACTGTATACGCCGTACGCACCACACACACTGTATACGGCGTACGTACCACACATACACTGTATACGCCGTACGCACCACACACACTGTATACGCCATACGCACCACACACACTGTGTACGGCGTACGCACCACACATACACTGTATACGGCGTACGCACCACACACACACACACTGTATACTCCATACGCACCACACACACACACTGAATAAGGCGTACGCACCACATACACTGTATACGCCGTACACACCACACACACACACACTGTATACTCCATACGCAACACACACACACACTGAATACGGCGTACGCACCACATACACTGTATACGCCGTACACACCACACACACACACTGTATACTCCATACGCAACACACACATACACTGTATACGCCGTACACACCACACACACACACTGTATACTCCATACGCACCACACACACACACTGAATACGCCGTACACACCACACACACACACTGTATACGGCGTACGCACCACACACACACTGTATATGCCGTACATACCACATGCACTGTATACGCCGTACATACCACACACACACTGTATACGCCGTACACACCACACACACATTGTATACGCCGTACACACCACACACACACACACTGTATACGCTGTACATACCACATACACTGTATACGCCGTACACACCACACACACTGTATACGCCATACACACCACACACACTGTATACGCCGTACACCACACACACTGTATACGCCGTACACCACACACACACACTCTGTATAAGCCGTACACACCACACACACACACACTGTATACGCCTTACACACCACACACACACTGTATACGCCTTACACACCACACACACACTGTATACGCCGTACACACCACACACACTGTATACGCCGTACACACCACATACACTGTATACGCCGTACACCACACACACACTCTGTATATGCCGTACGCACCACACACACACACTGTATACGCCGTACGCACCACCACACACACTGTATACGGCGTACGCACCACACACACACACTGTATACGCCGTACACACCACACACACACTGTATACAACGTAAACACCACACACACACTGTATACGCCGTACACACCACACACACTGTATACGCCATATGCACCACCACACACACTGTATACGCCGTACACACCACACACACACTGTATACGCCGTACGCACCACCACACACACGCACTCTGTATACACCGTAAGCACCACACACACGCATTCTGTATACACCGTAAGCACCACACACACTGTATACGCCGTACGCACCACACATCCACTGTATACGCCATACTCACCACACACACACTCTGTATACGCCGTACACACCACACACACACTGTATACGCCGTACGCACCACACATCCACTGTATACGCCATACTCACCACACACACACACACTGCATACGCTGTACATACCACACACACACTGTATATGCCGTACACACCACACACACACACACTGTATACGCCGTACGCACCACCACACACACACACGCACTCTGTATACACCGTACGCACCACACACACACACACTGTATACGCCGTACGCACCACACACACACACACACACACACTGTATACGCTGTACATACCACATACACTGTAAACGCCGTACGCACCAGCACACACACTGTATACGCCTTACACACCACACACACACTGTATACGCCTTACACACCACACACACACTGTATACGCCGTACACACCACACACACTGTATACGCCGTACACACCACATACACTGTATACGCCGTACACCACACACACACACTGTATACGCCGTACGCACCACACACACACACTGTATACGCCGTACGCACCACACACACACACACACACACACACACACACTGTATACGCTGTACATACCACATACACTGTATACGCCATATGCACCACCACACACACTGTATACGCCGTACACACCACACACACACTGTATACGCCGTACGCACCACCACACACACGCAGTCTGTATACACCGTACGCACCACACACACTGTATACGCCGTACGCACCACACATCCACTGTATACGCCATACTCACCACACACACACTCTGTATACGCCGTACACACCACACACACACTGTATACGCCATACTCACCACACACACACACACTGTATACGCTGTACATACCACACACACACTGTATATGCCGTACACACCACACACACACACACACACACTGTATACGCCGTACGCACCACCACACACACACGCACTCTGTATACACCGTACGCACCACACACACGCACTCTGTATACACCGTACACACCACACACACACTGTATATGCCGTACACAGTGGCGTACTGCCAATGGCGGCAGACCAGGCGACTGCTATGGGGCCCGTGAGCCGAGGGGGCCCATAGCAGTCCAGGGGTGGATATACCGCCACTGGTGCAGCTGCGCCGGGTCCCCACCATGCAGCTGCACCAAGAGGCCCACAAGGTGCAGCTGCTCCCTGCACGCGGCGGTCAGGGAGTGATCCCTACAGCTCCGCTGCTGTCAGGAGGAGAATAGCAGCGGAGCTGGAGGGTTCATCCACTACTTCCTCCCTGACCCAGGCGCGCGCAGCTTGATGACGTCATCATGCAGCGCGCGCCTGGGTCAGGAAGAAAGCTGCCGGCAACCAGGAGGATGCTGCTGCAGGGGAGCGAGCTGAAGTAAGTTTTTTTTTTTTTTACTGAAATGCTGGGGAGGGGATGGGGCTGGGAAGAGCAATAATGGGGCGGATAGAGCTGGGGAGAGCAATGATGGGGATGGTGGGGAAGGGGAGAGCAATGACGTGTTGCTGGGAGAGAGCAATGATGGGGGTGCTGGGAGAGAGCAATGATGGGGGTGCTGGGACAGAGCAATGGTGGGGGGCTGGGAGAGAGCAATGATGGAGGTGCTGGGACAGAGTAATGATGGGGGTGCTGGGAGAGAGCAATGATGGGAGTGCTGGGAGAAGCAATGATGGAGGTGCTGGGACAGAGCAATGATGGGGGGCTGGGAGAGAGCAATGATGGAGGTGCTGGGACAGCGCAATGATGGGGGTGCTGGACAGAGCAATGATGGGGGTTGGGAGAGAGCAATGATGGGGGTGGTGGGAGAGAGCAATGGTGGGGGTGCTGGGACAGAGCAATGGTGGGGTGCTGGGACAGAGCAATGGTGGGGGGCTGGGAGAGAGCAATGGTGGGGGGCTGGGAGACAGCAATGGTGGGGGGCTGGGAGAGAGCAATGATGTGGGGCTGGGAGAGAGCAATGATGGAGGTGCTGGGACAGAGAAATGATGGGGGTGCTGGGAGAGAGCAATGATGGGTGTGCTGGGAGAGAGCAATGATGGGAGTGCTGGGAGAAGCAATGATGGAGGTGCTGGGACAGAGCAATGATCGGGGGCTGGGAGAGAGCAATGGTGGAGGTGCTGAGACAGCGCAATGATGGGGGTGCTGGACAGAGCAATGATGGGGGTTGGGAGAGAGCAATGATGGGGGTGGTGGGACAGAGCAATGATGCAGGTGCTAAGAGAGAGAGCAATGATGGGGGTGCTGGGAGAGAGCAAAGATGGGGGTGCTGGGAGAGAGCAAAGATGAGGGTGCTGGGAGAGAGCAATGACGTGGGTGCTGGGAGAGAGTAATGATGGGGGTGCTGGGAGAGAGTAATGACGGGGGTGCTGGGAGAGAGCAATGACGAGGGTGCTGGGAGAGAGCAATGACGGGGGTGCTGGGAGAGAGTAATGATGGGGGTGCTGGGAGAGAGTAATGATGGGGGTGCTGGGAGAGAGCATTGACGAGGGTGCTGGGAGAGAGCGATGATGGGGGTGCTGGGAGAGAGCAATTATGGGGGTTTCACTTTGCTTGTACTGTGAAGCCTTGTATGTTTTCCGTGTGCACATAGCCTTACAGTTAATTGGGAAGAGTCACAGAGACTGAATCATTTATATTATTGGCTGGTGCAGATTATAGTTAATGGGGGGCACAGTGCTGCTTATCACTTTATATTTTGATTACTAGGTGGTTAATAGTATATTAATGGGGGGGGTTACATATCTGTATTCGAGGATGCAGAGCGGGGGAGACACAGGTATACATACAATATGTGACCTTGTTATTTTCTAGGCTGGAGATCATCGTGACAAGACGAGTCGTGGCTGGGAGATGTCGACATGAAGGTCTGACCAGATGGAGAAGAAGCAGAAACCGGCTCTGATCAGATGACACGTCTGCGGTAAGTGCCTGGATGTAAATATTATTCTGTATCTGCACTGTGTGACTTGGAGTGATAAATGATAATGTTATCTGTAAAATCCCTTAGGCCGCATTCTCACATTTGTGTGAAATGTCCGTGCGCTGCCAGATCTTTTTATCGGATGGTTCACGGACTCGTACAGTTTTATAGATCCATTCACACATCCATGAAAATCACGGATCTGAGAATGAGATCTAAGAGGGTCAGAGAATGTCCTGTTCTGATCCGATATTGAGGATTAGAATAGGACATGCTCAATGCAGGGCAGCACACCGACACTGCACACAGATGCAGGAATGTAGCCTTATTATGTATAGCACAGTCCCTTAGTATATAGTGTACTTACTTATTATGTATAGCGCCATCCTTAGTTATATAGTTTCCTCTTTTATTATGTATAACACCCTCCCTTATTATGTACGATCCTCTCTAGCGGCTCACAGTTGGGGGATCATACTGTGTTGGGGACAGCATACTTTACCCTGGGAGTTGAGGTGGGGTACAGTAGGGTCATTATACTGTGCATGTGGAGGAATTCACCATGGGGTTATTATACTGTGTTTGGGGGGCCCTTTTATTGGCATCACACTTTATGGGGCAATGAAAGAGACCTAGGACGTCAGCAGGAGGAAAATTACTATGTAAAGATGGAAAGTTGTGAGATCTGATCTTTGGTGACCCCGACAATTATTTAATTTTTTTTTTTTGGGGGGGGGGGCAATTAGAGCTTCTGCTATGGGGCCCCATGATTCCTATGTATGCCCCTGGCCATACATACCACATACACTGTATACGCCATATACACCACCACACACACACACTGTATATGCCGTACGCACCACACACACATTGTATACGCCGTACGCACCACACACACTGTATACGCTGTACATACCACATACACTGTATACGCCATATGCACCACCACACACACTGTATACGCCGTACACACCACACACACAATGTATACGCCGTACGCACCACCACACACACGCAGTCTGTATACATCGTATGCACCACACACACGCACTCTGTATACACCGTAAGCACCACACACACTGTATACGCCGTACGCACCACACATCCACTGTATACGCCATACTCACCACACACACACTCTTTATACGCCGTACACACCACACACACACTGTATACGCTGTACATACCACACACACACACACACTGTATACACCGTACGCACCACCACACACACACGCACTCTGTATACACCGTACACACACACACACACTGTATATGCCGTACACAGTGGCGTACTGCCAATGGCGGCAGACCAGGCGACTGCTATGGGGCCCGTGAGCCGAGGGGGCCCATAGCAGTCCAGGGGTGGATATACCGCCACTGGTGCAGCTGCGCCGGGTCCCCACCATGCAGCTGCACCAAGGGGCCCACAAGGTGCAGCTGCTCCCTGCACGCGGCGGTCAGGGAGTGATCCCTACAGCTCCGCTGCTGTCAGGAGGAGAATAGCAGCGGAGTTGGAGGGTTCATCCACTACTTCCTCCCTGACCCAGGCGCGCGCAGCTTGATGACGTCATCATGCAGCGCGTGCCTGGGTCAGGAAGAAAGCTGCCGGCAACCAGGAGGATTCTGCTGCAGGGGAGCGAGCTGAAGTAAGTTTTTTTTTTTTTGCTGAAATGCTGGGGAGGGGATGGGGCTGGGAAGAGCAATAATGGGGCGGATAGAGCTGAGGAGAGCAATGATGGGGATGGTGGGGAAGGGGAGAGCAATGACGTGTTGCTGGGAGAGAGCAATGATGGGGGTGCTGGGAGAGAGCAATGATGGGGGTGCTGGGACAGAGCAATGGTGGGGGGCTGGGAGAGAGCAATGATGGAGGTGCTGGGACAGAGTAATGATGGGGGTGCTGAGAGGAAATGATGGGGGTGCTGGGAGAGAGCAATGATGGGAGTGCTGGGAGAAGCAATGAGGAGGTGCTGGGACAGAGCAATGATGGAGGTGCTGGGACAGCGCAATGATGGGGGTGCTGGACAGAGCAATGATGGGGGTTGGGAGAGAGCAATGATGGGGGTGGTGGGACAGAGCAATGATGCAGGTGCTAAGAGAGAGAGCAAAGATGGGGGTGCTGGGAGAGAGCAATGATGGGGTTGCTGGGAGAGAGCAATGATGGGGGTGCTGGGAGAGAGCAATGGTGGGGGTGCTGGGACAGAGCAATGGTGGGGAGCTGGGACAGAGCAATGGTGGGGGGCTGGGAGAGAGCAATGATGTGGGGCTGGGAGAGAGCAATGATGGAGGTGCTGGGACAGAGAAATGATGGGGGTGCTGGGAGAGAGCAATGATGGGAGTGCTGGGAGAAGCAATGATGGAGGTGCTGGGACAGAGCAATGATGGGGGGCTGGGAGAGAGCAATGGTGGAGGTGCTGAGACAGCGCAATGATGGGGGTGCTGGACAGAGCAATGATAGGGGTTGGGAGAGAGCAATGATGGGGGTGGTGGGACAGAGCAATGACTGGGGTGCTGGGAGAGAGCAAAGATGGGGGTGCTGGGAGAGAGCAACGATGAGGGTGCTGGGACAGAGCAATGACGTGGGTGCTGGGACAGAGCAATGATGGAGGTGCTGGGAGAGAGTAATGATGGGGTGCTGGGAGAGAGTAATGATGGGGGTGCTGGGAGAGAGCAATGACGAGGGTGCTGGGAGAGAGCAATGATGGGGGTGCTGGGAGAGAGCAATTATGGGGGTTTCACTTTGCTTGTACTGTGAAGCCTTGTATGTTTTCCGTGTGCACATAGCCTTACAGTTAATTGGGAAGAGTCACAGAGACTGAATAATTTATATTATTGGCTGGTGCAGATTATAGTTAATGGGGGGCACAGTGCTGCTTATCACTTTATATTTTGATTACTAGGTGGTTAATAGTATATTAATGGGGGGGTTACATATCTGTATTCGAGGACGCAGAGCGGGGGAGACACATGTATGAATACAATATGTGACCTTGTTATTTTCTAGGCTGGAGATCATTGTGACAAGACGAGTCGTGGCTGGGAGATGTCGACATGAAGGTCTGACCAGATGGAGAAGAAGAAGCAGAAACCGGCTCTGATCAGATGTGACAACAGCGGTAAGTGCCTGGATGTAAATATTATTCTGTATCTGCACTGTGTGACTTGGAGTGATAAATGATAATGTTATCTGTAAAATCCCTTAGGCCACATTCTCACATTTGTGTGAAATGTCCGTGCGCTGCCAGATCTTTTTATCGGATGGTTCACGGACTCGTACAGTTTTATAGATCCATTCACACATCCATGAAAATCACGGATCTGAGAATGAGATCTAAGAGGGTCAGAGAATGTCCTGTTCTGATCCGATATTGAGGATTAAAATAGGACATGCTCAATGCAGGGCAGCACACCGACACTGCACACAGATGCAGGAATGTAGCCTTATTATGTATAGCACAGTCCCTTAGTATATAGTGTACTCACTTATTATGTATAGCGCCATCCTTAGTTATATAGTTTCCTCTTTTATTATGTATAACACCCTCCCTTATTATGTACCATCCTCTCTAGCGGCTCACAGTTGGGGGATCATACTGTGTTGGGGACAGCATACTTTACCCTGGGAGTTGAGGTGGGGTACAGTAGGGTCATTATACTGTGCATGTGGAGGAGTTCACCATGGGGTTATTATACTGTGTTTGGGGGGCCCTTTTATTGGCATCACACTTTATGGGGCAATGAAAGATCTAGGACGTCAGCAGGAGGAAAATTACTATGTAAAGATGGAAAGTTGTGAGATCTGATCTTTGGTGACCCCGACAATTATTTAATTTTTTTTTTTTTTGGGGGGGGCAATTAGAGCTTCTGCTATGGGGCCCCATGATTCCTATGTATGCCCCTGGCCATACATACCACATACACTGTATACGCCATATACACCACCACACACACACACTGTATACGCCGTACGCACCACACACACACATACACTGTATATGCCGTACGCACCACCACACACACGCACTCTGTATACACCCTGCGCACCACACACCACACACACACACACACTGTATATGCCGTAAGCACCACACACACTATATACGCCGTATTCACCACACATACCCTGTATACGCCGTATGCAACAGCACACACACTGTATACGCCGTACGCACCCCCCCACACACACTGTATACGCTGTATGCACCACCACACACTCTGTATACGCCATACGCACCACACACGCTCTGTATACGCTGTACGCACCACCACACACACTCTGTATACGCTGTACGCACCACACACACGATGTATACGGCATATGCACCACACACATTGTATACACCATACACACCACACACACACACTGTATACGCCATACGCACCACACACACTGTATACGCCGTACGCACCACACACTGTATACGCCGTACGCACCACACACTGTATACGCTGTACGCACCACACACTGTATACGCCGTACGCACCACACACTGTATACGCCGTACGCACCACACACTGTATACGCCGTACGCACCACACACACACTGTATATGACGCGCCCCTGGGCCTGTGTCGCGCTGCGGTGCGCACGCGGGAGCTTACCCGGAGCCGGATCCGTGGAGGGTTGTAATCTCGTGGCGGTGACCCGGTCCGTGCCCAGGGAGTCAAACTAGACGGCAGTCTATTAGTAGTAAATAGTTGATGACTACGCCACCCGTTGAGTGCAGCCAGGAAGCTGCTGCTGCAGGGCAGACCGCTGAGGCCGGTGGTAGGATTGTGCAGCGTGATAGTATAACCCCCAACGGGAGGGGTATGGCCTCAGGGCAGCCGACGTGGATGATGGGGGTAGCAGGAACCACTCAGAGACGGTACGGTGTAGTTCAGGGTCTTTACTGGTAACAACGACAGACCCTCCCGGAGTACTTGCTAGCAAACGGGGCCTGGTCAGTCTTTGAGCAGATGGGATCTCCCCTGGCCAGGCGTAGTTGTAGGCCTCCCAAACTGACTGTACTCTTCTGGCTACCTTGCTAGAAGCTGATGTAAGTAGCCCACGTCCCTGAGTGTACCGTGTGGTGCTCACCCGTATGGCCGGTGACTCGGGGCCTTCTAATGGCTTCCGCTCCACGATGGCGGTGCTGGTCCCACGCGTGTGACCGTGCCTTCAGGCTTCTGGGCCAGAGGACCTGAAATCCCCTGCCCGACGGATTCTGCTGCTGGGTAGGAGTTAGTCCCCACAGCCTCGGACTCCGGGTCCGGTAAAGAATCTTCTTAGTCAGGGCGAGCTCTGTAGCTGCCAGCCCCTGACTCCTTGTAACTCTGCTGTTTCCTATGCTGCTTCTCTTCTCCACTCTCCTTGTCTGACTCACCCTGCCTCAGCCCCGGGTTTTTACAGGGGAAGTTCTTCCCCTCCCAAGACTGGGCAGGAGGTGTGGCATGCACAGGATCCCTGACCAAAGGACCTCCCACCTGCTCTCAGACATAATATCTCTATCACTGTGGCAACCAGACCCCTGGGGTGTCACATATACACCATACGCACAACACACACACTGTATACGCTGCACACACCACACACAAAGTATACGCCGTACGCACAACACACACACTGTATACGCTGTACACACCACACACACTGTATATGCCGTGCGCACCACCACCACACACACACACACTCTGTATACGCCATACGCACCACACACGCTCTGTATACGCCGTACGCACCACCACACACACAATGTATACGGCATATGCACCACACACATTGTATACACCGTACACACCACACACACACACTGTATACGCCGTACGCACCACACACACTGTATACGCCGTACGCATCACACACTGTATACGCATTACGCACCACACACTGTATACGCCGTATGCAACACACACTGTATACTCCGTATGCAACACACACTGTATACGCCATACGCACACCACACACACAGTATACGCCGTACGCACAACACACACATACTGTATACGCTGTACACACCACACACACTGTATATGCCGTACGCACCACCACACACACACTCTGTATACGCCGTACGCACCACACACACACTCTGTATATGCCGTACGCACCACCACACACACACTCTGTATACGCCGTACGCACCACACACACACTCTGTATACGCCGTACGCACCACACACACACTCTGTATACGCCGTACGCACCACCACACACACACACACACACTCTGTCTACGCCGTACGCACCACACACACGGTATACGCCGTACGCAGCCTCTTGCGTGGTACCACCAGCAGAAGACTGTCGCAAACACGCCGCCGCCGGGATCAGCCGAATGATTCACTGACTGCCGCCATCTTTGTACAGGAGGAGCGCATGCGCAGTTTTAATGTGACCGCCGCTATCTGCCTGCACAAAGATGGCGGCAGTCTGATTTACTGCGCGGGGAGACAGCTCAAACGAGAGAACACATGAGGGAAGAAGACAGCACAGGGGTGGAGAGAGAGAGCAGACAAGGGGGAGAGCACATGGGGTACACAGGTCAAAGAAGAGATCACATGAGAGGAGAAGACAGCAGATGGGGGAGAGAGAAAGTGCACAGAGGGAGAGAGACAGAGCACAGGGGGGAGACAGCTCAAACGGGACAGCACATGAAGGGAGAACACAGCACAGGAAGGAGAGAGACAGCAGACAAGGGGGAGAGCACATGGAGAAGATAGGTCAAAGAAGAGATCACATGAGAGGAGAAGACAGCAGATGGGGGAGAGAGAAAGCAGACAAGGGGGAGAGAGACAGAGCACAGGGGGGAGACAGCTCAAACGGGACAGCACATGAAGGGAGAACACAGCACAGGAAGGAGAGAGACAGCAGACAAGGGGGAGAGCACATGGGGTAGACAGGTCAAAGAAGAGATCACATGAGAGGAGAAGACAGCAGATGGGGAGAGAGAAAGCAGACAAGGGGGATAGCACATGGGGTACACGGGTCAAAGAAGAGAGCACAAAAGAGGAGAAGACAGCAGATGGGGGAGAGAGAAAGCGCACAGGGGGAGAGAGGCAGAGCACAGGGCGGGGAGACAGCTCAAACGGGACAGCACATGAGGGGAGAACACAGCACAGGAAGGAGAGAGACAGCAGACAAGGGGGAGAGCACATGGGGTAGACAGGTCAAAGAAGAGAGCACAGACGGGAGAAGTCAGCACATGGGGGAAAGAGAGAGTGGATAGGTGGGTGAGCACATGGGGGGGAGAGATTCTCAACTCTGCAAAGCCTGCCCCCATCGTGACATTACTGCCCTCCCGATGAGACAGCATCAGGCCTCCATCTAGTATATACAGTACAGACCAAAAGTTTGGACATACCGTCTCATTTAAAGATTTTTCTGTATTTTCATGACTATGAAAATTGTACATTCACACTGAAGGCATCAAAACTATGAATTAACACATGTGGAATTATATACTTAACAAAAAAGTGTGAAACAACTGAAAATATGTTTTATATTCTAGGTTCTTCAAAGTAGCCACCTTTTGCTTTGATGACTGCTTTGCACACTCTTGGCATTCTCTTGATGAGCTTCAAGAGGTAGTCACCGGAAATGGTCTTCCAACAATCTTGACGGAGTTCCCAGAGATGCTTAGCACTTGTTGGCCCTTTTGTCTTCACTCTGCGGTCCAGCTCACCCCAAACCATCTCGATCGGGTTCAGGTCTGGTGACTGTGGAGGCCAGGTCATCTGGCGTAGCACCCCATCACTCTCCTTCTTGGTCAAATAGCCCTTACACAGCCTGAAGGTGTGTTTGGGGTCATTGTCCTGTTGAAAAATAAATGATGGTCCAACTAAACGCAAACCGGATGGAATAGCATGCCGCTGCAAGATGATGTGGTAGCCATGCTGGTTCAGTATGCCTTCAATTATGAATAAATCCCCAACAGTGTCACCAGCAAAGCACCCCCACACCATCACACCTCCTCCTCCATGCTTCACGGTGGGAACCAGGCATGTAGAGTCCATCCGTTCACCTTTTCTGCGTCGCAGAAAGACACGGTGGTTGGAACCAAAGATCTCAAATTTGGACTCATCAGACCAAAGCACAGATTTCCACTGGTCTAATGTCCATTCCTTGTGTTCTTTAGCCCAAACAAGTCTCTTCTGCTTGTTGCCTGTCCTTAGCAGTGGTTTTCTAGCAGCTATTTTACCATGAAGGCCTGCTGCACAAAGTCTCCTCTTAACAGTTGTTGTAGAGATGTGTCTGCTGCTAGAACTCTGTGTGGCATTGACCTGGTCTCTAATCTGAGCTGCTGTTAACCTGCGATTTCTGAGGCTGGTGACTCAGATAAACTTATCCTCAGAAGCAGAGGTGACTCTTGGTCTTCCTTTCCTGGGGCGGTCCTCATGTGAGCCAGTTTCTTTGTAGCGCTTGATGGTTTTTGCAACTGTACTTGGGGACACTTTCAAAGTTTTCCCAATTTTTCAGACTGACTGACCTTCATTTCTTAATGTAATGATGGCCACTCGTTTTTCTTTACTTAGCTGCTTTTTTCTTGCCATAATACAAATTCTAACAGTCTATTCAGTAGGACTATCAGCTGTGTATCCACCAGGCTTCTGCACAACACAACTGATGGTCCCAACCCCATTTATAAGGCAAGAAATCCCACTTATTAAACCTGACAGGGCACACCTGTGAAGTGAAGACCATTTCCGGTGACTACCTCTTGAAGCTCATCAAGAGAATGCCAAGAGTGTGCAAAGCAGTCATCAAAGCAAAAGGTGGCTACTTTGAAGAACCTAGAATATAAGACATATTTTCAGTTGTTTCACACTTTTTTGTTAAGTATATAATTCCACATGTGTTAATTGATAGTTTTGATGCCTTCAGTGTGAATGTACAATTTTCATAGTCATGAAAATACAGAAAAATCTTTAAATGAGGTGTGTCCAAACTTTTGGTCTGTACTGTATATATATTACATATTCTACAAGCAGGGCTTGTGGATTGTCCATTATTATAATATACAACATATAAAGTGCAGTGCAGGAGGGGAAGGAGAAGGACATGACTAATCCCCCCAAATATTAATGATAGTGTGTAAAATAATCACAGGCTGCAATTACCCACAATGTTTTTTAGTTTTGTTTTTTTAAACAATTAAAATCAACTTTTTCTTGTGGTTGTAAATGTGAAATAACAGTGAGAGCCATGATGACATCACAATGCACATGACATCATAGACATGACAGCTGGAGTAGAATGTATGAAGCTCTGCACCAGCGCCATCTTGTGTCACTAGGATCTGACAGCTGGAAGGGGACGAGTCCAGGTAGGGAGCACATTACTTTTAAGCTTTGGTATACTTATAGCGTATCCCCCGGATTTATCATGGATCTCCAGAAACACTCTGTAATAAGACATTTTCAGGACCACCCCTTACCTAAATGAGGAGTCACTGATGATCTGTTGATATGAACAAGTATGGCAGCTAAACCCCCAGCAATGAGCTGCTATATTGCTGGGGAAGCAGCGTTTTCCATGCCCCCTATAGCAGGAGGATGACAATGTGATGATACATATTTGTTGGGGGTCTTCCAGCTCTTTGCACTGGCTCCCCACTATGGCAGACTACAATGGAGCTCGCCCCCTATGTCACCCCTATGCTCTAGTAAGGCATGTAGATAGGGGGGGCTCAAGTTGGGACATCTTTATGGGGCTCCATTTTTGGATCGTTTTGCCATTGACGTGGTAGAATTACAGCACTTTGTAACAGAAATTTAGTAGCGTATGCCATCATTCTCTGTTGTCAGCTCTTTTGCTCCTGTGAATTCGGGGGGACATTGGAGTTGTAGTTTGGGTGGTCAGGACTGGCAGTATGGGGTCCTGGGGGTTATTTTAGTACATAGAGCAGTAGGTAATATAGATAAAATAAAAGGCTCCTTTTAAATGTGCCTCATAGAATTATAAAATGAGGTCGGGGTTTTGTCTTTTTATTGAATTAATTTTTTGTTGATGTTGTAAACTGGATCCATAAAAAGCAGTGAGAGTTTTAATGACATCACAGGGCGCGTGACATCATCGACATCCCATGACATCACAGATGAAATAGAATGTGCACATTTCTAAACCTGAATCATTTTATGTCTTTAACCCCGGACAGCTTGAAGGAGACTGGTCCAGGTAAGCGTCTCTTCACACAATCTTGGGGTCCTGTTTACACATCATGTAGCTGGGGGTGTTTGTGGTGAAGTTCAGCACTGCACCATTTTGCCCCCCAAAAAATCAGAGCCCACACATCTGTGTCATGTGCTTATTGCTGTGATTGTCAAGGTGATGCCTTTAGGGATGGCTGACACTGCTGAGTAGCCGGCATATAACTCGGATGAGTATAGCACTCACTCCAATGTTATACTATGGGGCAGTGCCAACTAGTGTTTATTTTCTCATGCCAAGTCGGCATGAGAAAAAAATTGCTGCATGCTGCAATTGGCAGAGTATATCAGACGACGCGCCCATACAAGTCTATGGATACGTGAAAAACATCGGACTGCACTCAGATGTCATCTGAGTGCAGTCCAATATACGCCGGCTGACTCACACAATTGAGAAGATGGAGAAATTAAATGCTCCATCTTCTCCACACCTGTGATCTGAATCTCGCATGCGAGAGAATTGGATCACAAACACGATATTGTTGATATTTTCCATTGAAGTAAGGCCCCCCTAAGGCGAAGGTCTGGACAGTAAGAAACCCTTCCAGTGTCAATGACCACCTAATGGTTCAAAAATATCTACCCCACTTTTTGCTATAAAGTGTAGATTGAGCATCCCAGAATGCCAAAGGGGATCCAGAAACCAGAATATTTAATACCTTATTTCAATCAGACTTCACCAATCTTTTTTTTTTTTGGTTTGTCCCATAGGGCGGAACGTTAAGTCGTCTGAAGAAACGCAGTGAGAAGGCATTCGTCTTGACTAGCGGAGAGGTTACTCCTTTGCTACAGGAGTCTGACAGGTAAGTGGACATTTTAACTCATCCATCAATTCCTCCCCTTGTATATTTATTGCAGAATTGCCGTTTTAATCACCCAAAAAGCACATTGACCGGATATTTAACCAACTCACCACTTAGTTCAATCTAACAATTTTAGGACTTCAATCCTGAAATACTTATTGGGTATAATGGCTTCACCGACTTAATTTCTAATATGTCCATTTTCCAACTTCAACCAAGAGGATATGCTGGTCTTGGAATATTTTCACTAGAACCGGTATAACTACGTCCATCATGCTCCTCCAGTTAGGAGGATAGACTGGGACATTGATGGTGTATCAGCCCCACACTGGCGAATCCAGATCCAACTTCCATTAGGAGGGCAGACTGCTATACGGTGGGGAAAAGAAGTATTTAATACACTGCCGATTTTGCAAGTTTTCCCACCTACAATGAATGGAGAGGTCTGTAATTTTTATCGTAGGTCACTTCACCTGTGAGAGACCGAGTTTAAAAATAAAATCCAGAAAAATCACATTGTATGATTAACATTACATAGTTCATTTGCATTTTATTGCATGAAATAAGTATTTGATACAATAGAAAAATAGAACTTAATATTTGGTACAGAAACCTTTGTTTGCAATTACAGAGGTCAGATATTTCCTGTAGTTCTTGACCAGGTTTGCACGCACTGCAGCAGGGATTTTGGCCCTCTCCTCCATACGGATCTTCTCCAGATCTTTCAAGTTTCGGGGCTTTTGCTGGGCAATATTGAGTTTCAGCTCCCTCCAAAGCTTTTCTACTGGGATCAGGTCTGGAGACTGGCTAGACCACTACAGGACCTTGAAATGCTTCTTATCGAGCCACGCCTTAGGTTGCCCTGGCTGTGTGTTTCGGATCATTGTCATGCTGGAAGACCCAACCACAACCCATCTTCAACGTGCTTACTGAGGGAAGGAAGATACATGACCCCATCCATCCTCCCTTCAATACATTGCAGTCGTCCTGTCCCCTTTGCAAAAAAAAGCACCTCCGAAGTATGAGGTTTCCCCCGCCATGCTTCATGGTTGGGAGAGTGTTCTTGGGGTTGTACTCATCCTTCTTCTTCCTCCAAACAAGGTGAGTGGAGTGGACACCAAAAAGTTCTATTTTGATCTCATCTGACCACATGACCTTCTCCCATGCCTCCTCTGGATCATCCAGATGGTTATTGACAACTTCAAACAGGCCTGGATATGTGCTGGGGTGAGCACTGGACCTTGTGTGCCCTGCAGGATTTTAATCCATGATAGCGTAGTGTGTAACTAATGGTAATGTTTTAGACTGTGGTGCCAGCTCTATTTAGGTCATTGACCAGGTCCTCCCATGTAGTTCTGGGCTGATTCCTGACGTTTCTCAGAATCATCCTTACCCCACGAGGCGAGATCTTGCATGGAGCCCCAGACCGAGGAAGACTTAGTCATCTTGTGTTTCTTCCATTTTCTAATAATTGCGCCAACAGTTGTTGCCGTCTCGTGAAGCTGCTTGCTTATTGTCCTGTAGCCCATCCCAGCCTTGTGTCTTTTATACAGGTAATAAGTTCAAACAAGTGCAATTAATACAGGTAATGAGTGCAGAGTAGGAGGGCTTCTTAAAGAAAAGCTAACAAGTATGTGAGAGCCAGAATTCTTGCTGGTTGGTAGGTGATCAAATACTTATTTCATGCAATAAAATGCAATTTAATTATTTAAAAATCATATAATGTGATTTTCTGATTTTTAGATTTTGTCTCTCACAGATGAAGTGACCTACGATAAAAATGACAGACCTCTACACTCTTTGTAGGTAGGAAAACTTGCAAAATCGTTAGTGTATCAAATACTTATTTTCTCCACTGTAGTGCTGTCCAACATGACACCATCAAGCTCATCTTACCACTCCATACCAGGAGGGTAGATTGGGGCATTAACAGTTTAATCACTTTGTGTCCACAAGGCCATCTCTTCCAACTAGGAGCCTTAACTGGACTTACAGTGGTTTTATTCAGCTTATTGCAGCCATGTCCAGCTTGCACCTCCAACAAGGAGAGTAAACTGAAATGTAGATGTTTATCAGCTTAAATGCTGAGCAGTCCATCCTATGACACCGGACCAGGAGGAGCAGCTGGACTTACACTGGTTTTGCTCAGCTCAGCCATACCCAACTTACAAATCCAACTTAAAGGATAACCTGGAAACTAAATGGTTAACCAACTTAAACGCCAACCAGTCCAATTTATGACTCCAGACCCCGAATATTAATTGAACTTACAATGATTTCATGTGTCTTATGACCAGTGGCGTAACTAGAGTCTGAATATATATATCCCGAATATGTCCCCCATTCTGCCGCTGTTCTTTATTGTATAAAAAAAAAAACTAAGCCATTATACTCACCAGGGGTGTACATTCGAGTAATGGGGCTCCAGAGCATAAGTATAACGCACTCCCCACAGTCCTTCATATAGTATAATGCATCCCATAGTCCTCCATATAGTATAATGCATCCCATTCTCCTCTATATAATATACTGTACAGCCCATAGTCGTCCATAAAGTATAATGCACAGCTCCTAGTCATACATGTAGTATAATGCACCCCATAGTTTTCAATAAAGTATAAAGCACCTCCACAGTCATACATAGTAGTATAATGCACCACATCATAATATATAGCAGTATAATTCACCCCCATAGTCATATATGGTAATATAATGTACCTCCATAGTCATATAAAGTAGTGTAATGCACCCCATAGTCATATATAGTAGTATAATGCACCTCCATAGTCATATATAGCAGTATAATGCACCCCCATCGTCATATATAGCAGTGTAATGCACCCCATCGTCATATATAGCAGTATAATGCAAGCCATAGTCCTATATAGCAGTATAATGCACCCCCAGTCATATATAGTAGTATAATGCACCCCATAGACATGTACAGTAGTATAATGCATCCTCATAGTCATATATAGTAGTATAATACACTTCATAGTCATCCATAGAAGTATAATGCACCCCCATCGTCACATAAAGCAGTATAATGCACTCCATAGTCATATAAGGCAGTATAATGTACCCCCATATAGTTTATATAGTAGTATAATGCACCCCATAGTCATATATAGCAGTATATTGCACCTCCTGGTCATATATAGTTGTATAATGTACCCCCATAGTCATATATAATAGTATACTGCACCCCCATAGTCATATACACTAGTATAAAGCATCCCATAGTCATATATAGTAGTATAAAGCACCCCATAGTCATATATAGTAGTATAAAGCACCCCATAGTCATTTATAGTAGTATAAAGAACCCCATAGTCATTTATAGCAGTATAATGTACCCCCATAGTCATATATAGTAGTATAATGCACCCCACTGTCATATCAGTATAATGCACCCCCATAGTCATATATAGTAGTATAATGCACCCACATAGTCATATATAGTAGTATAATACACCTTCATAGTCATATACAGAAGTATAATGCACCCCTATAGTCATCCGTAGTAGTATAATACAACCCCAATAGTCATCCGTAGTAGTATAATACAACCCCCATAGTCATATATAGTAGTGTAATGCACCTCCATAGTCATAAATAGTAGTATAATGCACCACCATAGTCATAAATAGTAGTAAAATGCACCCTATAGTCATATATAGCACTATATTGCACTTCAGTCATATATAGCAGTATAATGTACCCCCATAGTCATATAAAGCAGTATAATGTACATCATAGTCATATATAGCAGTATAATGCACCCTTATAGCCATATATAGTAGTATAGTATACCCCATATTCATATATAGTAGTATAATGTACCCCATAGTCATATAGCAGTATAATGCACCCCGTAGTCATATATAGTAGTATAAAGCACCTCATAGTCATATATAGTGTTACGGGTCCGGGGGGTGGAACCTCTGTGCTATGGTGCAAGGAGGGACCCAGAGGGGCGTAACTAAGTATCAACCCGGACCGACCCTGGTCGTACGGCGGCTAACGACTCCGTGACCAGGGAGGGACCGAGCCGAGGGACCAGGTGCTACTCTGGGGATGACCTTGTAAGGGAGCAGGTGACCTTCACGGTACAGATGGCAGGGACTGACCGGAATAGCAGGTAGGCACAGCAGGCAGGCTGGCGAGCAGGAGTCTCTAGGTGGGCTGGCAGGTGGTCACGGCAATTGACAGCAGGAGTCTCTAGGTGGTCACGGCAAGTGACGGCAGGAGTCTCTAGGTGGGCTGGCAAGTGGTCACGGCAAGTGACGGCAGGAGCCTCCAGGAAGGCACGGCAGGTAACAGGCAGGTCACAGGCAAGTGCTCCCAGGTGAGCGGGCTGACAGGCACGGCAGGTACCAGGCAGGCAACAGGCAAGTGCTCCCAGGTGAGCGGGCTGGCAGGCACGGCAGGTAACAGGCTGGTGGGCAAGACTGGTAGTCAGGCTAGCAGCGGGACCTGAGGGCTGAAGCAGAAGTCAGAAACACTGTGCAACAACTTTTGCTCGGGCACCTCCATTTTGGAGGAGGTGCCTTATATATGGGAGGACCCTCGGCTATTGGCCGAGGACTCCTTAGGACGGCGCACGCGGCCCCTTTAAGAGGGAGGGAGCGAGCGCGCCCTAAGCACAGTGCCCGGGGAGCTGCACGCGCCGGCTGCAGGAAGAGGAGCGCTGGTGAACGCAGAGCGGGGAGCGAGGAGGTGAATGGGACGGCGTCTCTGCCTAGCAGGGGGCAGAGACGCCGATGCTACATATAGTAGTATGGCAACTTATTTAAAATAAATATTTAAATACTCTACCCACCTTCCCTTCACTCCCGCTCCGCAAGTCCTGTTGTGAAGCAGGCAGCTGACTTCGGCCTGTGACGGGAGTGCATGACGTTACTGCCATGCGCCCCGTGATGTGCTGGCCTATGATTGGCCAACAGAATGCATTGTCGCTAAAGGACCCAATAGGTATGTCCACAGCAATACACTTCAACTGGATGTGCGTAGGGGGACACACATCTAATTAAAGGTTCTGCTGGTGTCGGCGGGCCCCTGATCCTCCGGGCCTTTGTGACTTGCTGCGACCGCAGTCGTTACTCCCCTACTAATCACAACCATGACCAACTTCAACTAGAAGGATAACTGGGACATAAATATTTTGCTAAGTAAAATGTCGACCAGTCCATTCTGAGACTCCCGACATCAGACTTAAAATAGCTTCATTCTGTTTAAAGCAACCATTTACACCTCCTACCAACAAGAGGCCAAACTGGGACATGGATAGCACATTGAACAGGTCTGCCTTTAACATCTAAGTATGAGGGATGGACTGGAAATTTGTTGGCCTCACCGGCTACCCTCAGGACTGTACTTTATTAAGGCACCTCCTTGTTGTTTGATAGGATCAGCCGTTATCACCCGGAAGTCATTCTTACCAATATCAGCAGAATTGCTAGTTAATGAAGCATTGAGACAGTAAAGAAAAGAAGCCTACAAACCACAATCGGCTGACATACCACTGAAAGTAGCCCGGGGCGGGCGGGCGGGCCCCACAGTCCGGACCCGGGGCGGGCGGGCCCCACAGTCAGGACACGGTGCTGGCTGGCCCCACAGTCAGGACACGGGGCGGGCGGGGGGCCCCACAGTCAGGACACGGGACGGGCGGGGGGCCCCACAGTCAGGACACGGGGTGGGCAGGGGGCCCCACAGTCCGGATGCGGGGCTAGTCCCGGGGCAGGCAGCCCCACAGTCCAGGCTCGGGGCTAGACCCGGGGCCAGCCGGCCCCACAGTCCAGACCCGGGGCGGGCGGGGGGCCCCACAGTCCAGGCTCGGGCGGACGGGCCCCACAGTCCAGGCTCGGGGTGGATAGGCCCCACAGTTCACGCTCGGGCCCCACAGTCCACGCTCGGGGCGGACGGGCCCCACAGTCCAGGCTCAGGGCGGACGGGCCCCACCGTCCAGGCCCGGGGCAGACAGGCTCCCCTTTCCCACTCGGGGCGGGCATGTCCCACAGTCCAGGCTCGGGGCGGGCGTGCCCCACAGTCCAGACACAGGGCTAGTCCTGGGGCAGGTGGCCCCACAGTCCAGACCTGGGGCTAGACCCGGGGCAGGCGGCCCCAAGTACGGACATGGGGCGGATGGGCCCCACAGTCTGGACTCGGGGCGGGCGAGCCCTACAGTCTGAAAACGGGGCGGGCGGGCCCCACAGTCAGGACACGGGGCGGGCGGGCCCCACAGTCAGGACACGGGGCGGGCGGGCCCCACAGTCAGGACACGGGGCGGGCGGGCCCCACAGTCAGGACACGGGGCGGGCGGGCCCCACAGTCAGGACACGGGGAGGGCGGGCTCCACAGTCAGGACATGGGGCGGGCGGGCCCCACAGTCCGAACACAGGGCTAATCCCGGGGCAGGCGGCCCCACAGTCCAGACCTGGGGCTAGACCCGGGGCAGACGGCCCACAGTCCGGAAACGGGGTGGACGGGCCCCACAGTCCGGACACGGAGCAGGCATGCCCCACAGTCCAGACCTGGGGCTAGACCCGGAGAACGCAGCCCACAGTCCGGACACGGGGTGGACGGTCCCCACAGTCCGGACACGGGGGAAGCCACAGTCCGGACATATGGCGGACGGGCCGCACAGTCCAGGCTCGGGGCGGACGGGCCCCACAGTCCGGACACGGGGCTAGTCCCGGGGCAGGCGGCCCCACAGTCCAGACCTGAGGCTAGACCAGGGGCAGGCGGCCCCACAGTCCAGACACCGGGTGGACGGGCCCCACAGTCCTGACATGGGGCGGACATGCCCCACAGTCCAGACCTGGGGCAGGCGGCCCCACATTCCAGACTCGGGGCGAGCGGGGGGCCCCACAGTCCGTACCCGGGGCGGACGGGCCCCACAGTCCAGGCTCGGGGCGGACGGGCCCCACAGTCCGGACACGGGGCTAGTCCCGGGGCAGGCGGCCCCACAGTCCAGACCTGAGGCTAGACCAGGGGCAGGCGGCCCCACAGTCCAGACACGGAGTGGACGGGCCCCACAGTCCTGACATGGGGCGGACATGCCCCACAGTCCAGACCCGGGGCAGGCTTCCCCACAGTCCAGACTCGGGGCGAGCGGGGGGCCCCACAGTCCGTACCCGGGGCGGGCGGGGGGCCCCACAGTCCGTACCCGGGGCTGGTGGGGGGCCCCACAGTCCAGACCTGGGGCTAGACTCGGGGCGGGCGGCCCCACCGTCCGGACCTGGGGCGGGCGGGGGGCCCCACAGTCCAGACCTGGGGCTAGACCCGATGCAGGCGGCCCCACAGTCCGGACACGGGGCGGACGGGCCCATAGTCCGGACACCGGGCGGCCGCAGTCTGGATATAGGGCGGCCGGGCCCCACAGTCCAGGCTCGGGAATAGACCCGGGACGGACGGGCCCCACAGTCCAAGCTTGGGGCGGGCGTGCCCCACAGACCGGAAACGGGGCTAGACCCGGGGCAGGCGGCCCCAAAGTCCAGACACGGGGCGGAAGAGCCCCACAGTCTGGACACGGGGCGGGCGAGCCCCACAGTCTGGACACGGGGCGGGCGAGCCCCACAGTCAGGACACGGGGCGGGCGAGCCCCACAGTCAGGACACGGGGCGGGCGAGCCCCACAGTCAGGACACGGGGCGGGCGAGCCCCACAGTCAGGACACGGGGCGGGCGAGCCCCACAGTCAGGACACGGGGCGGGCGAGCCCCACAGTCAGGACACGGGGCGGGCGAGCCCCACAGTCAGGACACGGGGCGGGCGAGCCCCACAGTCAGGACACGGGGCGGGCGGGCCCCACAGTCCGAACACGGGGCTAATCCCGGGACAGGCGGCCCCACAGTCCAGACCTGGGGCTAGACGGCCCACAGTCCGGACACGGGGTGGACGGGCCCCACAGTCCGGACACGGAGCAGGCATGCCCCACAGTCCAGACCTGGGGCTAGACCCGGAGCACGCGGCCCACAGTCCGGACACGGGGTGGACGGTCCCCACAGTGCGGACACGGGGGGAGCCACAGTCCGGACATATGGCGGACAGGCCGCATAGTCCAGGCTCGGGGCGGACGGGCCCCACAGTCCGGACACGGGGCTAGTCCCGGGGCAGGCGGCCCCACAGTCCAGACCTGAGGCTAGACCAGGGGCAGGCGGCCCCACAGTCCAGACACCGGGTGGACGGGCCCCACAGTCCTGACATGGGGCGGACATGCCCCACAGTCCATACCCGGGGCAGGCGGCCCCACATTCCAGACTCGGGGCGAGCAGGGGGCCCCACAGTCCGTACCCGGGGCGGGCGGGGGGCCCCACAGTCCAGGCTCGGGGTGGACGGGCCCCACAGTCCAGGCTCGGGGCGGACGGGCCCCACAGTCCGGACACGGGGCTAGTCCCAGGGCAGGCGGCCCCACAGTCCAGACCTGAGGCTAGACCAGGGGCAGGCGGCCCCACAGTCCAGACACGGGGTGGACGGGCCCCACAGTCCTGACATGGGGCGGACATGCCCCACAGTCCAGACCCGGGGCAGGCTTCCCCACAGTCCAGACTCGGGGCGAGCGGGGGGCCCCACAGTCCGTACCCGGGGCGGGCGGGGGGACCCACAGTCCGTACCCGGGGCTGGCGGGGGGCCCCACAGTCCAGACCTGGGGCTAGACTCGGGGCGGGCGGCCCCACCGTCCGGACTTGGGGCGGGCGGGGGGCCCCACAGTCCAGACCTGGGGCTAGACCCGATGCAGGCGGCCCCACAGTCCAGACACGGGGCGGACGGGCCCATAGTCCGGACACTGGGCGGCCGGGCCCCACAGTCCAGGCTCGGGGCTAGACCCGGGACGGACGGGCCCCACAGTCCAAGCTTGGGGCGGGCGTGCCCCACAGACCGGAAACGGGGCTAGACCCGGGGCAGGCGGCCCCAAAGTCCAGACACGGGGCGGATGAGCCCCACATCAGGACACGGGGCGGGCGGGACCCACAGTCAGTACACGGGGCGGGCGGGCCTCACAGTCAGGACACGGGGCGGGCGGGCCCCACAGTCAGGACATGGGGCGGGCGGGCCCCACAGTCAGGACATGGGGCGGGCGGGCCCGCCGGACCCCACTGTCAGGACACGGGGCGGGCGGCCCCACACGGGGCGGGCGGGCCCCACAGTCAGGACACAGGGCGGGCGGGCCCCACAGTCAGGACATGGGGCGGGCGGGCGGGCCCCACAGTCAGGACATGGGGCGGGCGGGCCCGCCGGGCCCCACAGTCAGGACATGGGGCGGGCGGGCCCCACAGTCAGGACATGGGGCGGGTAGGCCCCACTGTCAGGACATGGGGCGGGCGGGCTTCACAGTCAGGACATGGGGCGGGCGGGCCCCACAATCAGGACACGGGGCAGGTGGGCCCCACAGTCAGGACATGGGGCGGGCGGGCCCCACAGTTAGGACATGGGGCGGGCGGGCTCCACAGTCAGGACATGGGGCGGGCGGGCTCCACAGTCAGGACACGGGGCGGGCGGGCCCCACAGTCAGGACACGGGGCGGGCGGGCCCCACAGTCCAGACCTGGGGCTAGACCCGGGGCAGGCGGCCCATAGTCCAGACACGGGGTGGACGGGCCCCACAGTCCGGACACGGGGCGGGCATGCCCCATAGTCCAGACCTGGGGCTAGACCCGGGGCAGGCGGCCCCACAGTCCAGACCTGAGGCTAGACCCGGGGCAGGCGGTCCCATATTCTAGACACGGGGTGGACGGGCCTCACAGACCTGACATGGGGCGGACATGCCCCACAGTCCAGACCTGGGGCTAGACCCGGGGCAGGCGACCCACAGTCCGGACACGGGGTGGACGGGCCCCACAGTCCGGACACGGGGTGGACGGGCCCCACAGTCCGGACACGGGGTGGACGGGCCCCACAGTCCGGACACGGGGTGGACGGGACCCACAGTCAGGACACGGGGCGGGCGGGCCCCACAGTCAGGACACGGGCGGGCGGGCCCCACAGTCAGAACATGGGGCGGGTGGGCCCCACAGTCAGGACATGGGACGGGTGGGCCCCAACAGTCAGGACATGGGGCGGGCCACAGTCAGGACATGGGGCGGGCGGGCTCCACAGTCAGGACATGGGGCGGGCGGGCTCCACAGTCAGGACATGGGGCGGGCGGGCCCCACAGTCAGGACACGGGGTGGGTGGGCCCCACAGTCCAGACCTGGGGCTAGACCCGGGGCAGGCGGCCCATAGTCCAGACACGGGGTGGACGGGCCCCACAGTCCGGACACGGGGCGGGCATGCCCCATAGTCCAGACCTGGGGCTAGACCCGGGGCAGGCGGCCCCACAGTCCAGACCTGAGGCTAGACCCGGGGCAGGCGGTCCCATATTCTAGACACGGGGTGAACAGGCCTCACAGAACTGACATGGGGCGGACATGCCCCACAGTCCAGACCTGGGGCTAGACCCGGGGCAGGCGACCCACAGTCCGGACACGGGGTGGACAGGCCCCACAGTCCGGACACGGGGTGGACGGGCCCCACAGTCCGGACACGGGGTGGACGGGCCCCACAGTCCGGACACGGGGTGGACGGGCCCCACAGTCCGGACACGGGGTGGACGGGCCCCACAGTCCGGACACGGGGTGGACGGGCCCCACAGTCCGGACCCGGGGCGGACGGGCCCCACAGTCCGGATACGGGGCGGACTGGCCCCACAGTCCGGACACGGGGCGGACGGGCCTCACAGTCCGGACACGGGGCTAGTCCCGGGGCAGGCGGCCCCAAAGTCCGGACACGGGGCGGATGAGACCCACAGTCTGGACACGGTGCGGGCGAGCCCCACAGTCAGGACACGGGGCGGACGGGCCCTACAGTCCGGACACGGGGCGGACGGGCCTCACAGTCCGGACACGGGGCTAGTCCCGGGGCAGGCGGCCCCAAAGTCCGGACACGGGGCGGATGAGCCCCACAGTCTGGACACGGGGCGGATGAGCCCCACAGTCTGGACACGGGGCGGGCGAGCCCCACAGTCAGGACACGGGGCGGGTGGGACCCACAGTCAGGGGGCGGGTGGTACCCACAGTCAGGACACAGTGCGGACGGGCCCCACAGTCAGGACACGGGGCGGGCGGGCCCCACAGTCAGGACACGGGGCGGGCGGGCCCCACAGTCTGGACACGGGGCGGGCGGGCCCCACAGTCAGGACATGGGGCGGGCGGGCCCCACAGTCAGGACATGGGGCGGGCGGGTTCCACAGTCAGGACATGGGGCGGGCGGGCTCCACAGTCAGGACATGGGGCTAGACCCGGGGCAGGCGGCCCATAGTCCAGACACGGGGTGGACGGGCCCCATAGTCCGGACACGGGGCGGGCATGCCCCATAGTCCAGACTTGGGGCTAGACCCGGGGCAGGCGGCCCCACAGTCCAGACCTGAGGCTAGACCCGGGGCAGGCGGTCCCATATTCTAGACACGGGGTGGACGGGCCTCACAGACCTGACATGGGGCGGACATGCCCCACAGTCCAGACCTGGGGCTAGACCCGGGGCAGGCGACCCACAGTCCGGACACGGGGTGGACGGGCCCCACAGTCCGGACACGGGGTGGACGGGCCCCACAGTCCGGACACGGGGTGGACGGGCCCCACAGTCCGGACACGGGGTGGACGGGACCCTCAGTCAGGACACGGGGCGGGCGGGCCCCACAGTCAGGACACGGGGCGGGCGGGCCCCACAGTCAGGACACGGGGCGGGCGGGCCCCACAGTCAGGACATGGGGCGGGCGGGCCCCACAGTCAGGACATGGGGCGGGCGGGCCCGCCGGGCCACACAGTCAGGACATGGGGCGGGTGGGCCGAACAGTCAGGACATGGGGCGGGCGGGCCCCCCACAGTCAGGACATGGGGCGGGCGGGCTCCACAGTCAGGACATGGGGCGGGCGGGCCCCACAGTCAGGACACGGGGTGGGCGGGCCCCACAGTCCAGACCTGGGGCTAGACCCGGGGCAGGCGGCCCATAGTCCAGACACGTGGTGGACGGGCCCCACAGTCCGGACACGGGGCGGGCATGCCCCATAGTCCAGACCTGGGGCTAGACCCGGGGCAGGCGGCCCCACAGTCCAGACCTGAGGCTAGACCCGGGGCAGGCGGTCCCATATTCTAGACACGGGGTGGACGGGCCTCACAGACCTGACATGGGGCGGACATGCCCCACAGTCCAGACCTGGGGCTAGACCCGGGGCAGGCGACCCACAGTCCGGACACGGGGTGGACGGGCCCAACTGTCCGGACACGGGGTGGACGGGCCCCACAGTCCGGACACGGGGTGGACGGGCCCCACAGTCCGGACACGGGGTGGACGGGCCCCACAGTCCGGACACGGGGGGGACGGGCCCCGCAGTCCGGACACGGGGCGGACGGGCCCCGCAGTCCGGACACGGGGCGGACGGGCCCCGCAGTCCGGACACGGGGCGGACGGGCCCCGCAGTCCGGACACGGGGCGGACGGGCCCCGCAGTCCGGACACGGGGCGGACGGGCCTCACAGTCCGGACACGGGGCTAGTCCCGGGGCAGGCGGCCCCAAAGTCCGGACACGGATGAGCCCCACAGTCTGGACACGGGGCGGGCGAGCCCCACAGTCAGGACACGGGGCGGGTGGGACCCACAGTCAGGACACGGGGCGGACGGGCCCCGCAGTCCGGACACGGGGCGGACGGGCCCCGCAGTCCGGACACGGGGCGGACGGGCCTCACAGTCCGGACACGGGGCTAGTCCCGGGGCAGGCGGCCCCAAAGTCCGGACACGGATGAGCCCCACAGTCTGGACACGGGGCGGGCGAGCCCCACAGTCAGGACACGGGGCGGGTGGGACCCACAGTCAGGACACAGTGCGGACGGGCCCCACAGTCAGGACACAGGGCGGGCCCCACAGTCAGGACACGGGGCGGGCGAGCCCCACAGTCAGGACATGGGGCGGGCGGGACCCACAGTCAGGACACGGGGCTGGCGGTCCCCACAGTCAGGACACGGGGCGGGCGGGCCCCACAGTCAGGACATGGGGCGGGCGGGCCCCAGGCGGGCCCCACAGTCAGGACATGGGGGGGGCGGGCCCCACAGTCAGGACATGGGGCGGGCCCATGGGCCCCCCCCCACAGTCAGGACATGGGGCGGGCGGGCCCCACAGTCAGGACATGGGGCGGGCGGGCTCCACAGTCAGGACATGGGGCGGGCGGGCTGCACAGTCAGGACACGGGGCGGGCGGGCCACACAGTCCAGACCTGGGGCTAGACCCGGGGCAGGCGGCCCATAGTCCAGACACGGGGTGGACGGGCCCCACAGTCCGGACACGGGGTGGACGGGCCCCACAGTCTGGACCCGGGGTGGACGGGCCCCACAGTCCTGACACGGGGCGGACGGGCCCCACAGTCCGGACACGGGGCGGACGGGCCCCACAGTCCGGACACGGGGCGGACGGGCCCCACAGTCCAGGCTCGGGGCGGACGGGCCTCACAGTCCGGACACGGGGCTAGTCCCGGGGCAGGCGGCCCCAAAGTCCGGACACGGGGCGGATGAGCCCCACAGTCTGGACACGGGGCGGGCGAGCCCCACAGTCAGAACACGGGGCGGGTGGGACCCACAGTCAGGACACGGGGCGGGCGAGCCCCACAGTCAGGACACGGGGCGGGCGGGATGCACAGTCAGGACACGGGGCGGGCGGGACCCACAGTCAGGACACGGGGTGGGCGGTCCCCACAGTCAGGACATGGGGCGGGCGGGCCCCAGGCGGGCCCCACAGTCAGGACACGGGGCGGGCGGGCCCCACAGTCCAGACCTGTGGCTATACCCGGGGCAGGCGGCCCATAGTCCAGACACGGGGTGGACGGGCCCCACAGTCCGGACACGGGGCGGGCATGCCCCATAGTCCAGACCTAGGGCTAGACCCGGGGCAGGCGGCCCCACAGTCCAGACCTGAGGCTTGACCCGGGGCAGGCGGTCCCATATTCTAGACACGGGGTGGACGGGCCTCACAGACCTGACATGGGGCGGACATGCCCCACAGTCCAGACCTGGGGCTAGACCCGGGGCAGGCGACCCACAGTCCGGACACGGGGTGGACGGGCCCCACAATCCGGACACGGGGTGGACGGGCCCCACTGTCCGGACACGGGGCGGACGGGCCCCACAGTCCGGACACGGGGCGGACGGGCCCCACAGTCCGGACACGGGGCGGACGGGCCCCACAGTCCGGACACGGGGCGGACGGGCCCCACAGTCCGGACACGGGGCGGACGGGCCCCACAGTCCGGACACGGGGCGGACGGGCCCCACAGTCCGGACACGGGGCGGACGGGCCCCACAGTCCGGACACGGGGCGGACGGGCCCCACAGTCCAGGCTCGGGGCGATCGGGCCTCACAGTCCGGACACAGGGCTAGTCCCGGGGCAGGCGGCCCCAAAGTCCGGACACGGGGTGGACGGGCCCCACAGTCCGGACCCGGGGTGGACGGGCCCCACAGTCCGGACACGGGGCGGACGGGCCCCACAGTCCGGACACGGGGCGGACGGGCCCCACAGTCCGGACACGGGGCGGACGGGCCCCACAGTCCGGACACGGGGCGGACGGGCCCCACAGTCCGGACACGGGGCGGACGGGCCCCACAGTCCAGGCTCGGGGCGATCGGGCCTCACAGTCCGGACACAGGGCTAGTCCCGGGGCAGGCGGCCCCAAAGTCCGGACACGGGGCGGATGAGCCCCACAGTCTGGACACGGGGCGGGCGAGCCCCACAGTCAGGACACGGGGCGGGGGGGACCCACAGTCAGGACACAGGGCGGACAGGCCCCACAGTCAGGACACAGGGCGGGCCCCACAGTCAGGACACGGGGCGGGCGAGCCCCACAGTCAGGACACGGGGCGGGTGGGACCCACAGTCAGGACACGGGGCGGGCGGGCCCCACAGTCAGGACACGGGGTGGGCGGGCCCCACAGTCAGGACACGGGGCGGTCGGGCCCCACAGTCAGGACATGGGGCGGGCGGGTGGGCCCCACAGTCAGGACATGGGGCGTTCGGGCCCCACAGTCAGGACATGGGGCGGGCGGGCTCCACAGTCAGGACATGGGGCGGGCGGGCCCCAGGCAGGCCCCACAGTCAGGACATGGGGGGGGTGGCCCCACAGTCAGGACATGCAGTCAGGACATGGGGCGGGCGGGCCCCACAGTCAGGACATGGGGCGGGCGGGCTCCACAGTCAGGACATGGGGCGGGCGGGCTCCACAGTCAGGACACGGGGCGGGCGGGCCCCACAGTCCAGACCTGTGGCTAGACCCGGGGCAGGCGGCCCATAGTCCAGACACGTGGTGGACGGGCCCCACAGTCCGGACACGGGGCGGGCATGCCCCATAGTCCAGACCTAGGGCTAGACCCGGGGCAGGCGGCCCCACAGTCCAGACCTGAGGCTAGACCCGGGGCAGGCGGTCCCATATTCTAGACACGGGGTGGACGGGCCTCAGAGACTTGACATGGGGCGGACATGCCCCACAGTCCAGACCTGGGGCTAGACCCGGGGCAGGCGACCCACAGTCCGGACACGGGGTGGACGGGCCCCACAGTCCGGACCCGGGGTGGACGGGCCCCACAGTCCGGACCCGGGGTGGACGGGCCCCACAGTCCGGACACGGGGCGGACGGGCCCCACAGTCCGGACACGGGGCGGACGGGCCCCACAGTCCAGGCTCGGGGCGGACGGGCCTCACAGTCCGGACACGGGGCTAGTCCCGGGGCAGGCGGCCCCAAAGTCCGGACACGGGGCGGATGAGCCCCACAGTCTGGACACGGGGCGGGCGAGCCCCACAGTCAGGACACGGGGCGGGTGGGACCCATAGTCAGGACACAGGGCGGACGGGCCCCACAGTCAGGACACGGGGCGGGCGAGCCCCACAGTCAGGACACGTGGCGGGCGGGACCCACAGTCAGGACACGGGGCGGGGCCCCACAGTCAGGACACGGGGCGGGCGGGCCCCACAGTCAGGACATGGGGCGGGCGGGCCCCACAGTCAGGACATGGGGGGGGCGGGCCCCACAGTCAGGACATGGGGCGGGCGGGCCCCACAGTCAGGACATGGGGCGGGTGGGCCCCACAGTCAGGACATGGGGCGGGCGGGCCCCACAGTCAGGACATGGGGCGGGCGGGCCCCACAGTCAGGACATGGGGCGGGCGGGCTCCACAGTCAGGACATGGGGCGGGCCGGCTGCACAGTCAGGACATGGGGCGGGCGGGCCCCACAGTCAGGACACGGGGCGGGCGGGCCCCAGAGTCCAGACCTGTGGCTAGACCCGGGGCAGGCGGCCCATAGTCCAGACACGGAGTGGACGGGCCCCACAGTCCGGACACGGAGCGGGCATGACCCATAGTCCAGACCTAGGGCTAGACCCGGGGCAGGCGGCCCCACAGTCCAGACCTGAGGCTAGACCCGGGGCAGACGGTCCCATATTCTAGACACGGGGTGGACGGGCCTCAGAGACCTGACATGGGGCGGACATGCCCCACAGTCCAGACCTGGGGCTACTCCCGGGGCAGGCGACCCACAGTCCGGACACGGGGTGGACGGGCCCCACAGTCCGGACACGGGGTGGACGGGAACCACAGTCCGGACCCGGGGTGGATGGGCCCCACAGTCCGGACACGGGGCGGACGGGCCCCACAGTCCGGACACGGGGCGGACGGGCCCCACAGTCCAGGCTCGGGGCGGACGGGCCTCACAGTCCGGACACGGGGCTAGTCCCGGGGCAGGCGGACCCAAAGTCCGGACACGGGGCGGATGAGCCCCACAGTCTGGACACGGGGCGGGCGAGCCCCACAGTCAGGACACGGGGCGGGTGGGCCCCACAGTCAGGACACGGGGCGGGCGAGCCCCACAGTCAGGACACCGGGCGGGCGGGACCCACAGTCAGGACACGGGGCGGGCGGGCCCCACAGTCAGGACACGGGGCGGGCGGGCCCCACAGTCAGGACATGGGGCGGGCGGGCCCCACAGTCAGGACATGGGGGGGGCGGGCCCCGGGGGGGCGGGCCCCACAGTCAGGACATGTGGCGGGCGGGCCCCACAGTCAGGACATGAGGCGGACGGGATGGGGCGGGCGGGCCCCACAGTCAGGACATGGGGCGGGCGGGCTCCACAGTCAGGACATGGGGCGGGCCGGCTGCACAGTCCAGACCTGGGGCTAGACCCGGGGCAGGCGGCCCATAGTCCAGACACGGGGTGGACGGGCCCCACAGTCCGGACACGGGGCGGGCATGCCCCATAGTCCAGACCTAGGGTTAGACCCGGGGCAGGCGGCCCCACAGTCCAGACCTGAGGCTAGACCCGGGGCAGGCGGTCCCATATTCTAGACACGGGGTGGACGGGCCTCACAGACCTGACATGGGGCGGACATGCCCCACAGTCCAGACCTGGGGCTAGACCCGGGGCAGGCGACCCACAGTCCGGACACGGGGTGGACGGGCCCCACAGTCCGGACACGGGGTGGACGGGCCCCACTGTCCGGATACGGGGTGGACGGGCCCCACAGTCCGGACACGGGGTGGACGGGCCCCACAGTCCGGACACGGGGTGGACGGGCCCCACAGTCCGGACATGGGCGGACGGGCCCCACAGTCCGGACACGGGGCGGACGGGCCCCACAGCCGGACACGGGGCGGACGGGCCCCACGGTCCGGACACGGGGTGGACGGGCCCCACAGTCCAGGCTCGGGGCGATCGGGCCTCACAGTCCGGACACAGGGCTAGTCCCGGGGCAGGCGGCCCCACAGTCAGGACACGGGGCGGATGAGCCCCACAGTCTGGACACGGGGCGGGCGAGCCCCACAGTCAGGACACGGGGCGGGCGGGCCCCACAGTCCAGACCTGGGGCTAGACCAGGGGCAGGCGGCCCATAGTCCAGACACGGGGTGGACGGGCCCCACAGTCCGGACACGGGGCGGGCATGCCCCATAGTCCAGACCTAGGGCTAGACCCGGGGCAGGCGGCCCCACAGTCCAGACCTGAGGCTAGACCCGGGGCAGGCGGTCCCATATTCTAGACACGGGGTGGACGGGCCTCACAGACCTGACATGGGGCGGACATGCCCCACAGTCCAGACCTGGGGCTAGACCCGGGGCAGGCGACCCACACTCCGGACACGGGGTGGACGGGCCCCACAGTCCGGACACGGGGTGGACGGGCCCCACAGTCCGGACGCGGGGTGGACGGGCCCCACAGTCCGGACACGGGGCGGACGGGCCCCACAGTCCGGACACGGGGCGGACGGGCCCCACAGTCCGGACACGGGGCGGACGGGCCCCACAGTCCAGGCTCGGGGCGATCGGGCCTCACAGTCCGGACACAGGGCTAGTCCCGGGGCAGGCGGCCCCAAAGTCCGGACACGGGGCGGACGGGCCCCACAGTCCAGGCTCTGGGCGATCGGGCCTCACAGTCCGGACACAGGGCTAGTCCCGGGGCAGGCGGCCCCAAAGTCCGGACACGGGGCGGATGAGCCCCACAGTCCGGACACGGGGCGGGCGAGCCCCACAGTCAGGACACTGGGCGGGCGGGACCCACAGTCAGGACACGGGGCGGACGGGCCCCACAGTCAGGACACAGGGCGGGCCCCACAGTCAGGACACGGGGAGGGCGAGCCCCACAGTCAGGACACGGGGCGGGCGGAACCCACAGTCAGGACACGGGGCGGGCGGGCCCCACAGTCAGGACACGGGGTGGGCGGGCCCCACAGTCAGGACACGGGGCGGGCGGGCCCCACAGTCAGGACATGGGGCGGGCGAGTGGGCCCCACAGTCAGGACATGGGGCGGTCGGGCCCCACAGTCAGGACATGGGGCGGTCGGGCCCCACAGTCAGGACATGGGGCGGGCGGGCTCCACAGTCAGGACATGGGGCGGGCGGGCTGCACAGTCAGGACATGGGGCGGGCGGGGCGGGCGGGCCCCACAGTCCAGACCTGGGGCGGGCGGGCCCCAGGCAGGCCCCACAGTCAGGACATGGGGGGGGTGGCCCCACAGTCAGGACATGCAGTCAGGACATGGGGCGGGCGGGCCCCACAGTCAGGACATGGGGCGGGCGGGCTCCACAGTCAGGACATGGGGCGGGCGGGCTCCACAGTCAGGACACGGGGCGGGCGGGCCCCACAGTCCAGACCTGTGGCTAGACCCGGGGCAGGCGGCCCATAGTCCAGACACGTGGTGGACGGGCCCCACAGTCCGGACACGGGGCGGGCATGCCCCATAGTCCAGACCTAGGGCTAGACCCGGGGCAGGCGGCCCCACAGTCCAGACCTGAGGCTAGACCCGGGGCAGGCGGTCCCATATTCTAGACACGGGGTGGACGGGCCTCAGAGACTTGACATGGGGCGGACATGCCCCACAGTCCAGACCTGGGGCTAGACCCGGGGCAGGCGACCCACAGTCCGGACACGGGGTGGACGGGCCCCACAGTCCGGACCCGGGGTGGACGGGCCCCACAGTCCGGACCCGGGGTGGACGGGCCCCACAGTCCGGACACGGGGCGGACGGGCCCCACAGTCCGGACACGGGGCGGACGGGCCCCACAGTCCAGGCTCGGGGCGGACGGGCCTCACAGTCCGGACACGGGGCTAGTCCCGGGGCAGGCGGCCCCAAAGTCCGGACACGGGGCGGATGAGCCCCACAGTCTGGACACGGGGCGGGCGAGCCCCACAGTCAGGACACGGGGCGGGTGGGACCCATAGTCAGGACACAGGGCGGACGGGCCCCACAGTCAGGACACGGGGCGGGCGAGCCCCACAGTCAGGACACGGGGCGGGCGGGACCCACAGTCAAGACACGGGGCGGGGCCCCACAGTCAGGACACGGGGCGGGCGGGCCCCACAGTCAGGACATGGGGCGGGCGGGCCCCACAGTCAGGACATGGGGGGGGCGGGCTCCACAGTCAGGACATGGGGCGGGCGGGCCCCACAGTCAGGACATGGGGCGGGTGGGCCCCACAGTCAGGACATGGGGCGGGCGGGCCCCACAGTCAGGACATGGGGCGGGCGGGCCCCACAGTCAGGACATGGGGCGGGCGGGCTCCACAGTCAGGACATGGGGCGGGCCGGCTGCACAGTCAGGACATGGGGCGGGCGGGCCCCACAGTCAGGACACGGGGCGGGCGGGCCCCACAGTCCAGACCTGTGGCTAGACCCGGGGCAGGCGGCCCATAGTCCAGACACGGAGTGGACGGGCCCCACAGTCCGGACACGGAGCGGGCATGACCCATAGTCCAGACCTAGGGCTAGACCCGGGGCAGGCGGCCCCACAGTCCAGACCTGAGGCTAGACCCGGGGCAGGCGGTCCCATATTCTAGACACGGGGTGGACGGGCCTCAGAGACCTGACATGGGGCGGACATGCCCCACAGTCCAGACCTGGGGCTACTCCCGGGGCAGGCGACCCACAGTCCGGACACGGGGTGGACGGGCCCCACAGTCCGGACACGGGGTGGACGGGAACCACAGTCCGGACCCGGGGTGGATGGGCCCCACAGTCCGGACACGGGGCGGACGGGCCCCACAGTCCGGACACGGGGCGGACGGGCCCCACAGTCCAGGCTCGGGGCGGACGGGCCTCACAGTCCGGACACGGGGCTAGTCCCGGGGCAGGCGGACCCAAAGTCCGGACACGGGGCGGATGAGCCCCACAGTCTGGACACGGGGCGGGCGAGCCCCACAGTCAGGACACGGGGCGGGTGGGCCCCACAGTCAGGACACGGGGCGGGCGAGCCCCACAGTCAGGACACCGGGCGGGCGGGACCCACAGTCAGGACACGGGGCGGGCGGGCCCCACAGTCAGGACACGGGGCGGGCGGGCCCCACAGTCAGGACATGGGGCGGGCGGGCCCCACAGTCAGGACATGGGGGGGGCGGGCCCTGGGGGGGCGGGCCCCACAGTCAGGACATGTGGCGGGCGGGCCCCACAGTCAGGACATGAGGCGGACGGGATGGGGCGGGCGGGCCCCACAGTCAGGACATGGGGCGGGCGGGCTCCACAGTCAGGACATGGGGCGGGCCGGCTGCACAGTCCAGACCTGGGGCTAGACCCGGGGCAGGCGGCCCATAGTCCAGACACGGGGTGGACGGGCCCCACAGTCCGGACACGGGGCGGGCATGCCCCATAGTCCAGACCTAGGGTTAGACCCGGGGCAGGCGGCCCCACAGTCCAGACCTGAGGCTAGACCCGGGGCAGGCGGTCCCATATTCTAGACACGGGGTGGACGGGCCTCACAGACCTGACATGGGGCGGACATGCCCCACAGTCCAGACCTGGGGCTAGACCCGGGGCAGGTGACCCACAGTCCGGACACGGGGTGGACGGGCCCCACAGTCCGGACACGGGGTGGACGGGCCCCACTGTCCGGATACGGGGTGGACGGGCCCCACAGTCCGGACACGGGGTGGACGGGCCCCACAGTCCGGACACGGGGTGGACGGGCCCCACAGTCCGGACATGGGCGGACGGGCCCCACAGTCCGGACACGGGGCGGACGGGCCCCACAGCCGGACACGGGGCGGACGGGCCCCACGGTCCGGACACGGGGCGGACGGGCCCCACAGTCCAGGCTCGGGGCGATCGGGCCTCACAGTCCGGACACAGGGCTAGTCCCGGGGCAGGCGGCCCCACAGTCAGGACACGGGGCGGATGAGCCCCACAGTCTGGACACGGGGCGGGCGAGCCCCACAGTCAGGACACGGGGCGGGCGGGCCCCACAGTCCAGACCTGGGGCTAGACCAGGGGCAGGCGGCCCATAGTCCAGACACGGGGTGGACGGGCCCCACAGTCCGGACACGGGGCGGGCATGCCCCATAGTCCAGACCTAGGGCTAGACCCGGGGCAGGCGGCCCCACAGTCCAGACCTGAGGCTAGACCCGGGGCAGGCGGTCCCATATTCTAGACACGGGGTGGACGGGCCTCACAGACCTGACATGGGGCGGACATGCCCCACAGTCCAGACCTGGGGCTAGACCCGGGGCAGGCGACCCACACTCCGGACACGGGGTGGACGGGCCCCACAGTCCGGACACGGGGTGGACGGGCCCCACAGTCCGGACACGGGGCGGACGGGCCCCACAGTCCGGACACGGGGCGGACGGGCCCCACAGTCCGGACACGGGGCGGACGGGCCCCACAGTCCGGACACGGGGCGGACGGGCCCCACAGTCCAGGCTCGGGGCGATCGGGCCTCACAGTCCGGACACAGGGCTAGTCCCGGGGCAGGCGGCCCCAAAGTCCGGACACGGGGCGGACGGGCCCCACAGTCCAGGCTCTGGGCGATCGGGCCTCACAGTCCGGACACAGGGCTAGTCCCGGGGCAGGCGGCCCCAAAGTCCGGACACGGGGCGGATGAGCCCCACAGTCCGGACACGGGGCGGGCGAGCCCCACAGTCAGGACACTGGGCGGGCGGGACCCACAGTCAGGACACGGGGCGGACGGGCCCCACAGTCAGGACACAGGGCGGGCCCCACAGTCAGGACACGGGGAGGGCGAGCCCCACAGTCAGGACACGGGGCGGGCGGAACCCACAGTCAGGACACGGGGCGGGCGGGCCCCACAGTCAGGACACGGGGTGGGCGGGCCCCACAGTCAGGACACGGGGCGGGCGGGCCCCACAGTCAGGACATGGGGCGGGCGAGTGGGCCCCACAGTCAGGACATGGGGCGGTCGGGCCCCACAGTCAGGACATGGGGCGGTCGGGCCCCACAGTCAGGACATGGGGCGGGCGGGCTCCACAGTCAGGACATGGGGCGGGCGGGCTGCACAGTCAGGACATGGGGCGGGCGGGGCGGGCGGGCCCCACAGTCCAGACCTGGGGCTAGACCCGGGGCAGGCGGCCCATAGTCCAGACACGGGGTGGACGGGCCCCACAGTCCGGACACGGGGCGGGCATGCTCCATAGTCCAGACCTGGGGCTAGACCCGGGGCTGGCGGCCCCACAGTCCAGACCTGAGGCTAGACCCGGGGCAGGCGGTCCCATATTCTAGACATGGGGTGGACGGGCCTCACAGACCTGACACGGGGTGGACGGGCCCCACAGTCCGGACACGGGGCGGACGGGCCCCACAGTCCGGACACGGGGCGGACGGGCCCCACAGTCCGGACACGGGGCCGACGGGCCCCACAGTCCGGACGGGCCCCACAGTACGGACACGGGGCGGACGGGCCCCCAGTCCAGGCTCGGGGCGGACGGGCCTCACAGTCCGGACACGGGGCTAGTCCCGGGGCAGGCGGCCCCAAAGTCCGGACACGGGGCGGATGAGCCCCACAGTCAGGACACAGGGCGGGCGGGACCCACAGTCAGGACACAGGGCGGACGGGCCCCACAGTCAGGACACAGGGCGGGCCCCACAGTCAGGACATTGGGCGGGCGGGCTCCACAGTCAGGATACAGGGCGGGCAGGCCCCACAGTCCGGACACAGGGCTAATCCCGGGGCAGGTGGCCCCACAGTCCAGACTTGGGGCTAGACCCGGGGCAGGCGGCCCACAGTCCAGACACGGGGTGGACGGGCCCCACAGTCCAGATACGGGGCGGGCATGCCCCATAGTCAAGACCTGGGGCTACACCCGGGGCAGGCGGCCCCACAGTCCAGACCTGAGGCTAGACCCGGGGCAGGCGGCCCCACATTCTAGACACTGGGTGGACGGGCCCCACAGTCCGGATACGGGGCGGGCATGACCCATAGTCAAGACCTGGGGCTAGACCCGGGGCAGGCGGCCCCACAGTCCAGACCTGAGGCTAGACCCGGGGCAGGCGGCCCCACATTCTAGACACAGGGTGGACGGGCCCCACAGTCCTGACACGGGGCGGACATGCCCCACAATCCAGACCTGGGACTAGACCCGGGGTAGGCTGCCCCACAGTCCGGACACGGGGCGGTCGGGCCCCACAGTCCAGGCTCGGGGCGATCGGGCCTCACAGTCCGGACACAGGGCTAGTCCCGGGGCAGGCGGCCCCAAAGTCCGGACACGGGGCGGATGAGCCCCACAGTCCGGACACGGGGCGGGCGAGCCCCACAGTCCGGACACGGGGTGGGCGGGACCCACAGTCAGGACACGGGGCGGGCGGGACCCACAGTCAGGACACAGGGCGGGCCCCACAGTCAGGACACGGGGCGGGCGAGCCCCACAGTCAGGACACGGGGCGGGCGGGACCCACAGTCAGGACACGGGGCGGGCGGGACCCACAGTCAGGACACGGGGCGGGCGGACCCCACAGTCAGGACACGGGGTGGGCGGGCGGGCCCCACAGTCAGGACATGGGGCGGGCGGGTGGGCCCCACAGTCAGGACATGGGGCGGTCGGGCCCCACAGTCAGGACATGGGGCGGGCGGGCTCCACAGTCAGGACATGGGGCGGGCGGGCTCCACAGTCAGGACATGGGGCGGGCTGCACAGTCAGGGCATGGGGCGGGCGGGCGGGGCGGGCGGGCCCCACAGTCCAGACCTGGGGCTAGACCCGGGGCAGGCGGCCCATAGTCCAGACACGGGGTGGACGGGCCCCACAGTCCGGACACGGGGCGGGCATGCTCCATAGTCCAGACCTGGGGCTAGACCCGGGGCTGGCGGCCCCACAGTCCAGACCTGAGGCTAGACCCGGGGCAGGCGGTCCCATATTCTAGACACGGGGTGGACGGGCCTCACAGACCTGACATGGGGCGGACATGCCCCACAGTCCAGACCTGGGGCTAGACCCGGGGCAGGCGACCCACAGTCCGGACACGGGGTGGACGGGCCCCACAGTCCGGACACGGGGTGGACGGGCCCCACAGTCCGGACACGGGGTGGACGGGCCCCACAGTCCGGACACGGGGTGGACGGGCCCCACAGTCCGGACACGGGGTGGACGGGCCCCACAGTCCGGACACGGGGTGGACGGGCCCCACAGTCCGGACACGGGGTGGACGGGCCCCACAGTCCGGACACGGGGTGGACGGGCCCCACAGTCCGGACACGGGGCGGACGGGCCCCACAGTCCGGACACGGGGCGGACGGGCCCCACAGTCCTGACACGGGGCGGACGGGCCCCACAGTCCGGACACGGGGCGGACGGGCCCCACAGTCCGGACACGGGGCGGACGGGCCCCACAGTCCAGGCTCGGGGCGGACGGGCCTCACAGTCCGGACACGGGGCTAGTCCCGGGGCAGGCGGCCCCAAAGTCCGGACACGGGGCGGATGAGCCCCACAGTCTGGACACGGGGCTGGCGAGCCCCACAGTCAGGACACGTGGTGGGCGGGACCCACAGTCAGGACACAGGGCGGACGGGCCCCACAGTCAGGATATGGGGCGGGCGGGGGCGGGCGGGCCCCACAGTCAGGACATGGGGCGGGCGGGCCCCACAGTCAGGACATGAGGCAGGTGGGCCCCACAGTCAGGACATGGGGTGGGCGGGCCCCACAGTCAGGACACGGGGCGGGCGGGCCCCACAGTCAGGACACGGGGCGGGCGGGCCCCACAGTCAGGACACGGGGCGGGCGGGCCCCACAGTCAGGACACGGGGCGGGCGGGCCCCACAGTCAGGACACGGGGCGGGCGGGCCCCACAGTCAGGACATGGGGCGGGCGGGCCCCACAGTCAGGACATGGGGCGGGCGGGCTGCACAGTCAGGACATGAGGCGGGCGGGCCCCACAGTCAGGACACGGGGCGGGCAGGCCCCACAGTCCAGACCTGGGGCTAGACCCGGGGAAGGCGGCCCATAGTCCAGACACGGGGTGGACGGGCCCCACAGTCCGGACACGGGGCGGGCATGCCCCATAGTCCAGACCTGGGGCTAGACCCGGGGCAGGCGGCCCCACAGTCCAGGCCTGAGGCTAGACCCGGGGCAGGCGGTCCCATATTCTAGACACGGGGTGGACGGGCCTCACAGACCTGACATGGGGCGGACATGCCCCACAGTCCAGACCTGGGGCTAGACCCGGGGCAGGCGACCCACAGTCCGGACACGGGGTGAACGGGCCCCACAGTCCGGACACGGGGTGGACGGGCCCCACTGTCCGGACACGGGGTGGACGGGCCCCACTGTCCGGACACGGGGTGGACGGGCCCCACAGTCCGGACACGGGGTTGACGGGCCCCACAGTCCGGACACGGGGCGGACGGGCCCCACAGTCCGGACACGGGGCGGACGGGCCCCACAGTCCGGACACGGGGCGGACGGGCCCCACAGTCCAGGCTCGGGGCGGACGGGCCTCACAGTCCGGCCACGGGGCTAGTCCCTGGGCAGGCGGCCGCAAAGTCCGGACACGGGGCGGATGAGCCCCACAGTCTGGACACGGGGCGGGCGAGCCCCACAGTCAGGACACGAGGTGGGCGGGACCCACAGCCAGGACACAGGGCGGACGGGCCCCACAGTCAGGACACAGGGCGGGCCCCACAGTCAGGACACGGGGCGGGCCCCACAGTCAGGACACGGGGCGGGCGAGCCCCACAGTCAGGACACGGGGCGGGCGGGACCCACAGTCAGGACACGGGGCGGGCGGGCCCCACAGTCAGGACACGGGGCGGACGGGCCCCACAGTCAGGACACGGGGCGGGCGGGCCCCACAGTCAGGACACGGGGCGGGCGGGCCCCACAGTCAGGACATGGGGCGGGCGGGCCGGGCGGGCCCCCCCGGCGGGCCCCCCCACAGTCAGGACATGGGGCGGGCGGGCCCCACAGTCAGGACATGTGGCGGGTGGGCCCCACAGTCAGGACATGGGGCGGGCGGGCCCGGGCGGGCCCCACAGTCAGGACATGGGGCGGGCGGGCTCCACAGTCTGGACATGGGGCGGGCGGGCTGCACAGTCAGGACATGGGGCGGGCGACAGTCCAGACCTGGGGCTAGACCCGGGGCAGGCGGCCCATAGTCCAGACACGGGGTGGACGGGCCCCACAGTCCGGACACGGGGCGGACAGGCCCCACAGTCCGGACACGGGGCGGACGGGCCCCACAGTCCGGACACGGGGCTAGTCCCGGGGCAGGCGGCCCCAAAGTCCGGACACGGGGCGGATGAGCCCCACAGTCTGGACACGGGGCGGGCGAGCCCCACAGTCAGGACATGGGGCGGGCGGGACCCACAGACAGGACACAGGGCGGACGGGCCCCACAGTCAGGACACAGGGCAGGCCCCACAGTCAGGACACGGGGCGGGCGAGCCCCACAGTCAGGACACGGGGCGGGCGGGACCCACAGTCAGGACTCGGGGCGAATCCCGGGGCAGGTGGCTCCACAGTCCTGACCTGGGGCTAGACCCGGGGCAGGCGGCCCACAGTCCAGACACGGGGTGGACGGGCCCCACAGTCCAGATACGGGGCGGGCATGCCCCATAGTCAAGACCTGGGGCTAAACCCGGGGCTGGCGGCCCCACAGTCCAGACCTGAGGCTAGACCCGGGGCAGGCGGCCCCACATTCTAGACACTGGGTGGACGGGCCCCACAGTCCGGATACGGGGCGGGCATGACCCATAGTCAAGACCTGGGGCTAGACCCGGGGCAGGCGGCCCCACAGTCCAGACCTGAGGCTAGACCCGGGGCAGGCGGCCCCACATTCTAGACACAGGGTGGACGGGCCCCACAGTCCTGACACGGGGCGGACATGCCCCACAGTCCAGACCTGGAGCTAGACCCGGGGTAGGCTGCCCCACAGTCCGGACACGGGGCGGACGGGCCCCACAGTCCAGGCTCGGGGCGATCGGGCCTCACAGTCCGGACACAGGGCTAGTCCCGGGGCAGGCGGCCCCAAAGTCCGGACACGGGGCGGATGAGCCCCACAGTCTGGACACGGGGCGGGCGAGCCCCACAGTCTGGACACGGGGCGGGCGGGACCCACAGTCAGGACACGGGGCGGGCGGGACCCACAGTCAGGACACGGGGCGGGCGGGCCCCACAGTCAGGACACGGGTTGGGCGGGCCCCACAGTCAGGACACGGGTCGGGCGGGCCCCACAGTCAGGACATGGGGCGGGCGGGTGGGCCCCACAGTCAGGACATGGGGCGGTCGGGCCCCACAGTCAGGACAAGGGGCGGGCGGGCTCCGCAGTCAGGACATGGGGCGGGCGGGCTGCACAGTCAGGACATGGGGCGGGCGGTGCAGGCGGGCCCCACAGTCCAGACCTGGGGCTAGACCCGGGGCAGGCGGCCCATAGTCCAGACACGGGGCGGGCATGCTCCATAGTCCAGACCTGGGGCTAGACCCGGGGCTGGCGGCCCCACAGTCCAGACCTGAGGCTAGACCCGGGGCAGGCGGTCCCATATTCTAGACACGGGGTGGACGGGCCTCACAGACCTGACATGGGGCGGACATGCCCCACAGTCCAGACCTGGGGCTAGACCCGGGGCAGGCGACCCACAGTCCGGACACGGGGTGGACGGGCCCCACAGTCCGGACACGGGGTGGACGGACCCCACAGTCCGGACACGGGGTGGACGGGCCCCACAGTCCGGACACGGGGCGGACGGGCCCCACAGTCCGGACACGGGGCGGACGGGCCCCACAGTCCGGACACGGGGCGGACGGGCCCCACAGTCCGGACACGGGGCGGACGGGCCCCACAGTCCGGACACGGGGCGGATGAGCCCCACAGTCTGGCCACGGAGCGGGCGAGCCCCACAGTCACTACACGGGGCGGGCGGGACCCACAGTCAGGACACAGGGCGGACGGGCCCCACAGTCAGGACACAGGGTGGGCCCCACAGTCAGGACATTGGGCGGGCGGGCTCCACAGTCAGGATACAGGGCGGGCAGGCCCCACAGTCCGGAGACAGGGCTAATCCCGGGGCAGGTGGCCCCACAGTCCAGACCTGGGGCTAGACTCGGGGCAGGCGGCCCACAGTCCAGACACGGGGTGGACGGGCCCCACAGTCCAGACACGGGGCGGGCATGCCCCATAGTCAAGACTTGGGGCTAAACCCGGGGCTGTCGGCCCCACAGTCCAGACCTGAGGCTAGACCCGGGGCAGGCAGCCCCACATTCTAGACACGGGGTGGACGGGCCCCACAGTCCGGATACGGGGCGGGCATGCCCCATAGTCAAGACCTGGGCTAGACCCGGGGCAGGCGGCCCCACAGTCCAGACCTGAGGCTAGACCCGGGGCAGGCGGCCCCACATTCTAGACACAGGGTGGACGGGCCCCACAGTCCTGACACGGGGCGGACATGCCCCACAGTCCAGACCTGGGGCTAGACCCGGGGTAGGCTGCCCCAAAGTCCGGACACGGGGTGTACGAGCCCCACAGTCCGGACACGGGGCGGCCACAGTCCAGACATAGGGTGGGCGGGCGCCACAGTCCAGGCTCGGGGCTAAACCCGAGGAAGCCGGCCCCACATTTCAGACCCGGGGCGGGGGGCCACACAGTCCAGGCTCGGGGCGGATGGGTCCCACAGTCCAGGCTCGGGGCGGATGGGCCCCACAGTATTGGCTCGGGGCGAACGGGCCCCACAGTCCAGGCTTGGGGCGGACGGGCTCCACAGTCCAGACCTGAGGCTCGGCCCGGGGCAGGCGGCCCCACAGTCCAAATACGGGGTGGACGGGCCCCACAGTCCTGACACGGGGCGGACATGCCCCACAGTCCAGACCTGGAGCTAGACCCGGGGTAGGCTGCCCCAAAGTCCAGACACGGGGTGACGAGCCCCACAGTCCGGACACGGGGCGGCCACAGTCCAGACATAGGGTGGGCGGGCCCCACAGTCCAGGCTCGGGGCTAAACCCGGGGAAGCCGGCCCCACATTTCAGACCCGGGGCGGGGGGCCACACAGTCCAGGCTCGGGGCGGATGGGCCCCACAGTCCAGACTCGGGGCGGATGGGCCCCACAGTATTGGCTCGGAGCGAACGGGCCCCACAGTCCACGCTCGAGGCAGACGGGCCCCACAGTCCACGCTTGGAGCGGACGCGCCCCACAGTCCAGACTCTGGGCGGACGGGCCCCACAGTCCAGGCTCGGGGCGGGCGGGCCCATAGTTACGACACGGGGCGGGCGGGCCCCCGCCCGCCCCCCACAGTCCGGACACGGGGCGGACAGGCCCCACAGTTCTGACACGGGGCGGGCATGCCCCACAGTCCTGACCTGCGGCTAGAGCCGGGGCAGGCGGCCCCACAGTCCGGACACGGGGTGGACGGGCCCCACAGTCCGGACACGGGGTGGCCATAGTACGGACATACTGCGGGCGGGCCCCACAGTCAGGACACGGGGCGGGCGGGCTCCACAGTCAGGACACGGGGCGGGCAAGCCCCACAGTCCGGACACTGAGCTAATCCCGGGGCAGGCGGCTTCACAGTCCAGACCTGGGGCTAGACCCGGGGCAGACGGCCCACAGTCCGGACACGGGGTGGACGGGCCCCACAGTCCGGACACAGAGCAGGCATGCCCCACAGTCCAGACCTGGGGCTAGACCCGGAGCACGCGGCCCACAGTCCGGACACGGGGTGGACGGTCCCCACAGTCCGGACACCGGGGGAGCCACAGTCCGGACATATGGCGGACGGGCCCCACAGTCCAGGCTCGGGGCGGACGGGCCCCACAGTCCGGACACGGGGCTAGTCCCGGGGCAGGCGGCCCCACAGTCCAGACCTGAGGCTAGACCAGGGGCAGGCGGCCCCACAGTCCAGACACGGGGTGGACGGGCCCCACAGTCCTGACATGGGGCGGACATGCCCCACAGTCCAGACCCGGGGCAGGCGGCCCCACAGTCCAGACTCGGGGCGAGCGTGGGGCCCCACAGTCCGTACCCGGTGCGGGCGGGGGTCCCACAGTCCAGGCTCAGGGCGGACGGGCCCCACAGTCCAGGCTTGGGGCGGACGGGCCCCACAGTCCGGACACGGGGCTAGTCCCGGGGCAGGCGGCCCCACAGTCCAGACCTGAGGCTAGACCAGGGGCAGGCGGCCCCACAGTTCTGACACGGGGCGGGCATGCCCCACAGTCCTGACCTGCGGCTAGAGCCGGGGCAGGCGGCCCCACAGTCCGGACACGGGGTGGACGGGCCCCACAGTCCTGACATGGGGCGGACATGCCCCACAGTCCAGACCCGGGGCAGGCGGCCCCACAGTCCAGACTCGGGGCGAGCGGGGGGCCCCACAGTCCGTACCCGGTGCGGGCGGGGGGCCCCACAGTCCAGGCTCAGGGCGGACGGGCCCCACAGTCCAGGCTCAGGGCGGACGGGCCCCACAGTCCGGACACGGGGCTAGTCCCGGGGCAGGCGGCCCCACAGTCCAGACCTGAGGCTAGACCAGGGGCAGGCGGCCCCACAGTCCAGACACGGGGTGGACGGGCCCCACAGTCCTGACATGGGGCGGACATGCCCCACAGTCCAGACTCGGGGCAGGCTTCCCCACAGTCCAGACTCGGGGCGAGCGGGGGGCCCCACAGTCCGTACCCGGGGCAGGCGGGGGGCCCCACGGTCCGTACCCGGGGCTGGCGGGGGGCCCCACAGTCCAGACCTGGGGCTAGACTCGGGGCGGGCGGCCCCACCGTCCGGACCTGGGGCGGGCGGGGGGCCCCACAGTCCAGACCTGGGGCTAGACCTGATGCAGGCGGCCCCACAGTCCGGACACGGGGCGGACGGGCCCATAGTCCGGACACTGGGCGGCCGGGCCCCACAGTCCAGGCTCGGGGCTAGACCCGAGACGGACGGGCCCCACAGTCCAAGCTTGGGGCGGGCGTGCCCCACAGACCGGAAACGGGGCTAGACCCGGGGAAGGCGGCAACAAAGTCCAGACACGGGGCGGATGAGCCCCACAGTCTGGACACGGGGCGGATGAGCCCCACAGTCTGGACACGGTGCGGGCGAGCCCCACAGTCAGGACACGGGGCGGGCGAGCCCCACAGTCAGGACACGGGGCGGGCGAGCCCCACAGTCAGGACACGGGGCGGGCGGACACGGGGTGGACCCCACAGTCAGGACACGGGGCGGGCGGGCCCCACAGTCAGGACATGGGGCGGGCGGGCCCCACAGTCAGGACATGGGGCGGGCGGACCCCACAGTCAGGACATGGGGCGGGCGGACCCCACAGTCAGGACATGGGGCGGGGGGCCCCACAGTCCAGACCTGGGGCTAGACTCGGGGCGGGCGGCCCCACCGTCCGGACCTGGGGCGGGCGGGGGGCCCCACAGTCCAGACCTGGGGCTAGACCCGATGCAGGCGGCCCCACAGTCCGGACACGGGTCGGACGGGCCCATAGTTCGGACACTGGGCGGCCGCAGTCCGGATATAGGGCGGCCGGGCCCCACAGTCCAGGCTCGGGGCTAGTCCCGGGACGGACGGGCCTCACAGTTCAAGCTTGGGGCGGGCGTGCCCCACAGACCGGAAACGGGGCTAGACCCGGGGCAGGCGGCCCCAAAGTCCTGACACGGGGCGGATGAGCCCAACAGTCTGGACACGGGGCGGATAAGCCCCACAGTCTGGACACGGGGCGGATGAGCCCCACAGTCTGGACACGGGGCGGGCGAGCCCCACAGTCTGGACACGGGGCGGGCGAGCCCCACAGTCAGGACACGGGGCGGGCGAGCCCCACAGTCAGAACACAGGGCGGGTGAGCCCCACAGTCAGGAAACGGGGCGGGCGGACACGGGGTGGACCCCACAGTCAGGTCACGGGGCGGGCGGGCCCCCCACAGTCAGGACATGGGGCGGGCGGACCCCACAGTCAGAACATGGGGCCCGCCCCTCATTCAGGACAAGGGGCGGGCGGGCTCCATAGTCAGGATATGGGGCGGGCGGGCGGCCCGCCCCACAGTCAGGACATGGGGCGGGCGGGCCCCACAGTCAGGACATGGGGCGGGCGGGCCCGGGCCCCACAGTCAGGACATGGGGCGGGCAGTCAGGACATGGGGCGGGCGGGCCCCGGGCGGGCCCCACAGTCAGGACATGGGGCGGGCGGGCCCCACAGTCAGGACATGGGGCGGGCGGGCCCCACAGTCAGGACACGGGGCGGGCGGGCCCCACAGTCCAGACCTTGGTCTAGACCCCGAGGCAGGCGGCCCACAGTCCGGACACGGGGTGGACGGGCCCCACAGTCCGGACACGGGGTGGACGGGCCCCACAGTCCGGACACGGGGTGGACGGGCCCCACAGTCCGGACACGGGGTGGACGGGCCCCACAGTCCGGACACGGGGTGGACGGGCCCCACAGTCCGGACACGGGGTGGACGGACCCACAGTCCGGACACGGGGTGGACGGGCCCCACATTCCGGACACGGGGTGGACGGGCCCCACATTCCGGACACGGGGTGGACGGGCCCCACGGTCCGGACACGTGGTGGACGGGCCCCACGGTCCGGACACGGGGTGGACGGGCCCCACAGTCCGGACACGGGGAGGACGGGCCCCACAGTCCGGACACGGGGCGGACGGGCCCCACAGTCCAGACACGGGGCGGACGGGCCCCACAGTCCGGGCTCGGGGCGGACGGGCCTCACAGTCCGGACACGGGGCTAGTCCCGAGGCAGGCGGCCCCAAAGTCCGGACACGGGGCGGACGGGCCCCACAGTCCGGACACGGGGTGGACGGGCCCCACAGTCCGGACACGGGGTGGACGGGCCCCACAGTCCGGACACGGGGCTAGTCCCGGGGCAGGCGGCCCCAAAGTCCGGACACGGGGCGAATGAGCCCCACAGTCTGGACACGGGGCGGGCGAGCCCCACAGTCTGGACACGGGGCAGGCGAGCCCCACAGTCAGGACACGGGGCGGGCGGGACCCACAGTCAGGACACGGGGCGGACGGGCCCCAAAGTCCACCCTCGGGGCGGACGGGCCTCACAGTCCGGACACGGGGCTAGTCCCGGGGCAGGCGGCCCCACAGTCCGGACACGGGGCGGACGGGCCCCACAGTCCAGACACGGGGCGGACGGGCCCCACAGTCCGGACACGGGGTGGACGGGCCCCACAGTCCGGAAACGGGGCTAGTCCCGGGGCAGGCGGCCCCACAGTCCGGACACGGGGCGGACGGGCCCCACAGTCCGGACACGGGGTGGACGGGCCCCACAGTCCGGACACGGGGTGGACGGGCCCCACAGTCCGGACACGGGGCTAGTCCTGGGGCAGGCGGCCCCAAAGTCCGGACACGGGGCGAATGAGCCCCACAGTCAGGACACGGGGCGGGCGGGACCCACAGTCAGGACACGGGGCGGACGGGCCCCACAGTCCAGGCTCGGAGCGGGCGGGCCCCACAGTCAGGACATGGGGCGGGCGGACCCCACAGTCAGAACATGGGGCGGGCGGGCGGGCGGCCCGCCCCACATTCAGGACAAGGGGCGGGCGGGCTCCACAGTCAGGATATGGGGCGGGCAGTCAGGACATGGGGCGGGCGGGCCCCACAGTCAGGACACGGGGCGGGCGGGCCCCACAGTCAGGACACGGGGCGGGCGGGCCCCACAGTCAGGACACGGGGCGGGCGGGCGGGCCCCACAGTCCAGACCTTGGTCTAGTCCCGGGGCAGGCGGCCCACAGTCCAGACACGGGGTGGACGGGCCCCACAGTCCGGACACGGGGCGGGCATGCCCCATAGTCCAGACCTGGGGCTAGACCCGGGGCAGGCGGCCCCACAGTCCAGACCTGAGGCTAGACCCTTGGCAGGCGGTCCCATATTCTAGACACGGGGTGGACGGGCCTCACAGACCTGACACGGGGCGGACATGCCTCACAGTCCAGACCTGGGGCTAGACCCGGGGCAGGCGACTCACAGTCCGGACACGGGGTGGACGGGCCCCACAGTCCGGACACGGGGTGGACGGGCCCCACAGTCCGGACACGGGGTGGACGGGCCCCACAGTCCGGACACGGGGTGGACGGGCCCCACAGTCCGGACACGGGGTGGACGGGCCCCACAGTCCGGACACGGGGTGGACGGGCCCCACAGTCCGGACACGGGGTGGACGGGCCCCACAGTCCGGACACGGGGTGGACGGACCCACAGTCCGGACACGGGGTGGACGGGCCCCACAGTCCGGACACGGGGTGGACGGGCCCCACATTCCGGACACGGGGTGGACGGGCCCCACATTCCGGACACGGGGTGGACGGGCCCCACAGTCCGGACACGGGGTGGACGGGCCCCACAGTCCGGACACGTGGTGGACGGGCCCCACAGTCCGGACACGGGGCTAGTCCCGAGGCAGGCGGCCCCAAAGTCCGGACACGGGGCGGACGGGCCCCACAGTCCGGACACGGGGTGGACGGGCCCCACAGTCCGGACACGGGGTGGACGGGCCCCACAGTCCGGACACGGGGCTAGTCCCGGGGCAGGCGGCCCCAAAGTCCGGACACGGGGCGAATGAGCCCCACAGTCTGGACACGGGGCGGGCGAGCCCCACAGTCTGGACACGGGGCAGGCGAGCCCCACAGTCAGGACACGGGGCGGGCGGGACCCACAGTCAGGACACGGGGCGGACGGGCCCCAAAGTCCACCCTCGGGGCGGACGGGCCTCACAGTCCGGACACGGGGCTAGTCCCGGGGCAGGTGGCCCCACAGTCCGGACACGGGGCGGACGGGCCCCACAGTCCAGACACGGGGCGGACGGGCCCCACAGTCCGGCACGGGGTGGACGGGCCCCACAGTCCGGACACGGGGCTACTCCCGGGGCAGGCGGCCCCACAGTCCGGACACGGGGCGGACGGGCCCCACAGTCCGGACACGGGGTGGACGGGCCCCACAGTCCGGACACGGGGTGGACGGGCCCCACAGTCCGGACACGGGGCTAGTCCCGGGGCAGGCGGCCCCAAAGTCCGGACACGGGGCGAATGAGCCCCACAGTCAGGACACGGGGCGGGCGGGACCCACAGTCAGGACACGGGGCGGACGGGCCCCACAGTCCAGGCTCGGGGCGGGCGGGCCCCACAGTCAGGACATGGGGCGGGCGGACCCCACAGTCAGAACATGGGGCGGGCGGCCCGCCCGGCCCGCCCCACATTCAGGACAAGGGGCGGGCGGGCTCCACAGTCAGGATATGGGGCGGGCAGTCAGGACATGGGGCGGGCCACAGTCAGGACACGGGGCGGGCGGGCCCCACAGTCAGGACACGGGGCGGGCGGGCGGGCCCCACAGTCCAGACCTTGGTCTAGTCCCGGGGCAGGCGGCCCACAGTCCAGACACGGGGTGGACGGGCCCCACAGTCCGGACACGGGGCGGGCATGCCCCATAGTCCAGACCTGGGGCTAGACCCGGGGCAGGCGGCCCCACAGTCCAGACCTGAGGCTAGACCCTTGGCAGGCGGTCCCATATTCTAGACACGGGGTGGACGGGCCTCACAGACCTGACACGGGGCGGACATGCCTCACAGTCCAGACCTGGGGCTAGACCCGGGGCAGGCGACTCACAGTCCGGACACGGGGTGGACGGGCCCCACAGTCCGGACACGGGGTGGACGGGCCCCACAGTCCGGACACGGGGTGGACGGGCCCCACAGTCCGGACACGGGGTGGACGGGCCCCACAGTCCGGACACGGGGTGGACGGGCCCCACAGTCCAGACACGGGGTGGACGGGCCCCACAGTCCGGACACGGGGTGGACGGACCCACAGTCCGGACACGGGGTGGACGGGCCCCACAGTCCGGACACGGGGTGGACGGGCCCCACAGTCCGGACACGGGGTGGACGGGCCCCACAGTCCGGACACGTGGTGGACGGGCCCCACAGTCCGGACACGGGGTGGACGGGCCCCACAGTCCGGACACGGGGCGGACGGGCCCCACAGTCCGGACACGGGGCTAGTCCCGGGGCAGGCGGCCCCAAAGTCCGGACACGGGGCGAATGAGCCCCACAGTCTTGACACGGGGCGGGCGAGCCCCACAGTCTGGACACGGGGCAGGCGAGCCCCACAGTCAGGACACGGGGCGGGCGGGATCCACAGTCAGGACACGGGGCGGACGGGCCCCACAGTCCAGGCTCGGGGCGGACGGGCCTCACAGTCCGGACACGGGGCTAGTCCCGGGGCAGGCGGCCCCAAAGTCCGGACACGGGGCGGATGAGCCCCACAGTCCGGACACGGGGCGGATGAGCCCCACAGTTTGGACACAGGGCGGACCCCCCACAGTCAGGACACAGGGCGGGCCCCACAGTCAGGATACAGGGCGGGCAGGCCCCACAGTCCGGACACAGGGCTAATCCCGGGGCAGGTGGCCCCACAGTCCAGACCTGGGGCTAGACCCGGGGCAGGCGGCCCACAGTCCAGACACGGGGTGGACGGGCCCCACAGTCCGGATACGGGGCGGGCATGACCCATAGTCAAGACCTGGGGCTAGACCCGGGGCAGGCGGCCCTACAGTCCAGACCTGAGGCGAGACCCGGGGCAGGCGGCCCCACATTCTAGACACAGGGTGGACGGGCCCCACAGTCCTGACACGGGGCGGACATGCCCCACAGTCCAGACCTGGGGCTAGACCCGGGGTAGGCTGCCCCAAAGTCCGGACACGGGGTCTACGAGCCCCACAGTCCGGACACGGGGCAGCCACAGTCCAGACATAGGGTGGGCGGGCCCCACAGTCCAGACTCGGGGCTAAACCCGGGGAAGCCGGCCCCACATTTCAGACCCGGGGCGGGGGGCCACACAGTCCAGGCTCGGGGCGGATGGGCCCCACAGTCCAGGCTCGGGGCGGATGGGCCCCACAGTATTGGCTCGGGGCGAACGGGCCCCACAGTCCAGGCTCGGGGCGGACGGGCTCCACAGTCCAGACCTGAGGCTCGGCCCGGGGCAGGCGGCCCCACAGTCCAGATACGGGCCCCACAGTCCTGACACGGGGCGGACATGCCCCACAGTCCAGACCTGGGGCTAGACCCGGGGTAGGCTGCCCCACAGTCCGGACACGGGGCGGCCACAGTCCAGACATAGGGTGGGCCCCACAGTCCAGGCTCGGGGCTAATCCCGGGGAAGCCGGCCCCACATTTCAGACCCGGGGCGGGGGGCCACACAGTCCAGGCTCGGGGCGGATGGGCCCCACAGTCCAGACTCGGGGCGGATGGGCCCCACAGTATTGGCTCGGAGCGAACGGGCCCCACAGTCCACGCTCTGGCCCCACAGTCCACGCTCGGGGCGGACGGGCCCCACAGTCCACGATTGGAGCGGACGGGCCCCACAGTCCAGACTCGGGGCGGACGGGCCCCACAGTCAGTTACGACACGGTGCGGACGGGCCCCACAGTCCGTACACGGGGCTAGTCCCGGGGCAGACGGCCCCACAGTCCGGACACGGGGCGGACGGGCCCCACAGTTCTGACACGGGGCGGGCATGCCCCACAGTCCTGACCTGGGGCTAGAGCCGGGGCAGGCGGCCCCACAGTCCGGACACGGGGCGGCCATAGTACGGACATAGGGCGGGCGGGCCCCACAGTCAGGACACGGGGCGGGCGGGCTCCACAGTCAGGACACGGGGCCGGCGGGCCCCACAGTCCGGTCACTGAGCTAATCCCGGGGCAGGCGGCTTCACAGTCCAGACCTGAGGCTAGACCTGGGGCAGGCGGCCCACAGTCCGGACACGGGGTGGACGGGCCCCACAGTCCGGACACGGGGCGGGCCACAGTGGGGACATAAGGCGGCCGGGCCCCACAGTCCAGGCTCGGGGCTAGACCCGGGGGCAGTCGGCCCCACAGTCCAGACCCGGGGCGGACGGGCCCCACAGCCCAGGCTCGGGGCGGACGGGCCCCACAGCCCAGGCTCGGGGCGGATGGGCCCCACAGTCCAGGCTCGGGGCGGACGGGCCCTACAACCCAGACACGGGGCGGACGGGCCCCACAGTCCAGGCTCGGGGCGAACGGGCCCCACAGTCCAGGCTCGGGGCGGACAGGCCCCACAGTCCAGACCTGAGGCTAGACCCGGGGTAGGCGGCCCCACAGTCCAGATACGGGGTGGATGGGCCCCACAGTCCAGACCTGGGGCTAGACCCGGGGTTGGCAGCCCCAAAGTCCGGACACGGGGTGGACGAGCCCCACAGTCCGGACACGGGGAGGCCACAGTCCAGACATAGGGTGGGCGGGCCCCGTGGGCGGGCCCACAGTCCAGGCTCGGGGCTAGACCCGGGGTAGCCGGCCCCACATTTCTGACCTGGGGCGGGGAGCCACACAGTCCAGGCTTGGGGCGGACGGGCCCCACTGTCCAGGCTCGGGGCGGATGGGCCCCACAGTACTGGCTCGGTGCGAACGGGCCCCACAGTCCACGCTCGGGCCCCACTGTCCATGCTCTGGATGGACGGGCCCCACAGTCCACGCTTGGAGCGGACGGGCCCCACAGTCCAGGCTCGGGGCGGACGGGCCCCACAGTCCAGGCTCGGGGCGGGCGGGCCCATAGTTACGACACGGGGTGGGCGAGCCCTACAGTCCGGACACGGGGCTAGTCCCAGGGCAGGCGGCCCCACAGTCCGGACACGGGGTGGACGGGCCCCACAGTCCGGACATAGGGCGGGCGGGCCCCACAGTCCAGGCTCGGGGCTAGACCCGGGGGCAGCTGGCCCCAAAGTCCAGACCCGGGGCGGGCGGACGGGCCCCACAGTCCAGGCTCGGGGCGGACGGGCCCCACAGTCCAGGCTCGGGGCGGACGGGCCCCACAGTCCAGGCTCGGGGCGGACGGGCCCCACAGTCCAGGGTCGGGGCGGACGGTCCCCACAGTCCAGGCTCGAGGCTGACGGGCCCCACAGTCCAGGCTCGGGGCTGACGGGCCCCACAGTCCAGGCTCGGGGCTGACGGGCCCCACAGTCCAGGCTCGGGGCGGACGGGCCCCACAGTCCACTCCCGGGCCCCACAGTCCATGCTCGGGGTGGACTGGCCCCACAGTCCAGGCTCGGGGCGGACGGGCCCCACAGTCCAGGCTCGGAGCGGATGGGCCTCCCTTTCCCGCTCGGGGCGGGCGTGCCCCACAGTCCAGGCTCGGGGCTAGTCCCGGGGCAGGTGGCCCCACAGTCGAGACCTGGGGCTAGACCCGGGGCAGGCAGCCCCAAGTCAGGACACGGGGCGGATGGGCCCCACAGTCTGGACTCGGGGCGGGCGAGCCCTACAGTCAGGACATGTGGCGGGCGGGCCGGGCGGGCCCCACAGGCCGGACACGGGGCTAATCCCGGGACAGGCGGCTTCACAGTCCAGACCTGGGGCTAGACCCGGGGCAGGCGCCCCACAGTCCGGACAAGGGGTGGACGGGCCCCACAGTCCGGATACGGGGCGGGCATGCCCCACAGTCCAGACACGGGAGGGGCACAGTCTGGACATAAGGCGGGCGGGCCCCACAGTCCAGGCTCGGGGCTAGACCCGGGGGCAGTCGGCCCCACAGTCCAGACCCGGGGCAAGCGGGGGATCCCACAGTCTGGACCCGGGGCAGGCGAGGGGCCCCACAGTCTGGAATCAGCGCGGGCGGCGGGCCCCACAGTCCGGACCTGGGGCTAGACCCGGGGCAGGCGGCCCCACAGTCCGGACACGGGGCGGCCGCAGTCCGGATATAGGGCGGGCCCCACAGTCCAGGCTCGGGGCTAGACCCGGGACGGATGGGCCCCACAGTCCAGGCTCAGGGCGGACAGGCCCCTCAGTCCATCCTCGCTGCGGACGGGCCCCACAGTCCAGGCTCGGGGCGGACGGGCCCCACAGTCCAGGCTCGGGGCGGACGGGCCCCACAGTCCAGGCTCGGGGCGGACGGGCCCCACAGTCCAGGCTCGGGGCGGACGGGCCCCACAGTCCGGACACGGGGCGGACGAGCCCTACAGTCCGGACACGGGGCGGCCACAGTCCGGACATAGGGTGGGCGGGCTGCACATTCCACGTTCGGGGCTAGATCCGGGGCAACCGGCCCCACAGTCCTGACATGGGGCGGACATGCCCCACAGTCCGGACATGGGGTGGACGAGCCCTACAGTCCGGACACGGGGCGGCCACAGTCCCCGGACATAGGGTGGGTGGGCCGCACATTCCAGGTTCGGGGCTAGACCCGGGGCAACCGGCCCCACAGTCCGGACACGGGGCGGCCGCAGTCCGGATATAGGGCGGGCCCCACAGTCCAGGCTCGGGGCTAGACCCGGGACATGCGGGCCCCACAATCCAGGCTCGGAGCGGACGGGCCCCGCAGTCTAGGCTCGGAGCGGACGGGCACCACATTCCAGGCTCGGAGCGGACGGGCCCCACAGTCCGGACACGGGGCTAGTACCAGGGCTGGCGGCCCCACAGTCCAGACCTGAGGCTAGACCATGGGCAGGTGGCCCCACAGTCCAGACACGGGGAGGATGGGCCCCACAGTCCTGACACGGGCTTGACATGCCCCACAGTCCAGACCTGGAGCTAGACCCGGGGCAGGCAGCCCCAAAGTCCGGACACGGGGTGGACGAGCCCCACAGTCCGGACACGGGGCGGCCACAGTCCGGACATAGGTTGGGCCCCACAGTCCAGGCTCGGGGCTAGACCCGGGGCAGCCGGTCCCACAGTTCAGACCCGGGGCGGGTGGGGGGCCCCACAGTCCGTGCCCGGGGCTGACGCGGGGGCCCACAGTCCAGACCTGGGGCTAGACTTGGGGCGGGCGGGGGGCCCCACCATCCGGACCTGGGGAGGGGGGCCCCACAGTCCAGTCCAGGGGCTAGACCCAATGCAGGCAGCCCCACAGTCCGGACACGGGGTGGACGGGCCCCACAGTCCAGGCTCGGGGCGGACGGGCCCCACAGTCCAGGCTCGGGGCGGACGGGCCCCACAGTCCAGGCTCGGGGCGGACGGGCCCCACAGTCCAGGCTCGGGGCGGACGGGCCCCACAGTCCAGGCTCGGGGCGGACGGGCCCCACAGTCCAGGCTCGGGGCGGACGGGCCCCACAGTCCAGGCTCGGGGCGGACGGGCCCCACAGTCCAGGCTCGGGGCGGACGGGCCCCACAGTCCAGGCTCGGGGCGGACGGGCCCCCCTTTCCCGCTCGGGGCGGGCGTGCCACACAGTCCAGGCTCGGGGCGTGCGGTGCCCACAGTCAGGACACGGGACGGGCGGGCTCCACAGTCAGGACACGGGGCAGGCGGGCCCCACAGTCCGGACACGGAGCTAATCCCGGGGCAGGCGGCCCCACAGTCTAGACCTGGGGCTAGACCCGGGGCAGGCGGCCCACAGTCCGGGCAGGCGGCCCACTGTCCGGACACGGGGTGGACGGGCCCCACAGTCCAGACACGGGGCGGGCATGCCCCACAGTCCAGACCTGGGGCTAGACCCGGAGCAGGCAGCCCACAGTCCGGACACGGGGTGGACGGTCCCACAGTCCGGACACGGGGGAGACCACAGTACGGACATAAGGCGGGCGGGCCCCACAGTCCAGACACGGGGCGGGCATGCCCCACAGTCCAGACCTGGGGCTAGACCCGGAGCAGGCAGCCCACAGTCCGGACACGGGGTGGACGGTCCCACAGTCCGGACACGGGGGAGACCACAGTACGGACATAAGGCGGGCGGGCCCCATAGTCCAGGCTCGGGGCTAGCCCCCGGGGCAGTCGGCCCCACAGTTCAGACCCGGGGCGGGGGGCCCCACAGTCAGGACACAGGGCGGGCTGGCCCCACAGTCAGGACACTCTGCGGGCGAGCCCCACAGTAAGGACACGGGGCGAACGGGCCCCACAGTCAGGACACGGGGTGGGCGGGGGTGGGCGGGCCCATAGTTAGGACACGGTGCTAGTCCTGGGGCAGGCGGCCCAACAGTCCAGACCTGCGGCTAGACCCGGGGCTGGCGGCCGCAAAGTCCGGACACGGGTCGGACGGGCCCCACAGTCCTGACACGGGGCGGGCATGCCCCACAGTCCAGAGTTGGGGCTAGACCCAGGGCAGGCAGCCCCACAGTCCGGACACGGGGTGGACGGGCCCCACAGTACGGACACGAGGCGGCCACAGTCCGGACATAGGGCGGGCGGTCCCCACAGTCCAGGCTCGGGGCTAGACCCGGGGGCAACCGGCCCCACAGTCCAGACTCGGGGCGGATGGGCCCCACAGTCAGGACACAGTGTGGGCGGGCCCATAGTTAGGACACGGGGCGGGACCCACAGTCCGGGGACAGGGCTTGTCCCGGGGCAGGCGGCCCCACAGTCCGGACACGGGGCGGACGGGCCCCACAGTCCTGACACGGGGTGGGCATGCCCCACAGTCCAGACCTGGGGCTAGACCCGGGGCAGGCGGCCCCACAGTCCAGACATGGGGCGGCCACAGTACGGACATAGGGCGGGCGGGCCCCACAGTCTAGGCTCGGGGCTAGACCCGGGGGCAGCCGGCCCCACAGTCCAGACCCTGGGCGGACGGGGGGCCCCACAGTCCAGGCTCGGGGCGGAGAGGCCCCACAGTCCACGCTCGGGCCCCACAGTCCAATCTCGGGGTGGACGGGCCCCACAGTCCAGGCTCGGGGCGGATGGTCCCCACAGTCCAGGCTCGGGGCGGACGGGCCCCCCTTTCCCGCTCGGGTCGGGCGTGCCCCACAGTCCAGGCTCGGGGCGCGCGTGCCCCACAGTCCGGACACGGGGCTAGTCCTGGGACTGGTGGCCCCACAGTCCAGACCTGGGGCTAGACCCGGGGCAGGCGGCCCCAAAGTTCGGACTCGGGGCGGATGGGCCCCACAGTCTGGAGTTGGGGCGGGCGAGCCCCAAAGTCGGGACACGGGGCGGGCGGGCTCCACAGTCAGGACACTGGGCGGGCAGGCCCAACAGTCTGGATACGGGGTGGACGGGCCTCACAGTCAGGACACGGGGCGGGCGGGCCCATAGTTAGGACAAGGGGCGGACGGGCCCCACAGTCCTGACACGGGGTGGGCATGCCCCACAGTCCAGACCTGGTGCTAGACCCGGGGCAGGCGACCTCACAGTCCGGACATGGGGCGGCCACAGTATGGACAAAGGGCGGACGGGCCCCACAGTCCAGGCTCGGGGCGGACAGGCCCCACCTGCCAGGCTCGGGGCGGACGGGCCCCACAGTCCACGTTCTGGCCCCACAGTCCACGCTCGGGGGCGGATGGGCCCCACATTTCACGCTCGAGGCGGTCGGGCCCCACAGTCCACGCTCGGGCCCCACAGTCCAGGCCCGGGGCAGACGGGCCCCAAACTCCAGGCTCGGGGCGGACGGGCCCCACAGTCCAGGCTCGGGGCGGACGGGCCCCACAGTCCAGGCTCGGAGCGGACGGGCCCCACAGTCAAGGCTCGGGGCTGACGGGCCCCACAGTGCAGGCTCGGGGCGGACGGGCCCCACAGTCCAGGTTCGGGGCGGACGGGCCCCACAGTCCAGACACGGGGATAGTCCCGGGGCAGGCGGCCCCACAGTCCAGACCTGGGGTTAGACCCAGGGCAGGCGGCCCCAAAGTCCAGACACAGGGCGGACGGGCCCCACAGTCCAGACCCAGGGCGGGCGGCCCAACAGTCCAGACCCAGGGCGGGCGGCCCAACAGTCCAGACCCAGGGCGGGCGGCCCAACAGTCCAGACCCGAGGCGGGCGGCCCAACAGTCCAGACCCGAGGCGAGCGGCCCACCAGTCCAGACCTGGGGCTAGACCCGGGGCAGGCGACCTCACAGTCCGGACATGGGGCGGCCTCAGTACGGACAGAGGGCGGACGGGCCCCACAGTCCAGGCTCGGGGCGGACAGGCCCCACCGGCCAGGCTCGGGGCGGACGGGCCCCACAGTCCACGTTCTGGCCCCACAGTCCACGCTCGGGGGCGGATGGGCCCCACAGTTCACGCTCGAGGCGGTCGGGCCCCACAGTCCACGCTCGGGCCCCACAGTCCAGGCCCGGGGCAGACGGGCCCCAAACTCCAGGCTCGGGGCGGACGGGCCCCACAGTCCAGGCTCGGGGCGGACGGGCCCCACAGTCCAGGCTCGGAGCGGACGGGCCCCACAGTCAAGGCTTGGGGCGGACGGGCCCCACAGTCAAGGCTCGGGGCGGACGGGCCCCACAGTCCAGGCTCTGGGCGGACGGGCTCCACAGTCCAGGCTTGGGGCGGACGGGCCCCACAGTCCAGACACGGGGATAGTCCCGGGGCAGGCGGCCCCACAGTCCAGACCTGGGGTTAGACCCAGGGCAGGCGGCCCCAAAGTCCAGACACAGGGCGGACGGGCCCCACAGTCCAGACCCAGGGCGGGCGGCCCAACAGTCCAGACCCAGGGCGGGCGGCCCAACAGTCCAGACCCAGGGCGGGCGACCCAACAGTCCAGGCCCGAGGCGGGCGGCCCAACAGTCCAGACCCGAGGCGAGCGGCCCACCAGTCCAGAACCAAGGTGGGCGGCCCAACAGTCCAGATCTGAGTCGGGCGGCCCAACAGTCCAGACCCGAGTCGGGCGGCCCAACAGTCCAGACATGGGGCCAGACCCGAGGAGGGTGGCCAATTGGTGCAACATGTGCAGTTCCACAGGGACCCAAGATGTAAAGGGGCCATCACCACCTCCTAATCAGGTCAATTGTGCATTATGATGAGCTATGCCAATATACTGATAGAGGGGAACTGTCCAGACCCGAGGCGGGCGGCCCAACTGTCCAGACCCGAAGTGGGAGGTCCAACAGTCCAGACTCAAGGCGGGAAGTCCCACAGTCCAGACACGAAGCCAGGCCCGAGGTGGGCGGCCCAACAGTCCAGACACGGGGCCATGCCCGAGGCGGCCCGCCCAACAGTTCAGACACGGGGCTAGATATACTGTTCTGATAGAGGGGCCCTCTTCTGGCTGTGTCCGCCCCTGACGTACAGATATACAGCAATATGCAGCAGGAGAGACAAGATCCAGGGAGATATCCGATCGCCAGAACTGGGGTCAGGAAGGAATTTTTTTCCCCCCTAGGGGGTTTTCTTCGCCTTCCTCTGGATCTTTGGTTCCAGTGGCTCTCATCAGGTCTGCACTATCCGCAGCAAGTTCTGTAGTCTCTATCGGGCCTGACCTGAGAGTCATTGTGAACTTTAATTTATTAAAGGGCCAGTAATATTTTTATTACAATGTGGCTTATTGCTATTCCAATAAAAAAATTAATAATAATATATTGTGTTGTGTGTTTTATTTGTGTGGACTTCACCCTACAGAAACAATGATGAGAGTGAACGCTGACGCTCAATATTCCAGAACTAGAACCAGACTTGGCTCATCCGGCATATAATAAAGTGTCTGTCTCATCTGCTGTATACATGATGGCAGCTGCTGCAGGACCAGGGAGTATAGAGGGTGCTACATACAGGAGCATCTCACAAAATTAGAATATCATCAAAAAGTTAATTTCAGTTCTTCAATATAAAAAGTCAAAGTCATATATTATATAGAGTCATTACAAACAGAGTGATCTATTTCAAGTGTTTATTTCTGTTAATGTTGATGGTTATGGCTTACAGCCAATGAAAACACAACAGTCATTATCTCAGTAAACTTAAATAATTAACAAAAAACACCTGCAAAGGCTTCCTAAGCATTTAAAAAGTCCCTTAGTCTGTTTCAGTAGGCTCCGCAATCATGGGGAAGACTGTTGACTTGACAGATGTCCAGAAGGCAGTCATTGACACACTCCACAAGGTCCCAGAGTTCCAATTTTAATTTGTTTCATTTCATTTGTTTAGCTGCTGGAGGTCTAGTGTGAAGTTTCCACCATCAGTGATGGTTTGGGGAGCCATGTCATCTGCTGGTGTAGTTCCACTGTGTTTTATCAAGACCAAAGTCAGCGCAGCCGTCTACCAGGACATTTTAGAGCACTTCATACTTCCCTCTGCTGACAAACTTTTGGAGATGGAAATGTCATTCTCCAGCAGGACTTGGCCCCTGTCCACACAGCCAAAAGTACCAATACCTGGTTTACACACAACAGTATCACTGTGCTTGATTGGCAGCAAACTCGCCTGACCTTAACCCCATAGAGAATCTATTATAGAGAATCTATGGGGTATTGTCAAGAGGAAAATGAGAGACACCAGACCCAACAATGCAGACGAGCTGAAGGCTTCTATCAAAGCCACCTGGGCTTCCATAACACCTCAGCAGTGCCACAGGCTGATCGCCTCCATGCTACGCCGCATTGATGCAGTAATTGATGCAAAAGGAGCCCCGACCGAGTATTGAGGGCATTTACTGAATATACATTTCAGTAGGCTGAAAAAAAGGATGGAGAGCACCTCCAAAAACATACGTTGATCTAATGCCTCTCGGCAAAAACATATAAAACTGAACATGAGGTTCTTAGTTTAACATTCTGATCAGACTGTATGAAGCCCACTGCCACGTCAAGGCAAACCTCATAGTGGGTCCATGCTCCTTTTTTTTGCAATACATTTCAGTAGGCCGATTTTAAAATAATTTTTCAAGCTGTTATAAAGTATTCTAATTTACTGAGATAATGACTTTTGTGTTTTCATTGGCTGTAAGCCATAATCAACATTAACAGAAATAAACACGTGAAATAGATCACTGTGTGTGTAATGACTCTATATAATATAGAAGTTTCACTTTTTGTATTGAAGAACTGAAATAAAGTAACTTTTTGATAATATTCTAGTTTTGTGAGATGCACCTGTACATAGAGCAGGTCACATATAACTCCAGCCCAAGTTACATCACCAGTGTTTTGGGGGTCGGTCTCTGTGATGGGGGCACTTATATTGTATTGGTCCTATAAAACACACTACCTGAAAGACTGATGACCAGATCACAGCAAAGCAGAATGCAGGAAACCCAGGAAAATGGCTAAATAGGTGTCACAGGGGGCAATAAGTAGCCATGGGCCCCAAGACAAAACTAGGGCCTCACTCAGAAATGAGCACAATAGCCCATTTACCAAGGCTGGCTATAGGTAGGAAAGCAGATACTTGGAGGGATTTGTGCCAAATCCACCTATTTATTAGAACGAAGAAAATAGCGTTACAGGGTCAGGATAGGGTTAAAAATCTTGTGAGTTTATTTGTAGCAAAAAATATATAAAAACATCACCATAGGTCACGATCCTAACCAGAATAATGTTTAACCGCAAATGCGTTTCCGACTTGCATCTATAGTTATTGCAATAGGATAGGACAGATACACAATTCCAGTTAAAGGGAATCTGTCAGAAGGTTTTGCTACGTAATCCGAGATCAGCATGATGTAGGGGCAGAGAGCCTGATTCCAGCGATGTATCACTTACTAGACTGCTTGGTGCAGTTTTGATAGAATCCCTGCTTTCTCTGTTGTAAATGAAGCAGTGCTCAGAATGTTAAGCCCTGTGTAACCCCGCCCACGTGGGCAGATTCCTGTGTACAAACTGCAAATCAGTGGTGAGGGCGGGGTTACACAGATGAGCCTGACTGGCCTGTACCTGAGACCTAGTCAGGCAGTGATCATCTCCTGTTGATAAAACATGGATTGTATTGAAACTACAACACACAGCCTAATAAGTGACACATCCCTGGAATCAGGATATCTTGCTCTACATCATGCTGCTCTCAGATTAAGTAGCAAAAATCTGTTTACAGATTCCCTTTAATAAAGTACATGTCCTGTTTTGTATCTCCCAGAGCAATGTCATCAGTGTCGCTCACCACCAATGCAGATGTGAGTGGCGCCGGACAACCTCTTTATGTCAAATAATTCCCTGCAGAGCTGGCATCCATCTGAGGAGATGTAACATATCTGCCTGACAGGTGGGTGGAGATGAATTGGTTGATATATCCCACTCTTAGTCCACTTGGCTAAAAAGATGATTTACATCCAGGGAAGAGGGACAGAGGGGCAGGAACACAAGAAAAGCAACGCCGTATTCAGAACAGGGGCATTTACACCAGGTAAAAAATTACATCGTTATGGAAAGTGACAGGTTCTCTTTAAAGGGATTTCAGAAGACTGAGAACACCTACAACACCTGAAATGGGTGACCCCCATCTCTGGTTCACTCTATTATGACCGGCTATTAATGGAAAAAGTATGGAAATGGGAGCAGTCGTGTGCAGGGTCCTCACATACAAAGGTTGAAAAAAAGATGATGGGGCTGGTATCTACTATAGACAAGTTGTGGGGCCGCACATCAACTAGTCCATAAACCTCCTGCAATCAGCAGCAAACCAAAGACAAGTGCGAAGCATCATGCTCCGGGTGCATTACCTAATTCCCTATTAGTTATTAATTTGTGGGGATCATTTGGGACATTAATTTGACTGCTGGTTCTATTAGCTCAATAGGTCCACAGGAATCCTTGATTAGTTTAGGAATGGGCATCCACTATGGTTACTGGACACATGAAGTCCCCCACAACCACCATACCCATACACAATAGATACAAGTTAGAAAGTCTTGCCCTGTTGAACGCTACACCTGACTTGAGGCCACCACCTCTTGGTTGTCCAATGTTCTTGCTTCTCTAGGGCTCTTCTCAGATATTCATTATACCAGCTCCCCAGAATACCAAAGCTAGGGTGGGTGACCGCAAGCCCTGGTGGTGGTCATAACTGCGGCCACCCAGGGGCAATACTCCATAACAACAATCCCCTGAGGTGGTGTAGGATGTAAGGACCTATTCACACTACATTCAGCGCTGCATTCAGGTCTTTACACAAGGCTTACAACTGAATCCCTGAAATACAGGATTGTGCTGTCTGAAATGAGACATCTGAAAGCAGAGCAAATGGAGCCTGAAGATTCAGACTTTAGGCTCGGTTTGCCTTTGTTCAAACCAATGGAAAAAATCCCCATCTCTACATGTCTGACAGCCATTCTATTCCAGCGTCAGCTGAATTCCAACCACAGTCCACCTCATTCTACTTAATGTGCTTCTGATTAGGTGATCACCTGAACCAAATCTTATGTAACCAGGGAAAGTATAAAAAACACTGCTGTGGTCTTCACAATCCTCTTGTAATAGGACAAGCTGGATGGCAAAACAAGTGCTAGGAATAGCCCAAAAGTAATTTGAATGAAAAACTAACTTTTAACCATGCCAAAGGAGTTGAAAAGAAAAGTCTTGAGTGAGGAAAAGAAGGGCTCAATTATGGCTTCACTAGCAGAGGGATACAGTGAGCGTCATGTTGCCTCCATCCTTAAAATTTCAAAGACGGCAGTCCATTACAACAAGGTCAAGCAGCAGACATTGGGGACAACAAAGCTACAGACCGGCAGAGGGCGAAAGCGACTCTCCACTGACCGGGATGACCGTCATCTTATTCTAATGTCACTCAGCAACCGCAGGATGACATCAAGTGACCTACAAAAGGAATGGCAAATGGCAGCTGAGGTGAAGTGCACGGCAAGAACAGTTCATAACTGGCTCCTAGAGACCTCAAGTCATGTAAAGCTAGAAAAAAGCCTTTCATCAATGAGAAGCAAAGGAGAGCCAGGCTGAAGTTTGCCAAAGACCATAAGGATTGGACCATAGAGGACTGGAGTAAGGTAATCTTCTCTGATGAGTCTAATTTTCAGCTTTGCCCAACACCTGGTCTTCTAATGGTTAGACGGAGACCTGGAGAGGCATACAAGCCACAGTGTCTTGCACCACTGTGAAATTTGGTGGAGGATCGGTGATGATCTGGGGATGCTTCAGCAAGGCTGGAATTGGGCAGGTTAATCTTTGCAAAGGACGTATGAATCAAGCCGCATACAAGGTTATCCTTGAAAAACCACTTGCTTCCTTCTGCTCAGGCAATGTTCCCCAACTCTGAGAACTGTTTTTTCCAGCAGGACAATGCCCCATGCCACACAGCTAGGTCAATCAATGTGTGGATGAAGGAGCACCACATCAAGACCCTGTCATGGTCAGCCCAATCTCCAGACCTGAACCCTATTGAAAACCTCTGGAATGTAATCAAGAGGTAGATGGATAGTCACAAGCCATCAAACAAAGAAGAACTGCTTACATTTTTGTGCCAGGAGTGGCGTAAAGTCATCCAAAAGCAGCGTGAAAGACTGGTGGAAAGCAGCCAAGACGCATGAAAGCTGGGATTAAAAATCATGGTTATTCCACCAAATATTGATTTCTGAACTCTTCCTGAGTTAAAACATGAGTATTGTTGTTTCTAAATGAATAAGAACTTGTTTTCTTTGCAGTATTTGAGGTCTGACAGCACTGGTTCTCTGGTTCTCTGTTTCTTTTTTATTATTTTGACGATTTCTCATTTGCTGCAAATAAATACAAAATTTTTAGCTTTGATTTTTAGAGACAAGTTGTCAGTAGTTTATAGAATAAAGCAACAATGTACATTTTACTCAAAAATAGACCTAGAAAGAGAAAAATCAGAGAAAATGAAAATGAGCTGTGTATATATAGATATATATAGATATATACACACACACATTATATACATACACACATATTATATACACACACATATATATGTGGCGCCCCTGAGGGTTCGGTCACCACAGAGGTACTGCATCTCACCCAGAGGTGTGGTATCTCACTCTCAGGTAAGGAAGGAGTACAGCTCAGGACCCCAACACCTGCATTCATTACACCACACTTCAGAGGGCAGGGCGAGATTGCTCCTACGGGAGAGCACAGTCCCTGGTCCCTGGCTGGAGTGGGGGGAACCTAGTAAAGGGGTGTGGGTGGAGGACGTAGTTAAGGGGAGCACATAGAAGGAAGATATAAAAAGAGAAACCATCTTAGAAAGACAGATTAGTCTGAGGAGGAAAGTGCCAGGAGCAGAGGCTCTGTAGGAGCTCTTTTCCAGAGGCGGGCCTAGCCAGTGAGGCCCAAGGCTGAGAGGAAGAAGAGAAGGAGAGGAGAGGGAGCAGGAAGGCTCCAGGAACCAGAAGAAAGGATCCCAGGGGTACAGGCAGTGCGAGAGGCCACCCGTACGCCCGAATATGGTGGAGGGGTCAGGCTGCATACAGGGAACTGGTCCCTCAACTAGTAGAAGATTGCACGTCTTAACTAGAAACCGGAGGCTGCAGTATTTCATGTCCAGTAGCCAACATTCCATACCAGTCTCACCAGGAAGGTAGCTATATAGGACCCAGGGGACGGAACAGACGTCGCCCGCCAAGGCCCGCAGGTACTGGACTGGGACACTTGGTATGAGGTTCGGGGAGACAGCCAGAGAGAGTACACAGAAGGGGGTCCTGCTATGTACTCCGGAGTTACCTGGGGGTGGACTGAACCCCTCACTGAGTAAATGTAGGACGGCACGGGAAGTTACCTTGACGTCTGTAACTTGGACTGCAATAACCGTGAGTAAAGATCCAGAGGACTGCACCACCTTGTCTGTGTTTCTTGCAGCGCCATCACTCCCTGCAGTACAACGCCCAGCGCAACTTACAACAACATCTACACTGCCCTGGAGCTAGCTCTTCCTGTGGAGAGCCACACCATCCCTGCTGCAGTAACATCAGCTTCAGAGGACGGCTCCGCAGCGGACGCTCCCTTTAGCCGCAATCCACAGGTGGCGTCACAAACTTTAACATCCTACTAATATTATAAATGCGAAAGTTTGTGAGTATGTATGTTTGTTACTCTTTCACGAAAAAACTACTGGGCGGATTTGCATGAAACTTTACAGTAATATAGATTATACATCGGAATAACATATAGGCTACAATTTGTAATGATTTTATGTAATTTTGGTCGTAATATAACGATACATGTCAATTAAGTCGGAAAAAAATCTGGCCTCTGAGAGCTATCTTGGCGTACGCTGCCTAAACCGTTGGAGTTACACAAAGATGATGTACCGTAGAATTGTTTGTCTTGAATAGTTCTAAATAAAAGTCCGCGACAGCATATATCTACCTTTTATGTGGAAGCCACTATGACCAAAATTGTGAACCATAAATTTAATTAAATTAGATACTATTTTACAATGCACATTTTAGTATATTTATCAAACTTTTTAGTATATTTATCAAACTCTTATATACACACATACACAGGTGATATTTAAATGGCTGATTTACAGCAGTCAGAAGAGATTGATAATACAATCATTTGCCCATAGTGGATCATTGTATAGTGAGGTCACAGTTGCCGCCTGTCCACAGTCAGAATACAGGGGTGATCATATACCGTGGCCAGGTACAAGTGTGGCACAGGGGGTTCACACACGACCCCCAGGGACTGACATTTCCTAGAAACTTTGGCAGCTGTCAGTCATGAGCTCACCCTGATACATTACACTCTGGAAACAGCTGAAGGGAGAAGGATAATTTATGACATTTTCTCAGACTTAAAAAAAAAAAAAAATAGCCCAGAAAACAGCCCATATGTCAGGAACAGGTTACTAGGGAACTACACGTCCCAGCACGGCCTGCCCGCGCCCACAGCCCGGGGGGAGTGTGAGGCTTCCTCCTGCAGGTTGCCCGGGGGCACCGGGCCATCATTGTCCTCACACAGGGGGTCCCCGCCGCCATTGTCCCCCCACATAACACCGTATAATAAAACATGCGCTCACCTGCGCCAGCTGCTGCAGCCGGGAAAGTTCCGAGCGCCTCACCTGGGCGGAGGGGAAGTGACTCACACACGGGTAGGGGCAGTAACCTGAGCGCGGCTCCATGGAGGATGCACACACTGCAGCCTGACAGCACCGGCAGCAGCGCTACACAAATGGCGTCCTCCCCTCCTGTGTGCAGCACAGCCCTGTGTGTGTGCAGCGCAGCATGTCACCCACAGCACCAGCAGGCTGCTCTCAGCTCCCACAGAGCACTGGGAATGGTTGCTATGGGTAACCGCGCCACAGCTGCTCCTCATAGACCATGTCACCCACAGCACCAGCAGGCTGCTCTCAGCTCCCACAGAGCACTGGGAATGGTTGCTATGGGTAACCGCGCCACAGCTGCTCCTCATAGACCAGTCATATACAACTGATATCGTCTGTACAGCGATCGTAATATAACTAATTAGATTGTTTTAGTATTTTGTTTGAACTTTACTAAGTACCTATTTTGTAATTAGTACTTATAAAAATGCCGCGAAAGCGTAAGTCTAACATTTCGCAAAGCTCTAATAAAGCCCGAACTATGAAAATAATTAGACGTGATGAGACGTCGCAACAAGCTGAGCAACGAAGGCTTGAGCAGGCGGTGCGTTGTGCGGCACATAGAGCTGCAGAGACTCCAGGACAATCCCAAGCCCGACGTAAACGGAATGAGGAGTTTTTGGCATCTCAACGGGCTGCTGAAACTCAAGAACAGTCCCAAGCCCGACGTGAACAGCATGCGGAGTATCTGGCGTCTCAACGGGCTGCTGAAACTCCAGAACAGTCCCAAGCCCGACGTGAACAGCATGCGGAGTATCTGGCGTCTCAACGGGCTGCTGAAACTCCAGAACAGTCCCAAGCTCGACGTGAACAGCATGCGGAGTATCTGGCGTCTCAACGGGCTGCTGAAACTCAAGAACAGTCCCAAGCCCGACGTGAACAGCGTGCGGAGTATCTGGCGTCTCAACGGGCTGCTGAAACTCAAGAACAGTCCCAAGCCCGACGTGAACAGCATGCGGAGTATCTGGCGTCTCAACGGGCTGCTGAAACTCCAGAACAGTCCCAAACTCGACGTCAGCAGCAAGCGACTTACATGGCGTCCCAAAGAGCCACTGAAACTTATGAAATGGCCGAATCTCGCAGACGCACTGTTGCTGAAAGGGCAGCACAGCAACGTCAAACATTTACAAGAAATACATGGATATTGTTTCATAAAGCTGCATTTGAGTATGACGAGACTCTTTATTATGAAACTCACAAGCTTATAAAAATAGAAGCAATGACCATAGATTGCAAATATTGCGGAGCTCTTAAGTGGAAAGAGGAAGCAGCAGGTATGTGTTGTTTGGGCGGGAAATTAGCTCTTCCTTATATAGACGAGCCAGTTCAACCTTTAAAAGAGCTTTTCTCTAATGAAACTGATGAATCTCGCCTTTTTCTAAATAATATAAGAAAATACAACATGTGCTTTCATATGACGTCTTTTGGAGCAGATCAAATTGTCTCAATGCCAGGGTTTTGCCCGACCTTTACAATACAAGGACAAGTATACCACCGTATCGGTTCTTTAATTCCTACGTCCATTTCGCAACCACAATTTTTACAAGTTTATTTCATAGGTGACGAAGAAGAACAAATCAACAGGCGTACTGAGTGCGTGCAAAGCGTAGATAGAAACATAGTTAAAAAATTACAACGACTACTTCAAGACCACAACATTTTGGTGCATGAATTTAAAACGGCTAGAGACAGAATGATCAATGACGATCATTTCAAAGTAGTGATTCACCCAGACCGTGTACCACGTGGTCAACATGAGAGACGATTCAATGCCCCTACTACAAATGAAATAGCTGCTGTAATAGTTAGTAGCGAACAAACTATGTCTCGGGACATCGTTGTGCAGCCGCGCGATGGCATGCTTACTAGGGTTCCCGATACACATAGATTCTATGACGCTCTCGAGTACCCAATAATTTTTTGGAAAGGACAAGAGGGGTACAGCATTGATATTCCTCAGATAAATCCAATTACCAAACAAGCAATGCCAAGCAAAAAGGTGTCCTGCAAAGATTTTTATGCCTTTCACTTGATGGTCCGTCGCAGCGATTTTAATTTGATGCTTAAGTGTAGGCTCCTACTTCATCAGTTTCTAGTCAACATGTATGTAAAGATGGAAAGTGAGCGGTTAAGGTTCATTTCTTTAAATAAAAAAAAACTGCGCGCAGAAAATTATATTCACTTGCAAGATGCAATAAGAAATTATGCGGATTTGGATCCAAATAACTTAGGTCAGATGGTGATTCTCCCGTCATCATTTGTAAATAGCCCGAGATACCTACACGAATACACACAAGATGCGTTCACATACGTACGTAATTATGGGAGGCCTGATTTATTTATTACAATGACTTGCAACCCCGCTTGGCCAGAAATCACCAAAGAGCTTATGGCTGGTCAAAATTCAACGGACAGACAAGACTTAACAGCTCGAGTATTTAGAATAAAAGTACAGAAGTTGGTAGCTCTACTTACAAAAGGTAACATATTTGGTGATATGCAATGCTTCATGTACTCGATCGAGTGGCAAAAGCGAGGTTTGCCTCATGTGCACTTACTGCTGTGGTTAAAGGAAAAATTGCATCCGAACCAAATTGACGAAATCATATGTGCTGAGATACCAAACCCAGAAACCGATCAAAAGCTCTATGATACAGTGACAAAGAATATGATTCACGGGCCATGTGGTACATTCAATTCTTCATCGCCATGCATGAAGGAAGGAAAATGTGTAGCGCCGGCGTCCCTGCCCTCTGCTAGGCAGGGACGCTGTTCCCCTCACCCCTCTGCTCCGAGCCCGGCGTCCTCCTCCCGCTCTGCTGGCAGCGCGCGCTCCTTCCCGGCCCTTGTGCTTAGGGCGCGCGCTCCCTCCCTCTTAAAGGGGCCGCGCGCGCCGTCCTAAGGAGTCCCCGGCCAATGGCCAGAGGACTTCACCATATATAAGGCACCTCCTCCAAAATGGAGGTGCCCGAGCAATGTTGTTGCACTGTTCACTACTCTGCTTCAGCCCTCAGGTCCCGTTGCCAGTTACCAGCCAGTTACCTGCCAGAATCCTGCCAGTTTGCTGTCTGTTTCCTGCCTGACATTCCTCCTACCTGCTTGCTAGCCTGAGGTCCGACGGTCTGCCTTCCTACTCCTGTCAGTCTGTCTATGGACCAGCTTGCCCGCTCACCTGGGAGCGCACATCTGCTACCTGCCTGCTAGCCTACCTGGAGGCTCCGCCGTCACGTGCTGTGACCACCTGCCATTCCAGAGACTCCTGCCCGCTCACCTGGGAGCGCACACCTGCTACCTGCCTGCTAGCCTACCTGGAGGCTCCGCCGTCACGTGCTGTGACCACCTGCCATTCCAGAGACTCCTGCCCGCTCACCTGGGAGCGCACACCTGTTACCTGCCTGCTAGCCTACCTGGAGGCTCCGCCGTCACGTGCTGTGACCACCTGCCATTCCAGAGACTCTCGCTTGCTCACCTGGGAGCACACATCTACCATCTGCCTGCTAGCCTACCTGGAGGCTCTGCCATCACAGGTCGTACCTACCCTTTACCCAGAGACTGCCCCGGTCACTTGCCGTGACCTCCTGCCCGTTCATCCAGAGACTGCCTCGGTCACTTGCCGTGACCTCCTGCCCGTTCATCCAGAGACTGCCCCGGTCACTTGCCGTGACCTCCTGCCCGTTCATCCAGAGACTGCCCCGGTCACTTGCCGTGACCTCCAGCCCGTTCACTCAGAGACTGTCCCGGTCACCTGCTGTGACTGCCTGCCCGTCTTCCCTGGTCGCCACCCGCTCCCTTACAAGGACCGCCCCCTTGTATAGTAGCTCAGAGGTTCCGCCTCCCAGACCCGTTACAGTTTGCTCGGGCCATGGAACCCGGTGGCACCCAAGCTCCCTCACTCTCGGACCTGTGTCATGAACTGTCCCGTCAGAGGTCCCAACAGGAGTCCATCCTGGGTCACCTGCGGAATGTCAATTCTCGCCTGGACACTCTGACTGCTCCACCAGCAACCACCGCCAGTGCCATGACTCGCAATCCGGCAGCTCCGCTGCCCACCAATACTATGGTATCCTACCCCGGACTCCGGCTTTCTGCACCTCCTCGCTTCGGAGGCGACTCCGCTCAGGCTCGGGGCTTTATAAATCAGTGCACCCTGCACTTTGAACTCCTGTCCCACCAGTTTAACTCCGACCGGGCCAAAATTGCCTTCATCATGTCCCATCTCACCGGGGAGGCCCTGGCCTGGCTAAATCCTCTATGGGAGAGAGGAGACCCCCTGGTGTCCGACTTGCCTGCCTTTTTCACGGCTTTCCGGAAAGTCTTCGACGAACCTGGACGGAAGACCTCATCCGCATCATCTCTGCTACGCCTCCGTCAGGGAAGTCTCACCGTGGGCCAATATGCCATACGGTTCCGTACCCTTGCCTCGGAGCTGGCCTGGGATAACGACGCTCTGGTATCTGTCTTCTGGGAGGGTCTGTCCGGCCGTATTAAAGATGAACTTGCCGGTCGAGAGATTCCTACCACTCTCGATGACTTAATAACTCTTGCCACCCGGATTGACCTACGGTTCCAGGAGCGTGCCAAAGAAGTCACCCGTGAGAGGAGGTTTCCACGTCTAGCTCCTACTTTTCAGAAATCCGTCACTCCCTCCGTTTCTCCCCAGGTACACTCTCCTGAGCCTATGCAGGTCGACCAGACCAAGATGGTCAAAACCCGTCAGGACTTACGCCGTGCCGAGGGGAGCTGCTTCTACTGTGGCAGTAAGGAGCACCGGATCCATACCTGCCCGGAGAGGTCGGGAAACGCCTGTGTCTAGGTTCGCTCAGAGAGGTCGACCTAGACAAGAATAAATCCTCTCCATCTCTGCTGCTGTCAGTCTCAATTATCTGCGGGGAGAATCGTTTTTTCGAACTAGCCCAACTTGACTCTGGAGCGGCCGGGAATCTTATTTCACAGGCCCTGGTAGAAAAATACCGCATTCCCACCAAACCTCTGGCTATACCATTATCTGTCGCTGCTGTGGATGGGGGCCTCTTACCACGTCCCATCCAACTCATCACCGAATCCGTAACTCTGCAGGTGGGAATGCTGCATTCTGAGAGCATCTCTTTTCATGTTCTGCCTGGACTCTCTCACGCCCTCTTACTAGGTCTACCTTGGCTCCAGAGACATGCACCCGTGCTTGACTGGCAGACCGGAGAAGTCCTTCGCTGGGGACAGGACTGTCATAAGACTTGTTTGGTTCCTGTTCATCCCGCCCGTCCTTCTCCTACCCCAACTAATCTACCTGGACTTCCGATTCCCTATTGGTCATTTGCTGATGTCTTTAATAAAAAGGAGGCAGAGACATTACCCCCTCATAGACCATACGACTGTCCTATCGACCTGTTACCCGGTGCTACGCCTCCCCGTGGGCGTATTTACCCATTGTCCGCTGCGGAGACCCGGTCGATGTCCGAATATATTGAGGAGAATTTGGCCAGGGGATTCATCCGGAAATCCACCTCCCCGGCGGGAGCAGGCTTCTCTTTCGTAAAAAAGAAGGACAGCTCTCTCCGTCCCTGCATAGACTATAGAGGCCTTAACCAGATCACGGTGAAGAATAAGTACCTCCTTCCGCTCATTCCAGAATTATTTGATCGTCTGAGGGGGGCTAGAATCTTCACCAAACTGGACCTCCGTGGGGCGTACAACCTGGTCCGTATCCGTCAAGGGGATGAATGGAAGACTGCATTCAACACCCGGGACGGCCACTATGAATATCTGGTAATGCCCTTTGGTCTCTGTAACGCTCCTGCCGTCTTTCAAGAGTTGGTCAATGACATCTTCCGGGACCTTCTCTACTCCTGCGTAGTGGTGTACCTGGACGACATCTTGGTCTTCTCTCCGGATCTCCAGACTCACCGGAGAGACGTTCGTCAGGTCCTGCTCAGGCTCAGGCAGAATCACCTCTTCGCTAAATATGAGAAGTGCCTCTTTGAGCAGACCTCGCTTCCGTTTTTGGGCTACATTATTTCTCAGACCGGCCTACGAATGGATCCAGAGAAACTGTCTGCCATCGAGAAATGGCCCCGACCGGAGGGGTTGAAGGCCATTCAGCGGTTCCTGGGCTTCGCCAGCTACTACCGCCTCTTCATACCGCACTTCTCTTCCCGGACTGCCCCAATTTCCGCGCTCACCCGTAAGGGCACTAATCCCAGAGAGTGGCCGCCCGAAGCAGAGGAGGCCTTTCTTTCCTTAAAACAGGCCTTCTCTTCCGCCCCGGTGCTGCATCGTCCAGATGGCAACAAGCAGTTCTTCCTGGAGGTTGACGCCTCCTCCTCTGGAGCCGGAGCGGTACTTACCCAAAAATCATCTTCCGGGAGAATGATAACTTGTGGCTTCTTCTCCAAACTCTTTTCCTCTTCTGAGCGCAACTATTCCATTGGAGATCGAGAGTTATTGGCCATCAAGCTGGCATTGGAGGAGTGGCGTTACCTGCTCGAAGGGGCTCTTCACCCGGTAATAATTTGCACTGACCACAAGAACTTGGCTTACCTCCAGCATGCCCAGAGACTTAACCCGCGCCAAATAGAGATGAGCGTTGTTCTACTCGAACTGTTCGCCAATCTCAAATTCGAGCTGTTTTGGGCGGTGTTCGAGCCGTTCGGCGAACACGAACAATTTGAGAAAAATTCGGCTGTTCGAGGTTATGTTCGATAACTGTTCGTGCACCAAAATCATAACTGGATTTTTTCTCAGTAATGATGAAAATTAATGTTAATACGCAGTTTGAGTGTACAGCGGGGTGGGGGGAGGGGCAGGGGATGGATCTCTGCAGGAATAATGAAGATCTCCATTTTTTTTTTCTCTTTCCCGCATTTACAGTGGGGAGGTGCAATCTGTCAGCCTATCAGCAGCGCACACACGGAGCGAAGTGCTTTTTTCACACAAGCAAGGGCATGTGTCATTGGCAGTGTATGTCACATGTCCTTGCCCTATAAGACCAAGCCATTTTCCCCGTCGCCACCATTTTCTCACTGCTGCAGCTGCGTGTTAGACGGCACCGCTGTTGCTGTGTGCGCTATACCTTGTTAATTTCAAGCCAATTTTCGCACAAATATACAGATAGCTTGGGAGTAGGGAATAGTTGTGATTGCAGTCCTTTTAAGGACTAGGTTACAGCATTTCCTACGACTTTTATCAGGCAGGTCTGTGCTCTTAAATAGATAGATTGTGGGAGTAAAGACTAATTGTAATTGGAGTCCTTTTCAGGACTAGGTTACATCAGTTCCTATCAGTTTTTGCCAGGCAGGTCTGTGCCAGTGCTGTGCAAGTTTTTTTCACAGCATTTGGCTGAATCTAGCAAAGCTAATCCTTTTTGGCCTATTGCAGAGTGTGTTAGTCAGTGGAGTAGCCTATCTGTGTTGCAAGATATACCACCTGTGTATAGAATACCAATTTTTTTACTGCACCTAGTGAAGTAAAATCTTTTGGGCATAGCATCATTCTATTAGTCCATCTATACTGACCTCCATCAGGTTGCAAACTGAATATAATTTTTTTCTGCATCTAGCTCTGAAAAAATATTTGGCCTTCTAGCAGTGTGTCGGACTTTCTCTATTAGTCCATCTATACTGACCTCCATCAGGTTGCAAATTAAAAATAATTTTTATCTGCATCTACAGTACCTCTGAAAAAATATTTGGGCTTCTAGCTGTGTGTGGGACTTGTTGTATTAGTCCATCTATACTGACCTCCATCAGGTTGCAAACTGAATATATTTTTTTCTGCATCTACCTCTGAAAAAATATTGGGCTTCTAGCTGTGTGTGGGTCTTGTTCTATTAATCCATCTATACAGACCTCCATCAGGTTGCAAACTGAATATAATTTTTTTCTGCATCTAGCTCTGAAAAAATATTTGGCCTTCTAGCAGTGTGTGGGACTTTCTCTGTTAGTCCATCTATACTGACCTCCATCAGGTTGCAAACTGAATATAATTTTTTTCTGCATCTAGCTCTGAAAAAATATTTGGCCTTCTAGCAGTGTGTGGGACTTTCTCTATTAGTCCATCTATACTGACCTCCATCAGGTTGCAAATTAAAAATAATTTTTATCTGCATCTACAGTACCTCTGAAAAAATATTTGGGCTTCTAGCTGTGTGTGGGACTTGTTGTATTAGTCCATCTATACTGACCTCCATCAGGTTGCAAACTGAATATATTTTTTTCTGCATCTACCTCTGAAAAAATATTGGGCTTCTAGCTGTGTGTGGGACTTGTTGTATTAGTCCATCTATACTGACCTCCATCAGGTTGCAAACTGAATATATTTTTTTCTGCATCTACCTCTGAAAAAATATTGGGCTTCTAGCTGTGTGTGGGTCTTGTTCTATTAATCCATCTATACAGACCTCCATCAGGTTGCAAACTGAATATAATTTTTTTCTGCATCTAGCTCTGAAAAAATATTTGGCCTTCTAGCAGTGTGTGGGACTTTCTCTATTAGTCCATCTATACTGACCTCCATCAGGTTGCAAACTGAATATAATTTTTTTCTGCATCTAACTCTGAAAAAATATTTGGCCTTCTAGCAGTGTGTGGGACTTTCTCTGTTAGTCCATCTATACTGACCTCCATCAGGTTGCAAACTGAATATAATTTTTTTCTGCATCTAGCTCTGAAAAAATATTTGGCCTTCTAGCAGTGTGTGGGACTTTCTCTATTAGTCCATCTATACTGACCTCCATCAGGTTGCAAATTAAAAATAATTTTTATCTGCATCTATAGTACCTCTGAAAAAATATTTGGGCTTCTAGCTGTGTGTGGGACTTGTTGTATTAGTCCATCTATACTGACCTCCATCAGGTTGCAAACTGAATATATTTTTTTCTGCATCTACCTCTGAAAAAATATTGGGCTTCTAGCTGTGTGTGGGTCTTGTTCTATTAATCCATCTATACAGACCTCCATCAGGTTGCAAACTGAATATAATTTTTTTCTGCATCTAGCTCTGAAAAAATATTTGGCCTTCTAGCAGTGTGTGGGACTTTCTCTGTTAGTCCATCTATACTGACCTCCATCAGGTTGCAAACTGAATATATTTTTTTCTGCATCTACCTCTGAAAAAATATTGGGCTTCTAGCTGTGTGTGGGACTTGTTGTATTAGTCCATCTATACTGACCTCCATCAGGTTGCAAACTGAATATATTTTTTTCTGCATCTACCTCTGAAAAAATATTGGGCTTCTAGCTGTGTGTGGGACTTGTTGTATTAGTCCATCTATACTGACCTCCATCAGGTTGCAAATTGAATATAATTTTTTTCTGCATCTAACCCAGCCAATAGTTTTGGCCTAATACCACAGTTTGGCCACTCAGCTCTGCTCGGTTACCATCCATTGTTTTTTTGTGCAAACAACTCCAGAGTTGTGAATTAGTTAACCACCAAAATGAGTGGAAAAAGGCCTGCTGCTGGTGGAAAGGGGAATAGGCGTGTTGGGAAGGGAAAAAAAGGTTGTGTCCGTGGGGTAGGTGTTAAAGCAACAGTAACATCTGCAGAAGAAAGACCATCTTCCAGCCAAACTAAAATGTCTACTTCTTTTAGCGGACAATGTGATAAGATCCCTTTCTTACGGCCACGCCAATCGCTACAAATTCCAGATGAGGCACAAAAACAGCAGGTGCTTCAACGGATATCAAGTGCTCCTTTAAGTGGGCTCTCCTCCACATCAACTTCAACATCACAAATACTCCAGTCCTCAAAGGTGTCACCCCAATCGCACTTGCTTCCTCACAGCTCCCAAATCTCCAGCTGCCCGTCTGAGTATGAGGTAGAACAGATGGTTGAGTCTGCAGAGCTGTTTACTCATACTATAGCCTGGGAATCAGAGGTCGACTCCAGCGCTTCTGTGAATCCAGACGAGGAAATGATCTGCACTGATGCCCAGAATCTTTATGAGTCGGATCCAGGACCAGACGCAGAAGGTTCTGACCATAATGTAGACCCTCATTCCCAAACTGTAACTCCTGTTGGTGGAGACAATGAGGAAGACGATGATAAGACTCAAATACCTGATTGGAGCGACAACTTTAGTTTTTTGTCAGGGCAGGAACAGGTTGGCTCTGAGGACGACGGGTGTGATAACGCACAGGGTGATGATGATGAGGTTGGAGATCCCACTTACTGTCAACCCACAGTCAGCCAAGAGATGAGGTCAGCAGAGGAGGTGGAGGAAGATGCTAGTGACGACGAGGTCAGGTTGCGCCTTCCTGGACAGAGACGTAGTACTGGAAGCACGTCAACAACTGCATCCTCAAACACAACTCTGCCTCTCACCACAAGTCGTGGTGGCTCTTCAGGTCGCATGGGTGCTAAGCCTTGCATAGCCTGGGCATTTTTTCAGATCGATAAAGATGACCCAACTCGTGTTATCTGTAACATTTGTCAGCAAAAGCTAAGTAGAGGCCAAAAAATACATAGTTTGAGTACTTCATGCATGAACCGGCACATGGACATGAAGCATAAGTTGCAGTGGGAAGCTCAGTGTGCTACAATGCGGCCTAGCCGGCCGGGCCAACCACCGTCTGCCATATCTTGTGCATCCGCGGCCTCTTCATCCTCTGTGACTGGGGGGACAGCAGTCACACCTGTTTTGGGGCGCAGACCTGCCACCTCTTTACCCGCAACAGCCAGCGTGATTGGCAGGTCATCATTTTCTTTGGAGGTGGGAACACCAGCTGGTGTTGAGCGCTGTCCGACATCGATAGCACCACCTTTGGATCAAGGCAACCTAACATGTCCGCCTGCATCTTCCTCACAGACCGGCAGTTTGCCGGGGACACCCTTATCAACCCCGTCTAAGCACAATAGCCAGCCCTCGGTCCCTCAGATGTGGACAAGTAAAAGACCATTTCCTCCTAGCCATGAGAAAGCTAAGAGGTTGAATTTCACCATCTGCAAGCTCTTGGCTACAGAAATGCTGCCTTTCCGCCTGGTGGACACAGAGGATTTTCGAGACCTTATGTCCGTCGCAGTGCCCCAGTACCAGATGCCCAGTCGGCACTACTTCTCAAAGAAAGGTGTGCCTGCGCTCCACCAGCATGTCGCACACAACATCACCGCTTCTTTGAGAAACTCTGTGTGTGACAGGGTGCATTTCACCACAGACACTTGGACGAGTAGGCATGGACAGGGGCGTTACATGTCGCTGACTGGGCACTGGGTAACTATGGTGACAGCAGGACAAGGGGCTGCTGTCCAAGTCTTGCCGTCCCCACGAGTTGTGCGTCAATCCTCTTTATGTCAAAGTTCCTCCACTGCTTCTGCCTCCTCAACCTCCTCTCGGTCTTCCACCTGCACCCAAAGCCTGTCTGGTCATGCCATAAGCTTTCTAACTGCGCAGAAGGGATCCTGCACACCTCCTTACTATGCTGGCAGTAGGGCTCAACGTCATCAGGCGGTTTTTACATTGAAATGTCTGGGAAATGTGAGTCACACAGCTGAGGAGTTGTGGTCAGCTCTGGAGAACCAATTTCATGAATGGTTGTCTCCACTGGACCTGAAACCAGGGAAGGCCGTGTGCGACAATGCTGCAAACCTGGGTGCGGCCCTTCGCCGGGGCAATGTCACACACGTGCCTTGTATGGCTCACGTGTTGAACCTGGTTGTCCAGCAATTTTTAGCCCACTATCCCAGACTAGATGGCCTTCTGCAGAGGGCACGGTCGCTGTGTGCTCACTTCCGCCGTTCGCATCCCGCAGCTCAGCGACTTACATCTCTACAGAAGTCGTTGGGCCTGCCACTTCACCGGCTAAAATGCGATGTGCCTACCCGGTGGAATTCAACTCTGCACATGTTGCAGCGACTGTGGCAGCACCGACAAGCCTTGGTGCAATACGTTCTGACGTATAGCCTGGGCCAACGAGATTCAGAGGTGGGGCAAATCACGCTGGAGGAGTGGTCTCAGATCAGGGACCTATGCACCCTTCTGCACAGTTTTGAAATGGCGACGAAGATGTTTAGTGCTGACGATGCCATTATCAGCATGACTATTCCGGTGATTTACATGCTGGAGCACATGTTAAACAGAATTCGGAGTCAGGTGGTGGCACAAGAGGAGGTGGAGGAAGTAGAGGAGGAGGAGTTGTATGCGGAAGGGCTAACATCTGCAAGGTCCAGACGGTCGGCAGCACCAAGGCGGCAGGCATGTGAGGGTGGGGGAGATGGTTTTACCAGGGCGCATGGTAGCAGCCAAACTAGTGAGGAAGGTGCAGGAGCCCAGGAAGAAGTGGAGGACGAACTGATGGAAGACTCATCAGATGAGGGAGACCTTGATCACATTTCTGTTGTGCGAGGTTGGGGGGAGAGGACAGAGGAAGGAAGCATGATTGTTACCTCGCCACCAACACAACAGGGACTTGGTGCTCCTGGATGCGCAACACACATGAGTGCCTTCTTGCTGCACTACCTGCAACATGACCCTCGAATTGTGAGAATTAGAAATAATCCTGACTACTGGGTTGCCACACTGTTAGATCCCCGGTACAAAAGTAAATTTGCAGAAATTATTCCTGCCATAGAAAGGGATGCACGCATGCAGGAGTATCAGCAGAGACTGTTGCAGAATCTTACATGTGCTTTTCCACAAAATACCAGTGGTGCACGTAGTGAATCTCACAGTTCCAACTTGCCAACCGTGGGACCGTCAAGTGTTCAGCACTCAAACCGTAACAGAACCACAGTATCTGCTGGTAACATCAATTTTGCGGAATCATTTCACCACTTTTTTAGCCCATCCTTTGCAAGGCCACAGGAGACAAGAAGTCTGACACATAGTCAACGCCTAGAGACGATGGTACAGGAGTATCTCCAAGTAAACATTGAAGCCACGACTGTGTCACTGGACCCTTGCTCTTTTTGGGCTTCCAATCTGGATAAATGGCCGGAGCTAGCCACTTACGCCTTGGAGATCTTGTCATGCCCCGCAGCCAGCGTTCTGTCTGAACGTGTGTTCAGCGCTGCTGGTGGTGTGCTGACAGATAAGCGCACGCGGCTCTCCACTGATAATGTAGACAGACTCACGTTCATAAAGATGAACAAATCATGGATCCGAAACGACTTTTCTACCCCTGTGTCATCCTGGGGAGAGTAAAAGCTTGATGATTGGTTAAAATCACCCTACCAACCGTTTTAAGCTTTCAAATTACTAATCATGTTTATCTGTATCTTGGCTGGAAAATAATTTGGGCTTTGTAGCAGTGTGCAGCACTGATCCTATTAGGCCATCTATACTAAAGCTTCACCAGATTTAAAATTAAAAATAATTTTTAGCTGCATCTAGCCCGGAAAATAATTTTGGGGCTCCGAGATGCGCAAGACACATAAGTGCCTTCTTGCTGCACTACCTGCAGCATGACCCTCATATTGTCAGAATTCGAAGTAATCATGACTACTGGGTTGCCACACTCTTAGATCCCCCAAACTTTTCGATCAACCTTTTCATTTTAATAAAGACCAAAAAAATGGTCATTTTTGAAATTATAAGCATTAGCAGGTTGTTAGAAACTGAAATCAAACAGTTTTCAACTCAAAACTTTATTCTAGGTGATGTTACATTTTCACATAGGACCCCTTGTTTGAAAGGAGCTTCTGAACTCTCTCGTCCATTGAATTTGTCAGGTTTTGGATGGTTTCTGCTTCAATTGTTTTGCATGAGGACAGAATACCCTCCCAGAGCTGTTGCTTAGATGTGAACTGCCTCCCGCCATCATAGACACTCCTTTTAATGATGCTCCAAAGGTTCTGAATGGGGTAGAGGTCAGGGGAGCATGGGGGTCACACCATAAGTTTGTCCCCTTTTATGCCCATATCAGCCAGAGATGCAGATGTTTTATGTGCAGCATGAGATGGTGCATTATCATGCAGAAAAATGATCTTGCTGTGAAATACACGGTTCTTCTTCTTGAACCATGGCAGGAAGTGCTGTTTGAGAAAATCCACATACATTATGGAGTTCATCTTTAGCGCCTTCAGGGATCCTAAAGGGGCCGACAATCTCTCTCCCCATGATTCCAGCCCAAAACATTACTCCACCTCCTCCTTGTTGGCGCTGTAGCCGTGTTTGCGTGGGGTGTCCATCAACCAGCCATCCTCCACTCCATCCATCTGGACCATCGAGCGCTGCACGGCACTCATCCGTGAACAAAACTGTTTTGAAATCAGTCTTCATGTAATGTTTGGCCCACTGGAGCCGTTTCTGCTTGTGTGAAGTGGATAGAGGAGGTCGACAGGATGGCGTATGCACAGCTGCAAACCTCTGAAGGACCCTGCATCTTGTTGTTCGGGGGACGTTGGAGGCACAAGCAGCTTCAAAATCTTGTCTGCTGCTATGACAAGGCTTTTTTGCCGCTGCTCTTTCAACCTGACGTAATTGCCTGTAGGAAAGAGTCCTCAATTTGCCCTTATCAGCACGCACACGTGTGTACTGTGAATCAGCTACATACTTCTTGATTGCCAAGACACTTCATCCTGATCATCGCACAATGTTGATTGTAGTCATGCCTTGACCTAAACACTCCACAATTTGTTGCTTCTCAGCAGCCGACACATCCTTTTTCTTTCCCATTTTGGCAGAAAATGTAGGCTGCTTAATAATGTGAGAGAGCCTTCTTAAGTAGTCTTGCCTTTCATTGGACACACCTGCCAAACTAATTAGCACAGGTGTCTGCAATTGCTTACAGTGATATAAAGAGCCCTGACACACATCACCATCAATGAGTTTAACTGACAAACAAACAAATTCTTCCCTTATCACTCCTAAACACTTTTTGCATAATAATTTGGAACGCAGTGTACATGTGCTTTTCCACAAAACACCAGTGGTTCACGTAGTGAATCTTACAGTTCTAACTTGCCAACCGTGGTCTGTATGGAGTTGTTCAATAAAGGGCCCAAAATTAAGATAACATAGATGGGAGAGGTCTCTATGAATAGGAATTCCTAAGTATTTGATACCCTGTGAGGGCCAGGCAAAGGGAAAGTTGGACTGGATGGAATCCTATATGGATTTGGGGAGGGAGACATCGAGGGCCTCAGACTTCGCTGCATTGATTTTAAAATTTGACCATGTAACAAAGTGATCTATTTCAGCCATAACAGCATGGATGGATATATGTGATTGAGTGATATATACTAGGACATCATCAGCAAATAGAGAGCACTTGTACTCGGTGCCTCCCACCTCAATCCACCTAATATTGGGGTTATGGCGAATTGATGAGAGCAGGTGCTCCGTCACTAGGATGTATAAGAGAGGGGACAGAGGACATCCCTGCCTTGTCCCATTGGTGATTGTGAAAGGTGATGAAAATGTTCTGACGCACCCCCTGGGCCTTGGGACACCCGGAGCCGGACCCTTTTTGGTGGATGCTGGTGGTTGTAGTCTTCGTGGCGGCGACCCGGTTCCGTGGCTCAGGGCGGTCAAACCAGTGGCGGAACTATTTATGTGGTTTTGATGTTTAAATGTACGACTACGCCACCCGTGGATTGCGGTCAGAGTGAACCGCCGCTACAGGGCAGACCGCTGAGGCTGGTGTTGTGGGTGCAGCAGAGCGTAGCATAACTCCCCACGGGAGGAGTATAGCCTCAGGGCAGTGTATGCGGAGGATGGGGGTGATGGTGCAGGGCAGCAGCAGTAACGACACGGAGTCAGTGATGCAGTTCAGGGCCTTTACTCACAGTTCTTATTATCCAGACCACGTCTGCAGGTAACGGCTGCCCACGTCGTACTGTGCTCACCAGGTGAGGGGCTCAGACAACTCCCAGATAACTTTGGAGCACTTCACAGGACCCCCTTTGTGTGTCCTTTGTATGGCCTTTCTTACCAACACTTCTGTCCGGCTGCCTCGGGCCTCCTCTTGGTAAACTTGGCGCCAGTTTCCCTGACCCTATGTGGTGCCTTCCTAGCGGGTGTAGCGAGGGGCTGCGCCACATAAAATGTCAGAGCCTCCGGTTTCTAGCTGAAGGTCGTTTCCTGCCTCCACTAGTTCGGGGACCGGTCTCCCCCTTTGGCCTGACCCCTCCACGCAGGTGGATTCGGGCGTGCGGTGGCGACTCGCCCGTCCGCACCCCTGGGATCCCTTCATTCCTCGTTCCTGGAGCCTTCTCCGCTCCTCTTCCTTCCTTCTCCCTCTTCCAGGCCTGGGCCTCTGTTACTAGGCCCGCCTCCGGAGCAGAGCTCATGCAGAGCCCCTGCTCCCTGCCACTTCTGCTCAGACTTCTCTGCACTGAACTAAGATGGTGCCCACCTTTTATACTCCCTTCTCAATGCACCCAGGAACTGCTTCCTCCCTGCTCCTGCACTACAGGGTTCCCCTTCCTCAGTGTTCCCTCCCCCCACTCCAGCCAGGGACAGGGACTGTCGTGCCCATCTCAGGGGCATATTGGTCGCCCTGCCCCACGGCAATGTGGTGTAATGCATGCAGGTGTCGGGTCCTGATCCACACTACATCCTTACCTGAGAGTGAGATATCACACCTCTGGGTGAGGTGCAATACCTCTGTAGCAACCGAGCCCTCAGGGTGCTACAGTTCCATTTATCTTCAGCCTAGGTGACGTATTGCGATACAGGGCCGTGATTTTGGCTATAAAAGGGTCCCCTAGACCCCTACCCCAAGCTTTTTAAGAGAATCATATATGGCGTGCCAGGAGACTCTATGGAATGCTTTCTCAGCATCCAACGAGAGTATCTAATTACAAATTTTTAACTGCATCTAGCCCAGGAAATACTTTGTGCCTAGCAGCAGTGTCTGCTAGTCAGCGGATTATCCCGGCTGTTAAGCAAGCTACACCACCTGTAGTTTGGACACTTAATTTTTTCAAAGGAAATGCTTCGGGACCACGGGATACTCAGTGAAGAGCATCAGGAGGCACCCCAAGGCATAGGGGCTCGGACTGGCAGTAGGATGCCTTGCGGTGGACAGCCGAGCTCGATCCTTATAAAAGCTTTTTAACTGCAGCAGCTTTAGTGGACGCTACTGGAGCTGGAATTACGCGGCTGCTGGCATGAGACTTGCCCTCCAATAGAACCTTGTAAATGGATTTAAAGTGTATTTATTCAAATTAGAGAGACAATTTAAATTAAAAAGCTTAGAGCTGCCTCCACCACAGGGGGGCTCGCTCGACCCACCAGCGGACAGGCACCAGTATTGGGAGAGGGGGGCTGGCCATCAGGGTTCACCGCGGCTCTGGCACAAACCCGGCGACACGGAGGTGGCACGGGCAGGAGCGGACTGGCCGTGTCGGCTTCTCACTTTTTGGATTTTAGAAGAGCATGACATGCCTATATTTGTGTCTCCCCCTCCTTTTACTCCTCCACCTCTTTTATTTTCGCATGACTATATGTACTTGTCACTTTTCCATGTGTTAGTTATGTCTTCTGAGCAGTTTGTCAGCTTTTGGACACCTTTGAACTTGTTTTCTATGTGTTTCTATGTGTTTTTGTTTGCCTGCCATTGGTTTTAACGGTGTTCGAAGGTGTTCGACGAACAGTTCGACGAACAGTTCGGCGAACACACGGGTGTTCGACGAACCGAACCGAACTCGAACACTACGGGGGTGGCTCAACACTAGCGCCAAGCTCGGTGTTCCTTGTTTTTTGCTCGCTTTGATTTTATTCTTCATTTTCGCCCGGCTGACAAAAACATCAAGGCGGACGCCTTATCCCGATCCTTTCTGGTGTCTGATCTCGAGGAGGAACCGAAACACATCATCGATCCCGCCAGAGTAATGCAGGTGGCTCCCGTGAGTCTAAATCGTCTCCCTCCCGGTAAGACGTTCGTATCAGTACCTGATCGGGAGAAGATCCTACACTGGGGTCACTCGTCTAAACTAGCTGGCCACGCCGGTCAGAAAAAGACCCTCCAGCTTATTACCCGGCACTACTGGTGGCCTACCCTGCACAAGGACGTAATAGACTTTGTTTCTGCCTGTGTGTCCTGCGCCCGCAACAAGGTTCCGACACATCTGCCAGCCGGTCGCCTCCTTCCGCTCCCAGTACCTGCTGCCCCCTGGCAGCATATAGCAATGGACTTTATAACTGATCTCCCCGTCTCTGCCGGTTGTACGGTCATTTGGGTGGTCGCTGACCGCTTTTCCAAGATGGCTCATTTCGTTCCCCTGCCAGGCCTCCCGTCTGCACCCAAGCTGGCTAAAGACTTTATCTGCCACATCTTCCGTCTTCATGGCCTGCCCCTCCACATCGTGTCGGATCGTGGGGTACAGTTCACCTCACGCTTCTGGAGAGCCACTTGTAAACTGCTAGACGTCACCCTGGACTTCTCCTCCGCTTACCACCCACAGTCTAATGGTCAAGTGGAGCGGATCAATCAGAACCTGACCAGTTACCTCCGGCACTTTGTTAATGCCCACCATTCAGACTGGGTGGATCTCCTGCCATGGGCCGAATTTTCTTACAACAATCACGAGAGCGAATCCTCCTCCAAATCCCCGTTTTTTGTTGTCTTCGGTCAGCATCCTCGGATCCCATTTCCCGTCTCCACCTCGGTGGACAATCCGGCTGCGGAATCTCTTGTTAACAAATTTTCCTCCATATGGGAGAGTACCCGATCCGCACTCCTTCTGTCATCCGAGCGTATGAAAAGACATGCTGACAAAAAACGTCTGGATCCTCCTCAATTCCGTCCAGGGGATAAGGTCTGGCTCTCGTCCAAGTATGTCCGGCTCAAGATTCCTTCCTATAAGTTAGGGCCTCGGTTCATCGGTCCTCTGGAGGTCATCAGTCAGATCAACCCGGTGGCCTATAAATTGAAACTCCCGGCCAACTTGCGGATCCCTAACTCCTTCCATGTATCTCTCCTCAAACCTGTGGTACTTAACTCTTTTTCCAAGTCTACAGGTACGCCTCCTGCTCCGGTTTCCGCTGAAAACGAATTTGAGGTAGAGAACATTCTGGCCACCAAAAGGGTAAGAGGGAAGACCCTTTTTCTAGTAGATTGGAAGGGGTTTGGTTCTGAAGAGAGAACGTGGGAGCCCCGGGAGAACATCCATGCCCCTCTCATCCTAGCTAAATTTCTCTCTGGCCTAAAAAAGGGGGGGCCTAAAAGGGGGGGTACTGTAGCGCCGGCGTCCCTGCCCTCTGCTAGGCAGGGACGCTGTTCCCCTCACCCCTCTGCTCCGAGCCCGGCGTCCTCCTCCCGCTCTGCTGGCAGCGCGCGCTCCTTCCCGGCCACTGTGCTTAGGGCGCGCGCGCTCCCTCCCTCTTAAAGGGGCCGTGCGCACCGTCCTAAGGAGTCCCTGGCCAATGGCCGGAGGACTTCACCATATATAAGGCACCTCCTCCAAAATGGAGGTGCCCGAGCAATGTTGTTGCACTGTTCACTACTCTGCTTCAGCCCTCAGGTCCCGCTGCCAGTTACCAGCCAGTTACCTGCCAGAATCCTGCCAGTTTGCTGTCTGTTTCCTGCCTGACATTCCTCCTACCTGCTTGCTAGCCTGAGGTCCGACGGTCTGCCTTCCTACTCCTGTCAGTCTGTCTATGGATCAGCTTGCCCGCTCACCTGGGAGCGCACATCTGCTACCTGCCTGCTAGCCTACCTGGAGGCTCCGCCGTCACGTGCTGTGACCACCTGCCATTCCAGAGACTCCTGCCCGCTCACCTGGGAGCGCACACCTGCTACCTGCCTGCTAGCCTACCTGGAGGCTCCGCCGTCACGTGCTGTGACCACCTGCCATTCCAGAGACTCCTGCCCGCTCATCTGGGAGCGCACACCTGTTACCTGCCTGCTAGCCTACCTGGAGGCTCCGCCGTCAGGTGCTGTGACCACCTGCCATTCCAGAGACTCTCGCTTGCTCACCTGGGAGCACACATCTACCATCTGCCTGCTAGCCTACCTGGAGGCTCTGCCATCACAGGTCGTACCTACCCTTTACCCAGAGACTGCCCCGGTCACTTGCCGTGACCTCCTGCCCGTTCATCCAGAGACTGCCCCGGTCACTTGCCGTGACCTCCTGCCCGTTCATCCAGAGACTGCCCCGGTCACTTGCCGTGACCTCCTGCCCGTTCATCCAGAGACTGCCCCGGTCACTTGCCGTGACCTCCAGCCCGTTCACTCAGAGACTGTCCCGGTCACCTGCTGTGACTGCCTGCCCATGTTCCCTGGTCGCCACCCGCTCCCTTACAAGGACCGCCCCCTTGTATAGTAGCTCAGAGGTTCCGCCTCCCAGACCCGTTACAAAATGTACCAAAAAATATCCGAGGAAGCTTTTAAAAGATACTCAAACCAATGACAAAGGTTATCCTTTCTTTGTACAGGCGCAGAGCACCAGAGAATGGTGGATGCACGACGATTATAAAAACCCGTAGAGGAACACAGGAAATATTGGTGGACAATAGCTGGGTGGTCCCATATTCTCCACTCTTATCAAAAAATTTTAATTTTCATTTAAATGTAGAGTTCTGTAATACGGTACAGGCGATAAAATATATTTGTAAATATATTAATAAGGGTAGCGACAAGGCTATTTTTAACATCCGCCAGATAGGGAATGTTAACATTGACCCAAGAGATGAGGTGCAGACCTTTAGAAACGGCCGATATGTTAGTAGTAACGAAGCAACGTGGCGGATCTTAGGTCTGCCTCTGCACGAGAGACACCCAACCGTCACTCATCTCGTGATTCATTTACCCAATGGCGAGAGGGTTTACTTTATGGAAAATAATTTTAGAGAGAGATTAGAAGCACCACCTAAAACTACACTAACTGCATTTTTCCTGTTGTGCCAAAGTGATACGTTTGCAAAAACATTACTTTACATTGACGTGCCTCGCTACTATACTTGGAATGTGGCTCGGAAGCAATGGAAACGTCGTCTACAAGGAACACCTGTCGATGGCTGGCCAGGTGTAAAGGCAGGAGACGCTCTAGGTCGCATTTACACGGTGCACGTTAGCAATTTTGAATGTTATTGCTTGCGTATGCTGCTGAATGTAATAAGGGGTCCAACCAACTTCTCGGATTTAAAAACATTTGAAGGTCAAGAACTTTTCGGCAGGTGTGTGAGAAGATGGGGTTGTTGGAAGATGATAACCACTGGGATACCACCTTAGAAGAGGCCGTGCTATGTCGCTCCCCGGCGCAAATAAGAGAGCTGTTTGCCATATTGATATGCACTTGCGGTTTATCCAATCCTCTACAACTCTGGCACAAGTATAAAACTGCGTTATCAGAGGATATCATGCACAGATTTGAAAGAATGGATCACGTTAACGATGATCTCTGTTTCAATGAGGCGTTGGGGCTTATCGAGGACAAAATATTAATAATTTCTGGAAAGAAATTGTCCGATTTTAGTCTACCCTCACCGCGGCGTAGAGGAGAGCTGTCGAACGAGTTGATAAAAGAGCTAAGCTATGATACCAACCAGTTAGACGCTCACGTTTGCGAAACTGAGCCACGTTTGCTACCTGATCAAAGAGAGATTTATCACAAAATAGTAGGACGAGTTGAGAATGGTGAAGGCGGACTTTTTTTCCTTGATGCCCCGGGTGGTACAGGAAATACTTTCTTGCTTAATTTACTTTTAGCAAAAATTCGTAGCGGTCATAACGTTGCATTAGCTGTGGCTTCCTCTGGAATTGCTGCAACATTGCTAAGCGGTGGACGGATGGCACATTCAGTCTTTAAATTACCTCATAATCTGGTGAACGAAGAAACCCCATCGTGTAATATCAGCAAGAGCAGCGCCCGTGGCCTCCTGTTGCAACAGTGCAAACTAATCGTGTGGGACGAGTGCACAATGTCACACAAACGCGCCATCGAAGCTCTTGATCGTTGTCTACAAGACTTACACAGTAAACAAACAATAATGGGTGGTGTGGTTGTTTTATTGGCTGGGGACTTTAGGCAAACTTTGCCTGTCATCGAGCGAGGCACTGCAGCAGACGAAATTAACGCATGTCTGAAATCCTCATATTTATGGACCAAAGTTGAAAAGCTGCACCTCACCACCAACATGCGTGTCCAGTTATTCAGTGATCTACAGTCGGGCGCGTACGCTGAGAAACTGCTCGAGATCGGTGAAGGTCGAATCGAAACTGACGAAGAAGGTATGGTTCTATTCACTAACCAATTTTGTCATGTTGTGGATTCGGAAGACGCACTTATTGCTCAAGTTTTTCCAAATTTGCAACAAAACATCCACGATGAAAATTGACTATGTGAAAGAACTATACTAGCACCAAGAAATGAAACAGTTGCGAAAATCAATAAAATTATCTTGGACCAAGTAACCAGCGATGCAACAACCTACAACTCCATCGACACAGTCATGTCATCTGAAGACTGTACGAGCTACCCCGTCGACTATCTTAACTCTTTGGAGCTATCCGGGGTCCCATCTCATAAGCTCGAATTAAAGGTCGGTATACCCGTTTTTTTAATGCGCAACTTGGACGCCCCGAGATTATGTAATGGCACTAGATTGCGAGTCACTGAACTAGGCAGGCACATTGTAAAGGCCACAATTTTAACTGGAGAAGCTAAGGGTGAAAATATTCTTATACCACGCATCCCAATAATACCCAATAACTTACCCTTTAATTTCAAACGTTTGCAGTTCCCACTTAAAGTTGCATTTTCAATGACCATCAATAAATCGCAAGGGCAAACTTTGAAGGTAGCGGGGATACATTTAGGCACGCCCTGTTTTTCCCACGGTCAGCTATACGTAGCTTGCTCACGTGTTTCTAAATCGCAAAATCTACATATTTTCGCTGAACGAAAGAAATCAAATAACATAGTTTACAGGAGTATATTGCAGTAAAAACACATAGATAAATTACCTGCAGATGTCCATTATTCCAATTACATACTAATTCTTTACTAACACGAACAATATTAAACGCAAGTAACTTCAGTCCGTCCTGTTTATTAATCAGTGTTTAGTAATCCGTTTGTGATGAAATTTGATATGGATAATTTCAAGCCTGGGGAAGGACATAGGGCTACTTTTTATAAACACACCATACAGGCGAAGATTATATAAAACTGTAAACCTGATTGACTGACACACCTAGCGGTCAACGCACAGCCGAAACCACTGAACTTAGCATCTTGAAATTTGCAGATAGGTTCTATTATAGCTTAAATGAGCACTAAGAAAGGAATTTTGATAATTCCACCCTCAAGAGTTTCCCTCTTCATATTATAGGGGTTCAAAGATTGTATGGAATCCGTCAGTTTTGAAGTTAGACATCTGAAATTTTGGATGTACGAGTAAGTAAATAAGATTATTTTTTTTTACTCTTAAGATTATTTTTTTTTACTATTAAGATTATTTTTTTTTACTATTAAAATGATCTGTCATGAAACTTAATGTGGCAGACCAAATTAAGCTAGTGTTTTAATATTTTAATAAAGGCTGTGGCCAATCTTTTATCCCCAAGTCAATGTGTCAAGCAGTGTTTGTTATGCGCTGTTTAGGTAGAGAGTTAGATTAATGTGTAATGCCTTTGCAATGTATCTGTAAAAATCGAAAGCTATACTATGGCTCTGTATGGCATCTGATTTTTTTTACGCACCCAGACTTGAATGTGCGAGTCTCATCTGATTTATAGAAGAAACCAGAGCACGCTGCACTATTTTTCTCACACAAATTCAGTGAAAAAAAAAATGTCTCATCTGCACTGTGTCACTGAATAACAATGGTCCGAGTGTGGTCCGTTATTTCAACAGACAGCACCCGGACCAAAAATACAATCCTGTGAATGAGCCCCAATCCTGGCTAGAAATCAGACATGAATTGCAGCAGCTGCTTACTGATGGTCTCCTGGCCAATCTCCTGCCAGCTTCCAGGATTTAAACCACAGAGAGGAAGCAGTCAGCAGATTGTGTGCTGTGATGAGGGCCTTTATGAGAGGGTGTAAAGATGGCAGCTGTGATGACCAGGGTAAGTGGAAGGGCTCTGGCGGGTGCAAGGGTTAAGTTACTTGCATGTTGTCTGGTTATAGGTAAATTTCACTTTTACATTGTGCTGCTGTTTTATGAGATTTGCATTGCAGGGTTCTTCATGGTTGAGGCATGTCATTGTATGATTTTCCAATTTTCTTTTTTTTGTCTTATTGCTGAAACTAGAACTTGGCTTCTTCACTCTTTTTAGGCCATTTAAAAAAAAAAAACCCTTGTTGCTTACTGAAATTCCTGCTGTGACTTTGCTGCTTGCCTACAGGACTGAGTACTGGGCTAGCTGAGGCCTAACCCTGACAGCACATGTAACTCCTTTAGTGATATGGGTTAGGATTAGTGATGAGCGAGCACAAAAATGCTCGGGTCGAGCAAATTGGAATACTCAAGTGCTCGACCTGAGCAACGAGCCCAATGTAAGTCTATGGGAAACTCGAACATTTTTCAGGCGGCTCCCCCCGGCGGTCTGCAGAGGGCCTAAAAATTGCCCAAATCGATGGGAACAGTGCTCAAATGACATGGGGAAGACCCCTGGAAGCATTTCTGACTCCCAGGTCACTGGTGTCTACAACGCTGTCAGAGAATTACACCACTTTTACGGACTCACAATAAAACATACAAAAACAAAACCAAAATGGATTTTCCTGGGAAATATATTAAGGAACATCCTTTCCAGGGTAATGATTGTATATAAGGCAAAATAAATAACAAAAAATACTCCTCCACACCTTGGGCTATGTTCACACGTAGCGTTTTTGATGCGTTTTTGCACTTTAGCATTGCTTTCAACAAAGACAAATGCATTCACTGGGAAATGTAATTTTAACATTTTACAACCTTATCTGGCCATGTGGTGTATGACACATCATCAGACACATGCATACAGTGCTGAAAAGACATGGGAACAGCATGGGGAAGACCTCTGGAAGCATTTCTGACTCCCAGGTCACTGCCTAAAAGTGTGGCCATCATAAGTGATCCTTGGCACATGCGAAGATGCCTCCCGCCATGCACCTGTCGTTGCAGACTTGCAACAATCACTGTCCACGTCCTTGTCCCAGTGCAGCGTTCAGTTGTCTCTACCCCATTCCTTGGAATGCAAGCGCAAGTATGCAGCCACCCACCCACCCACCCACAGGCTGCAATACTATACTGCCAAATTTTTCACAGCTGCTTGCACTTGAAAATGTGGCCTTTTAGGCTCGTGGAGGCGGAAGCTTTTGATAACCTCATGCAGGAGGCGGCCGGGTGTCCATACTCCTCTCCCCAGCCGCCACTGTTTCTCCCGGTGTCGTCTCCTCCTTCCACAAGCACGGTTACCACAACATTACCCGTGCCCTCCCCAGTGCACTTACTGGGAAGGACCGCCTAACCACAAACACGTGGACAGGTGAATGTGGCCAGGGAAGGTACGGAGCCAGTCCACAGCTTTTTCTGCTGAGTTGTATTTCACCACAGCCATATTCTTTAGCTTGGTGAAAGGACTTGGGAAACCATATCTACCCAGCTGTCATTTCTCCCAAGAAGTCCTCTAAAGCTGCTTTCACTTGAAATGTGGCCTTTTAGGCTCGTGAAGGCGGAAGCTTTTCATAACCTCATGCCAGCAGCGTCCGGGTGTCCAAACTCGGTCCCCAGCCGCCACTGTTTCTCCCGGGGTCGTCTCCGTCTTCCACAAGCACGGGTCCCACAACATTACCCGTGCCCTCCCCAGTGCACTTACTGGGAAGGACCGCCTAACCACAAACACGTGGACAGGTGAATGTGGCCAGGGACAGTACAGAGCCAGTCCATAGCTTTTTTTGCTGAGAGCTGTATTTAGCTCGGTGAAAGGACTGGCATAGAGGGAAATCGAATTTAAAGACACATAGAGCAGGGCCACAATAAAGACAAATTCCCATAAGAAAAGAGAGAGTTTGCTATACAGTTATAGGGTATGCAGTGAGTCCAACGGCTGACCAATTTTAGGAAAAACCCCACTAAGAATTTAAAGACACATGGAGCAGGGCCACAGTAACAAGGTACGACATGTTACCATTAGAAAGGAGAGGGTCTGCTATACAGTTATAGGGTATACAGTGAGTCCAACGGCTGACCAATTTTAGGAAAAACCCCACTAAGAATTTAAAGACACACGGAGCAGGGCCATAGTAACGACAAATTCCCATTAGAAAAGAGAGAGTCTCCCATAGTGTTGGCCTATGCAGTGAATGCAAGGGCTGCCAAAAATTTGGAGGCACTTCAATGCCCCTTGGAAGAGACGTGGAGGAGGGCCTCATAAAAAAAAAATGTTTCCATTAGAAAGGAGCGGGCCTCCTATACTTGTAATGCCCATGCACTAAGTGTATGGGCTGACAAACATTTACCCCTGGGGGGTATACATGAACATACTGTATAAAAAATTTTTTTAACGGGCATCATAAACACCCTCTAAGAAAATTATGTGGGTGTTGCATCACGGACCACGGTCACCATGGAGATATGGTGGTGGAGGATGAAGAGAAGGAGGAGGAAAAGAACAAATAGCCAAAATCAGGAAGCGTATACCCATGTGTGGGTGTGAAAAGGTGCATGGGAATACACCTCCCAAGAAAAGACACTGGATTTGAGTTTCTTATGCTGCTATCATTCGGTGTTGTTGAGAAGCCTGGCCCAATCCAGCCCTTGTTCATTTTTATAAGAGTCAGCCTGTCAGCATTTTCAGTTGACAGGCAGATAATTGATTTTTGGGCCTTCTGTGTAACTGCCAGGTACCACTGACCTAGATGCTGTACCGAAATCTCGCACATCAATCTGCTCATCTCTAGTGTCTAGCAGTGGCTGTCCCTATTGACTACACGTAAACCCTCAGTCATACTGATCATTCTATTATAATGGGAAGTCGGAAAAGATAAGTGTTGGCAGGACAAGTGTCTTGTCAATAGCCAACTCATGTCTATGGCCACCTTAGCATCCGGAAAGCCATTCTCCAACCTACCATAAAAATGGAGGATAGGTAAAGGCTGTTAGAGCCTCAGCTAAACCTCACGTAAAAGAAGTCATGTAACAGTTATTTTAAAATAATAATGTAAATAAAACACAAGTCCGGATAAATGTCATTTTCCAAAACTTTATTTAGCATTGACTTTTTAATTAAAATCATTAAAGTATAAACTCTATTTTAAATGTAAAAATAGCTGCAGGGGCAACAGTTTTTCTTCTGAAACTCCTTTGTGGTCAAGTTGTTCTGCTGTCAAAGGCCCTGCTTGTTCTTGGTCTTCCCCATCGTGCAAATTCTGAAGACCAGGATTGCTCCTCGGGGTCAGGCTTTTGTTGACCAGTCATGAGGTCAGAATGCCATGGAGATATATAGCCTTCAGTTTAGGAAAGCAAGAGGGGAATAAGATGAATGTGATGTACTGACAAGACAGAGCTAAAAAAACAATATGTATGAAATAATATGTGACGTTGCAAGTTGCACAAAAACTGGGCCACAATGACCAAAGTGCAGTAGCATTAAAGAGCTTACAAAATGCATGTTTTAAAGAGAAACTGTCATTTGCCATTAATATGATTTTTTTTTCCAAAACAACTTCAGGGAAACAAAATCATTTAGACCAGGTAAAATATTTCCATATTTATGGCAAGTGACAGATCCTCTTTAAAGAAGAACTCCCGACAAACATATTATCTTGTAAACCTTTCTAGATACAGGGAAGGAAATAATTATTTGATTAATTGCTGTTTTTGTAAGTTTGCCCACTGACAAAGACATGAACAGTCTATAATTTTAAGGGTAGGTTAATTTTAACATTGAGAGATAGAATATCCCCCCAAAAAATCAAGAAAATCACATTGTATAAATTAGATACATTTATTTGCATTTTGCAGTGAGAAATAAGTATTTGATCCCCTACAAACCATTATGAGTTCTGGCTCCTACAGACTAGTTAGACGCTCCTAATCAACTTGTTACCTGCATTAAAGACAGCTGTCTTATATAGTCACCTGTATAAAAGACTCCTGTCCACAGACTCAATTAATCCGTCAGAGTCTAACCTCTACAACATAGACAAGACCAAAGAGCTTTCTAAGGATGTCAGGGACAAGATCATAGACCTGCACAAAGCTGGAATGGGCTAAAAAAACAAAAGTAAGACGCTGGGTAAGAAGAAGACAACTGTTGGTGCAATAGTAAGAAAATGGAAGAAGTACAAAATGACTGTCAATCGACATCGATCTGGGGAACCATGCAAAATCTCACCTCGTGGGGTAGCCTTCATCATGAGGAAGGTGAGAGATCAGCATAAAACTACAGAGGGGGAACTTGTTAATGATCTCAAGGTAGCTGGGACCACAGTCACCAAGAAAACCATTGGTCGGGCGAGTACAGAGTATCTTCAGCATGCTCGGTGATATGTTTGAATCACTCCCATGTGCATGATTTGCGACTGTTTGACAGCTTTAATACATGTGAAGAATGCTTGTTTCTTAAGCATTCCTCACATGTATTAAAACTGTCAAAGAAGCACGCTGAAGATACTTGGTACTCGCCCGAGCATACTCGTCGAAAGGGTTAACTGAACATACTCGCTCATCACAAGTGCAGGCCCATCTGAAGTTCGCCAATGAACAACTGTATGATTCTGTGAGTTATTGGGAGAAGGTGCTGTGGTCAGATGAGACAAAAATTGAGCTCTTTGGTATTAACTCAACTCGCTGTTTTTGGAGGAAGAGAAATGCTGCCTATGACCCAAAGAACACCATCCCCACTGTCAAGCATGGAGGTGGAAACATTATGTTTTGGGGGTGTTTCTTTGCTAAGGGCACAGGACTACTTCACCGCATCAATGGGAGAATGGATGGAGCCATGTACCGTAAAATCCTGAGTGACAACCTCCTTCCCTCCACCAGGACATTAAAAATGGGTCGGGGCAGGGTCTTCCAACAAGACAATGACCCAAAACATACAGCCAAGGCAACAAAGGAGTGGAGGGAGTTGAAACTCCGAGTTGCCAATCGACAGCCTCAAAATCTGAATGATTTAGAGATGATCTGCAAAGAGGAGTGGACCAAAATTCCTCCTGACATGTGCGCAACCCTCATCATCAACTACAAAAAAAGTCTGACTTCTGTGCTTGCCAACAAAGGTTTTGCCACCAAGTATTAAGTGTTGTTTTCCAGAGAAATCAAATACTTATTTCTCACTGCAAAATGCAAATAAATTTGTCTAATTTATACAATGTGATTTTCTTGATTTTTTGGGGGGATATTCTATCTCTCAATGTTAAAATTAACCTACATGCGGCCCGTGTCTCTTTGCCATCAAAACACACGGCCTGGCATCGCGTGCCACCAGAGCACACGGCTCAACTCCCACGTGCCAACAAAACACGTAGCCTGGTTTCCGCTTGTAACCGAAGCATATGACCCAGCATCCGTATGCCACTGAAGCATATGGCCACATAATCGAATGTCACTGAAACATATGGCCCCGTGTCCATGTGCCACCAAAGTACATGGACCAACATCCACATGCCACCGAAGCTCATTGACCGACATCTGCCTGACACCGAAGCACATGGCTAAATGTTTGCAGCACAGTTAAATCCACTGATAGAGAATATAATGTCATGCTATGGGTCATCTATGTACGTATATAAGAATATGACAAGCTATCAAAATATGAAATTATAACCAAACTGTAGATAATAATACAACCGCTAACATACAGTATGTTATCAGAAAATGAATTACTGGAGAGCTTACCCTCCAGGTCACACTCATTGGCAATTGGTCTGCCTCTGATTTTTTTTTCCACCAAAGCACAAGGCCTGACATCCGAGAACAAACGAAGCACACTGCCCAAAGTCCATGTGCTATTGAAGCACAAAGTCCGACGTCCGCGGGCCACCGAAGCACAAAGAACAGCGTCCATGTGCCATAGAAGCACAAGGTCCTCGAGTTTGAGTCCCACTGAAGCACAGGGCTCGGCATCCGGGTGTCACCGAAGCACACGGCCCCACGTCCAGGTACCACCGAAGCACACAATCCCGTGTACGGGTGCCACCGAAGAACACGGCCCGGCATCTGGTTGCCACCAAGGTGCATGGCCCCGCGTACATGTGCCATTGAAGCACAAGGCACCGCGTACGGGTGTTAGAACTCTCCTGTTAGGTTTTTTCTATCTTGCTGGTCACATGACCTTTTTTGCCTATTTAGTCCTGCTCCGCCCTCCTGGCCTTGCTGGACTTCATTGTAATTTCTACTCTTAAGCTAGCTTGGTGCTTAGTTACCTTTCTCAGTCAGTTTTCCTAGGTCTTCGGACCTTTGTTCTATGTTGTGTGTTTGTCTTTTACTGCTACAATTTCTGCTAGGAGGTGTCCAACTTTATCCCAGTCCCTAGTTCTTGTAGGGATCCCTTTCTTGCATCTATAGGTCTTCGTACAGACTAGCGAGGACTTTAGCGGGTCTGATCGCAGGATCAGGTTCCCCGTTACATCGTAGGGATCTAGCTTATTTCTATTGTAGGGACAGATCTCCTTTCTTTCCTTAGTACTTGTAGCAGATCATAACAGTAAGTCCAGCCCAAAATTATCTCTAAGGAAAGACTTCCAGTTTCCATCATGGTGTCGGTTCAGGATTTGGCTCAACGCCTGCAGGGACTCTCTCTGGAGGTGGCCGAGCTCCAACAACACGTGAGTAGCTGTTCTGGAGCACATTTTGTGGAGCCAAAGGTACGTTTGCCTGATTTATTTTTTGGTGATCAACAAGAATTTTTTTCCTTTAAAAATGCTTGTTTGTTGTATTTTCATTTGAGACCCAGATCCTCTGGTGATGAATCACAGCGCATAGGGTTCATAATGTCACTTTTGCGCAAGGAGCCTCAGGGATGGGCCTTTTTTCTCCAACCTAGTGATCCATGCTTTAGATCAGTGGATAGTTTTTTTTCTGCTTTGGGTTTGTTGTATGATGATCCTGATCGTGTCTCATCAGCTGAGACTGAATTGAGACGTTTGAGGCAGGGATCAGGTAATGTGGAAAAATATTGTTCTCACTTCCGTCGGTGGTCTGCCCAGGTGGGGTGGAATGATTCAGCTTTGAAAAGTTTGTTTCTTGCGGGGCTAGGTGATAGGGTTAAGGATTTGCTGATTGCTTATCCCACACCTGGAAACTTGCAGGAGGCAATGCAATTAGCTATACGGGTGGACAGGAGACTGCGTGCAAGGGTTAATGAGAGTAAATCTTCTGCCATGTCAGCTCCGAGTCTTGAGAGGGTCTGTACTGACATTGGAGAGCCGATGGAGATTGGGGCGATGGCACCCCGCTCTCAGGAAAAAGACCGCAGGTATTCTGAAGGTTTGTGCTTTTATTGCGGGAAATCTGACCATTTTATTAAGAACTGTGTGCAACGTATGAACTGTAGCGCTGGCGTCCCTGCCCTCTGCTAGGCAGGGACGCTGCTCCCCTCACCGCTCTGCTCCGTGCCCGGCGTCCTCTCCCCGCTCTGCTGTCAGCGCGCGCTCCTGCCCGGCGTCCTCTCCCCGCTCTGCTGTCAGCGCGCGCTCCGTCCCGGCGTCCTCCTCCTGCTCTGCTCTCGGCGCGCGCTCCTTCCCGGCCCCTGTGCTTAGGGCGCGCGCGCGCTCCCCTCCTCTTAAAGGGGCCGCGCGCGCCGCCCTAAAGAGTCCCCGGCCAATGGCCGGAGGACTTCATCATATAAAAGGCACCTCCTCCAAAATGGAGGTGCCCGAGCAATGTTGTTTGCACCTGTGTCTCACCTGTGCTTCAGCCCTCAGGTCCCGTTGCCAGTTACCTGCCAGTTACCTGCCAGTTACCTGCCTGATTCCTGCCTGAATACTTGTTACCTGTCTGCCAGTCTGAGGTCCGACGGTCTGCCTTACTACTCCTGTCAGTCTGTCTAAGGACCAGCCTGCCCGCTCACCTGGGAGCGCATATCAGCTACCTGCCTGCTTGCCTGAGGTCCGACGGTCTGCCTTACTACTCCTGTCAGTCTGTCTAAGGACCAGCCTGCCCGCTCACCTGGGAGCGCATATCAGCTACTTGCCTGCTTGCCTGAGGTCCGACGGTCTGCCTTACTACTCCGGTCAGTCTGTCTATGGACCAGCTTGCCCGCTCACCTGGGAGCGCTTCTCCGTTATCTGCCTGCTTGCCAGCCCGGAGGTCCCGTTGTCACGTGCGGTGACCACCAGCTATTCCAGAGACTCTTGCCCGCTCACCTGGGAGCGCTTCTCCGTTACCTGCCTGCCTGCCAGCCCGGAGGCCCCGCCGTCACGTGCCGTGACCACCTGCTATTCCAGAGACTCTCGCTTGCTCACCTGGGAGCACCCATCTACCATCTGCCTGCTAGCCTACCCGGAGGCTCTGCCATCACAGGTCGTACCTACCCCTTACCCAGAGACTGCCCTGATCACTTGCCGTATCTCCCTGTCCGTTCACCCAGAGACTGCCCTGATCACTTGCCGTATCTCCCTGTCCATTCATCCAGAGACTGCCACCCGCTCCCTTACAAGGGCCGCCCCCTTGTATAGTAGCTCAGAGGTTCCGCCTCCCGGACCCGTTACAGTTTGCTCGGGCCATGGAACCCGGTGGCACCCAAGCTCCCTCGCTCTCGGACCTCTGTCTTGAACTGTCCCGTCAGAGGTCCCAACAGGAGACCATCCTGGGTCACCTGCGGAATGTTAATACTCGCCTGAACACTCTGTCTGATCCACCAACAACCTCCGCCAGTACCATGGTATCCTTTTCCGGACCCCGGCTCTCTGCACCTCCTCGCTTCGGAGGCGACTCCGTCCTGGCTCGGGGCTTCATAAATCAGTGCACCCTGCATTTTGAACTATTATCCCACCAGTTTAACTCCGACCGAGCCAAAATTGCCTTTATCATGTCCCATCTCACCGGGGAGGCCCTGGCCTGGCTAAATCCTCTATGGGAGAGAGGAGATCCCCTGGTGTCCGACTTGCCTGCCTTTCTCATGGCTTTCCGGAAAGCCTTCGACGAACCCGGACGGAGGACCTCATCCGCATCTTCTCTGCTTCGCCTCCGTCAGGTAAGCCTCACCGTGGGCCAATATGCCATACGGTTCCGTACCCTTGCCTCGGAGCTGGCCTGGGATAACGAAGCCCTGGTATCCGTCTTTTGGGAGGGTCTGTCCGGCCGTATTAAAGATGAACTTGCTGGTCGGGACATTCCTACCACTCTCGATGATCTAATAACCCTTGCCACCCGGATTGACCTACGGTTCCAGGAGCGTGCCAAAGAGGTCACCCGTGAGAGAAGGATTCCACGTCTAGCTCCTACTTTCCAGGAACCCGTCATTCCTTCCGTTTCTCCACAGGTACACTCTCCTGAGCCTATGCAGGTCGACCAGACCAAGATGGTCAAATCCCGTCAGGATTTCCGCCGTGCCGAGGGGAGCTGCTTCTACTGTGGCAGTAAGGAGCATCTGATCCGTGCCTGCCCGGAGAGGTCGGGAGAACGCCTGTATCTAGGTTCACTCAGAGGGGTCGATCTAGACAAAAATAAATCCTCTCCACCCCTGCTGTTGTCAGTCTCAATCATCTGCGGGGAGAATCGTTATTCCGAACTAGCCCAACTTGACTCTGGAGCAGCCGGAAATCTTATTTCACAGTCGCTGGTGGAGAAATTCCGCATCCCCACCAAACCTCTGGCTGTACCCTTGTCTGTTGTTGCCGTGGATGGGGGCCTCTTACCTCGCCCCATCCAATTCATCACCGAATCCATTACTCTGCAGGTGGGAATGCTGCATTCAGAGAGTATCTCCTTTCACGTTCTGCCTGGTCTCCCTCACGCCCTCTTGCTAGGTCTGCCTTGGCTCCAGAGACATGCACCCGTGCTTGACTGGCAAACCGGAGAAGTCCTTCACTGGGGACAGGCCTGTCATAAAACCTGCCTGGTTCCCGTCCATTCCGTCCGTCCCTCTCCTATCCCAGCTAATCTACCTGGACTTCCGATTCCTTATTGGTCTAGTGCTGATGTCTTTGTTAAGGAGGAGGCAGAGACATCACCACCTCATAGACCATGTGACTGCCCCATCGATCCCGCCAGAGTAATGCAGGTGGCTCCCGTGAGTCTAAATTGTCTCCCTCCTGGTAAGACGTTCGTATCGGTACCTGATCGGGAGAGAATCCTACACTGGGGTCATTCGTCTAAACTAGCTGACCACGCCGGTCGGAAAAAGACCCTCCAGCTTATTACCCGACACTACTGGTGGCCTAACCTGCACAAGGATGTTATGGACTTTGTTTCTGCCTGTGTGTCCTGCGCCCGCAACAAAGTTCCGAGACACCTGTCGGCCGGCCGCCTTCTTCCTCTGCCAGTACCTGCTGCCCCCTGGCAGCATTTAGCGATGGACCCTCCTCAATTCCGTCCTGGGGATAAAGTCTGGCTCTCGTCCAAATATGTCCGACTCAAGATCCCTTCCTATAAGTTAGGGTCTCGGTTCATCGGCCCACTGGTGGTCATCGGTCAGATCAACCCGGTAACCTATAAATTGAAACTCCCGGCCAACTTACGGATCCCTAACTCCTTCCATGTATCTCTCCTCAAACCTGTGGTACTTAACTCTTTTTCTAAGTCTACAGGTACGCCTCCTGCTCTGGTTTCTGCTGAGGACAAGTTTGAGGTAGAGAACATTCTTGCCAGCAAAAGGGTAAGAGGAAAGACCTTTTTTCTGGTAGATTGGAGGGGGTTTGGTCCTGAGGAGAGAACGTGGGAGCCCCGGGAGAACATCCATGCCCCTCTCATCCTAGCTAAATTTCTGTCTGGCCTAAAAAAGGGGGGGCCTAAAGGGGGGGGTACTGTAGCGCTGGCGTCCCTGCCCTCTGCTAGGCAGGGACGCTGCTCCCCTCACCGCTCTGCTCCGTGCCCGGCGTCCTCTCCCCGCTCTGCTGTCAGCGCGCGCTCCTGCCCGGCGTCCTCTCCCCGCTCTGCTGTCAGCGCGCGCTCCGTCCCGGCGTCCTCCTCCTGCTCTGCTCTCGGCGCGCGCTCCTTCCCGGCCCCTGTGCTTAGGGCGCGCGCGCGCGCGCTCCCCTCCTCTTAAAGGGGCCGCGCGCGCCGCCCTAAAGAGTCCCCGGCCAATGGCCGGAGGACTTCATCATATAAAAGGCACCTCCTCCAAAATGGAGGTGCCCGAGCAATGTTGTTTGCACCTGTGTCTCACCTGTGCTTCAGCCCTCAGGTCCCGTTGCCAGTTACCTGCCAGTTACCTGCCAGTTACCTGCCTGATTCCTGCCTGAATACTTGTTACCTGTCTGCCAGTCTGAGGTCCGACGGTCTGCCTTACTACTCCTGTCAGTCTGTCTAAGGACCAGCCTGCCCGCTCACCTGGGAGCGCATATCAGCTACCTGCCTGCTTGCCTGAGGTCCGACGGTCTGCCTTACTACTCCTGTCAGTCTGTCTAAGGACCAGCCTGCCCGCTCACCTGGGAGCGCATATCAGCTACCTGCCTGCTTGCCTGAGGTCCGACGGTCTGCCTTACTACTCCGGTCAGTCTGTCTATGGACCAGCTTGCCCGCTCACCTGGGAGCGCTTCTCCGTTATCTGCCTGCTTGCCAGCCCGGAGGTCCCGTTGTCACGTGCGGTGACCACCAGCTATTCCAGAGACTCTTGCCCGCTCACCTGGGAGCGCTTCTCCGTTACCTGCCTGCCTGCCAGCCCGGAGGCCCCGCCGTCACGTGCCGTGACCACCTGCTATTCCAGAGACTCTCGCTTGCTCACCTGGGAGCACCCATCTACCATCTGCCTGCTAGCCTACCCGGAGGCTCTGCCATCACAGGTCGTACCTACCCCTTACCCAGAGACTGCCCTGATCACTTGCCGTATCTCCCTGTCCGTTCACCCAGAGACTGCCCTGATCACTTGCCGTATCTCCCTGTCCATTCATCCAGAGACTGCCACCCGCTCCCTTACAAGGGCCGCCCCCTTGTATAGTAGCTCAGAGGTTCCGCCTCCCGGACCCGTTACATGAACAAAGAAAAAAAAAAGGTCATGTGACCAGCAAGATAGAAAAAACCTAACAGGAGAGTTCTAACAGTACCCCCTCTTCTATGAGGATCCTCCGGATCCCCTAGGCCCAGGCTTATCAGGAAACCTCTTGTGAAATGCTCTGACAAGTCTGGAAGCAGAAACATCATCCGCCCTCACCCATGAGTTATCCTCGGGTCCGAAACCCTTCCAAGCGACGAGATACTGCAAACTCCCTCTATACCGTCTAGAATTTAGGATGCGGGAAATTTCGTATTCCCCGTCCTCCACCACCGGAGGAACAGTGGCAGAGGCGTCACCATCCGACACACAAGCTCTTTTCAACAGAGAAACATGAAACACCGGATTAATCTTCCAGGAGGTAGGAACCTCCAACCTAACAGCAGATTGGTTAACTACCTGAAGCACCTTAAAGGGCCCTACAAACTTGGGACCCAATTTTTTAGAAGGAATCCTCAACCGCAGATTCTTAGAGGACAACCAAACCATGTCACCAATAGCAAACAAAACCTCTTGCCGTTTCCTATCAAAGTACCTCTTAGATTTTTTGTTAGCCTCCTGAAGATTACCACGCACATCCGTCCAAACTCTCTCCAAATCACCGGAAAAACTCTCCTCCTCAGGCACAGCCGATACCAATTTGGAGAATGACCCAAAAGACGGATGTCTCCCAGAACAACAAAAAAAGGCGAACAACCATACATCCTCTTCTGCTGGTTGTTCGTCTTTTTTTTGTTGTATTAAAACTGTCAAACAAGCACGCTGAAGATACTTGGTACTCGCCCGAGCATACTCGTCGAAAGGGTTAACTGAACATGCTCGCTCATCACAAGTGCAGGCCCATCTGAAGTTTGTCAATGAACAACTGTATGATTCTGTGAGTTATTGGGAGAAGGTGCTGTGGTCAGATGAGACAAAAATTGAGCTCTTTGGCATTAACTCAACTCGCTGTTTTTGGAGGAAGAGAAATGCTGCCTATGACCCAAAGAACACCATCCCCACTGTCAAGCATGGAGGTGGAAACATTATGTTTTGGGGGTGTTTCTTTGCTAAGGGCACAGGACTACTTCACCGCATCAATGGGAGAATGGATGGAGCCATGCACCGTAAAATCCTGAGTGACAACCTCCTTCCCTCCACCAGGACATTAAAAATGGGTCGGAGCAGGGTCTTCCAGCAAGACAATGACCCAAAACATACAGCAAAGGCAACAAAGGAGTGGAGGTAGTTGAAACTCCGAGTTGCCAATCGACAGCCTCAAAATCTGAATGATTTAGAGATGATCTGCAAAGAGGAGTGGACCAAAATTCCTCCTGACATGTGCGCAACCCTCATCATCAACTACGAAAAAAGTCTGACTTCTGTGCTTGCCAACAAAGGTTTTGCCACCAAGTATTAAGTGTTGTTTTCCAGAGGAATCAAATACTTATTTCTCACTGCAAAATGCAAATACATTTATCTAATATATACAATGTGATTTTCTTGATTTTTTGGGGGGATATTCTATCTCTCAATGTTAAAATTAACCTACCCTTAAAATTATAGACTGTTCATGTCTTTGTCAGTGGGCAAACGTACAAAAACAGCAAGGGATCAAATAATTACTTCCTTCACTGTATGTATGCTATGTAGTATTATCGTGTTACAATACTTACTGATCACCTTCTACCCCAGTTTTCAGTGCCGCCTAGGTTCATTAAAAGCTGTTAGAATTTTTCTGCGCACCGCCAAATCTTTGTTCAATTAGTCCATAACCCCAATTTTATGAAACCTTTTCTTCATCCCAATTGAGCTTAATGGCATATGGCTGAAAGAGATCTTCCCCATCAGAATCACCCTACATATAAACTTCAGGGAATCCAACAATGGCTAAAAATTTCTGACCATCACATCACACCGCATTCACCTTTCCATCTTCCGGTAATCAACTTGACAGCCGGCAGCCTACACTGCCCTTTTAGCGAGTCCACTTGTATTCCTATATAGGACAGTCTTGAAAATGGAAAATATTTTTTTCGTGAATTCCATTAATAATTTCTCCTCTGCTTCCTCACTACCTATCTAAGTCTGTCTTCGCTGCCAAGACTTAGGTTAAAAAAAACAAAAAACATCCACGTACTCTCCTTCCCTGATGCTCTTACTACAAATGTATAAGTGGATGACAATGAACACACCCTGCACTGTGACTAGTATCTCACTGTTCTGAACTTTCAGCCATGTAGTGATCACCTCTTTCTTATAACACTTCTCAGCTTTCAAACACTTTATTAACGTGTTAAACATATTTCCTTCCTTACTGCATGCATCTTCATCTGACAATACAGCCCCATCCAATGAATTAGAATAAGACTTACTTGGCTACTGCGGTGCTGCTTGGATTGTGTCCTTGCTGTGACTTGCTCTTGTTTGGCCACTGTTTGCTGCGTGAGACCTCCATGTCCCGGCCACCTCTTATCGTCTAGTGTCCACATCTTGTTGCACCTTGTCGCTGCTTTGATCTCTGCAACAACAGACACTGTGCGAGTATGCGTTCACATGTGATTTCACTGAGGATGCAACAAATTCCTGCCCACGCCAATTACTCCCTGTACGTGGCCTGTGCTGTGACTACTCACCTAATCCTGGATGCTGTCCATGCTTCCCAACCTAAATTTGTCCTGGCCTCTGTTCCTTACATCTCCTAGTTCTGAGTCCATGATCTGCTCCTGCTATATACTGGTTATGTCCAAGGCCTATTTCTAGTTATAGCTTGTGGTCATGAACCTGATCCCGGCTGTGTCCCTGGTGCCATGATCCTGGATGCAGCTCTTTGCTGTGTCCTAGTTATCCGTCACTCTGCTAACAGCTCCACATCTGGTACTTAAAGGGGTTTTCCAATGAACAAAAGTTCATTTTAATCAATACATCTTGGAATAATAATAATTTCCACAATTGGATGTGTTTAAATAAAATGTTCCTGTGCTAAGATAATTTTATAATGTGCCCCTGCTGTATATGGTGTAATGACCCGACTTCTGTGTGCCACTGAAGCACATCGCCCGAACAGATGCCACAGAAGCACATGGTCTGATGTCCACATGCTGCTGAAGCATGCGGCCTGGCATCTCTTTGCCACCAAAACACACGGCCTGGCATCTGCGTGCGACCAGAGCACACAGCTCAACTTCCACGTGCCAACAGAGCACGTAGCTTGGTTTCCGCTTGTCATCGAAGCATATGACCCAGCATCCGTATGCCACTGAAGCATATGGCCACGTAATCGAATGTCACTGAAACACACGGCCCCGTGTCCATGTGCCACCAAAGTACACGGACCAACATCCACGTGCCACCGAAGCACATTGACCGACATCTGCCTGACACCGAAGCACATGGCTAAATGTTTGCAGCACAGGTAATGGATGAATTAAAAAAAGGGAAAAGGAGAAAAGAAAGTGGGGCGCAGATCTAAGTGTAATATTTTAACAATATCGAATTAGAATTAAAAATTGCTCTCACCTTTGTGGTGTCTTGTTATCCAGCATGTATCCCTGTCTTTAGGGAGTGGAGTAGTTGTCTGGATCTGCTGGCCTGCAGCTCAAAAACAGGTAAAACGAGCTCCTTTGCAGGAGACTCGTCAGAAAGTGCAAGAAAAAGTTTCCAGTTTGTCAGGGAGCGCTTCCAGGTGATTCATTACTTACTCCAAATCTTTCAGGAATAATCCAGTTTATTTTTATATAAACAACGCGTTTCGGCTATACATAACATTAGCCTTCATCAGGTAAAATGAAGGCTAATGTTATGTATAGCCGAAACGCGTTGTTTATATAAAAATAAACTGGATTATTCCTGAAAGATTTGGAGTAAGTAATGAATCACCTGGAAGCGCTCCCTGACAAACTGGAAACTTTTTCTTGCAACACAGGTAAAGAATATAATGCCATGCTATGGGTCATCTATGTACGCATATAAGAATATGACAAGCTATCAAAATATGAAATTACAACCAAACTATAGATAATAATAAAACCACTAACATACAGCATGTTATCTGAAAATGAATTACTGGAGAGTTTACCCTCCAGGTCACACTCATTGGCAATTGGTCTGCCTCTGTTTTTCTTTTCCACCAAAGCACAAGACCTGACATCCGGGTACAAACGAAGCACACTGCCCAAAGTCCATGTGCTATCGAAGCACAAAGTCCGACGTCCGCGGGCCACCGAAGCACAAAGAACAGCGTCCACGTGCCACAGAAGCATAAGGTCCTCGAGTTTGAGTCCCACTGAAGCACAGGGCTCGGCATCCGGGTGCCACCGACGCACACGGCCCCACGTCCGGGTGCCACCAAAGCACACAATCCCGTGTACGGGTGCCACCGAAGAACACGGGCCCGGCATCCGGTTGCCACCAAGGCGCACGGCCCTGCGTACATATGCCATTGAAGCACAAGGCACCGCGTACGGGTGCCCCGACACACACGGTCCCGCTTACAGGTGCCATTAAAGCACATGGCCCTGCTTCGGGGTGCCACCGAAGCACACGGCCCCACCTCACGGTGCCAAGGAAGCACACGGCCTCGCGTCTGGGTGCCACTTAAGCACACGGCCTCCCTGTACGGGTGCTACCGAAGCACACAGACCCGTGTCTGTGCACCACCGAAGCACAGAGACCCATGTCTGTGTGCCACCGAAGCACATGGCCCCGCTTCTCAGTGCTATGGAAGCACAAAGACCAGCGTCCGGGTATCACCAAAGAACACGACTCCACGTACGAGTGCCCCTGAAGCACATGGCCCCTTGTCTAGGTGCCACCGAAGCACACAGACCCACATTCGGGTGCAACCGAATCACACGGCCCCACGTACTAGTGCCACCGACGCACGCAGACATGTGTGTGGGTGCCACCGAAGCACACAGATCCACATCCATGTGCCATAGAAGCACATGGCCCTGCGTCCGGGTGCCACCGAAGCACATGGCCCCGCTTTTCGGTGCTACTGAATCACAAAGACCGGCATCCGGGTACCTCCGAAGCACACTGCTCCATGTACGAGTGCCCATGAAGAACACGGTCTCGTGTCTGGGTGCCACTGAAGCACACAGACCCGCATCCGAGTGCCACCGTAGCACTCTGCCCCGCGTCCGTGTGCCACAGAAGCACATGACCCCTCGTCCAGGTGCCACCGAAGCACACAAACCCGCATCCAGGTGCCACCGAAGCACACGGCCTACTCTTTACGGGTGCTACCGAAGAACACTGCCCCACGTACGAGTGCCACAGAAGCACATGGACCTGGGTCCGTGTGCCACCGTAGCACATGGCCCCGCTTCTCAGTGCTACTGAAGCACTAAGATCGGCGTCTGGGTACCATCGAAGCACACGGCTCCATGTACGAGTGACTGTGAAGCACAAGGCCTCGAGTCTGGGTGTCACCGAAGCACTCTGCCCCACGTCCGGGTGCCACCAAAGCACATGGCCGTGCATCTAGGTGCCACCTAAGCACGCAGACCCGCATCCGTGTGCCACCAAAGCACATGGCCCCTTGTCTAGGTGCCACAGAAGCACACAGATCTGCATTCGGGTGCAACTGAAGCACACAGCCCCACATACGAGTGCCACCGAAACACACCCGCGTCCGTGTGCCCCTGAAGCATACAGACCCGCGTCCGTGTGCCACCGAAGAATACAGACCCGCGTCCGTGTGCCACCGAAGCACTCTGCCCCGCGTCTGGGTGCCACCGAAGCACATGGCCCATGTCTAGGTGCCACCGAAGCATACAGACCCCCATCTCGGTGCCACCGAAGCACACAGAGCCGCGGTCCGTATGCCACCGAAGCACATGGCCCCGCATCCGGGTGCCACCGAAGCACATGGTCCTGCGTCTGGGTGCCACAGCACACAAACCCGTGTCCAGGTGCCACCGAAGCACATGGCCTCCCTATGTGGGTGTCACCGAAGCACAAAACCAGTGTCTGGGTGCCACCAAAGCATACACACCCACATCAGGGTGCCACCGACGCATACGGCCTACCTGTACGGATGCAACAGAAGCACATGGCCCCACATGCGAGTGCCACCGAAGCACACATACCCGTGTCTGGTTGCCACCGAAGCACACAGATCCGCGTCCGGGTGCCACCGAATCACATGGCCCCACTTCTAGGTGCTACCGAAGCACAAAGCTTGGCGTCCAGGTACCACCGAAGAACACGGCTCCACGTACGAGTGTCCCTGAAGCACACGGCCCCACATCTAAATGCCATCTAAGCACACAGACCCGCGTCCGTGTGCCACCGAAGCATACAGACCGGCGTCTGTGTACCACAGAAGCACACAGACCTGTGTCTGGGTGCCACCGAAGCACACAGACCAGCGTCCGGGTGCCACCGAAGCCCCACTTCTCAGTGCTACTGAAGCACAAAGACCGGTGTCCAGGTACCACGGAAGCACACGGCTCCGTGTACGAGTGCCCCTGAAGCACAAGGCCTTGTGTCTGGGTGCAACCAAAGCACACAGTCCTGCATCCGTGTGCCACCGAAGTACTCTGCCCTGCATCCGGGTGCCACTGAAGCACTTGGCCCCATGTCTAGGTACCAGCGAAACACACTTCTCGGTGCTACCGAAGCACAAAGACCGGCGTCCAGGTACCTCCTAAGCTCACGGCTGCAAGTACGAGTGCCCCTGAAGCACACGGCCTTGTGTCTGGGTGCCACCGAAGCACACAGACCCGCATTCGTGTGCCACCGTAGCTTTCTGCCCCGCGTCTGTGTGCCACCAAAGCACATGACCCCTTGAACGGGTGCCACTGAAGAACACAGCCCTGCATAAGAGTGCGACCGAAGCACATGACCCCATGTCTAGGCGACACCGAAGCACAGACCCGTGTCTGGGTGCCACCGAAGCACACGGTCCCGCAACCGGGTGCCACCGAAGCACACGGCCCCGTGTCTGGGTGCCACCTAAGCACACAGACCTGCGTCCGTGTGCCACCGAAGCACATGGACCCGTGTCTAGGTGCCACCGAAGCACATGGCCCCTCGTCCGGGTGCCACCGAAGCACATGGACCCGTGTCTAGGTGCCACCGAAGCACACAGACCCGCGTCCGGGTGCCACCGGAGCACATGGCCCTGCCTCTCGGTGCTACCGAAGCACAAAGACCAGCGTCTGGGTACCACCGAAGCACACGGCTCCACGTATGAGTGCCCCTGAAGCATGCAGCCTCGTGTCTGGGTGCCACCGAAGCACACAGATCCGTGTCCGTGTGCCACAATAGCACTCTGTCCCGCGTCCGCGTGCCACCAAAGCAAACGACCCCCTGAACAGGTGCCACTGATGCACAAAGCTCCACATACGAGTGTCACCTAAGCACACGGCCCCGTGTCTGGATGCCACCAAAGCACACGGCCCCGCTTCTCGGTGTTACCGAAGCACAAAGACCGGCGTCTCTGTACCATTGAAGAACACGACTCCACGTATGAGAACCACCGAAGCACATGGCCCCTCGTCCGGGTGCCGCCGAAGCACATGGACCCGTGTCTAGGTGCCACCGAAGCACACAGACCCGCATCCGGGTGCCACCGGAGCACATGGCCCTGCCTCTCGGTGCTACCGAAGCACAAACACTGGCGTCCGGGTACCACCGAAGCACACGGCTCCAATTATGAGTGCCCCTGAAGCACACGGCCTCGTGTCTGGGTGCCACCGAAGCACACAGACCCATGACCATGTGCCACCGAAGCACTCTGCCATGCGTCCAGGTGCCACCGAAGCACATGGGCCCATCTCTAGGTGCCATCATAGCACACATACCCGTGTCTGGGTGCCACTGAAGCACACAGACTAACGTCCATGTGCTACCGAAGCACATGGCCCCACGTCCGGTTTCCACCGAAGCACATGGCCCCGCTTCTCAGAGCTACCGAAGCACAAAGACCGGTGTCCGGGTACCTCCGAAGTACACGGCTCCACGTACAAGCGCCCCTGAAGCACACGGCCTCGTGTCTGGGTGCCATCGAAGCACACGGCCCCACATACGAGTGCCACCGAAGCACACGGCCTCGTGTCTGGGTGCCACCGAAGCACACAGACCCATGTCCGTGTGCCACCGAAGCACTCTGCCCCGTGTCAGGGTGCCACCGAAGTACATGGCCAATGTCTAGGTGCCACCGAAGCACACAGACCCGCGTCCGGGTGCCACCGAAGCACACAGCCCCACATCCGGGTGCCACCAAAGCACACAGCCCACATACGGGTGCAACCGAAGCACACAGACCCGCGTCCGGGTGCCACTGAAGCACAAGGCCCCACGTCCGGGTGCCGCCAAAGCACACGGCCCCGCATCTAGTTGCCACCGAAGCACTCTGCCCCGCGTCCATGTGGCACCGAAGCACATGGCCCCTTGTCTAGGTGCCACCAAAGCACACAGACCCGCATTTGGGTGCCTCTGAAGCACACGGCCCCGCTTCCGGGTGCCATCGAAGCACACAGCTCACATACGGGTGCCACCGAAGCACACAGACCAGCGTCCAGGTGCCCCCGAAGCACACGGCCCCACGTCCGGGTGCCGACAAAGCACACAGACCCGCGTGTAGGTGCAAACGAAGCACACAGACCCGCGTCCATGTGCCACCGAAGCACTCTGCCCCACGTCCGGGTGCCACCGAAGCACATGGCCCCTTGTCTAGGTGCCACAAAAGCACACAGACTCGCATTCGGATGCCTCTGAAGCACATGGCCCAGCTTCCTGAACGGGTGCCACTGAAGCACATAGCCCCACATACGAGTATCATTGAAGCACACACCCCTGTGTCTGGGTGCCACCGAAGCACACAGACCCACGTCCATGTGCCAAATAAGCACAGGGCCCTGCGCACGGGTGCCACCGAAGCACATGGCTCCCGCTTTTCGGTGCTACTGAAGCACAAAGACCGGCGTCCGGGTACCTCCGAAGCTCACGGCTCCACGTACGAGTGCACATGAAGAACACGGCTTCGTGTCTGGGTGCCACCGAAGCACACTGACCCGTTGAATGGGTGCCTATGAAGCACACAAAGCTGAGTCCAGGTGCCACTGAAGCACACAACCTGCCTGTACAGGTGCCACCGAAGCACACGGCCCCAAGTACAAGTGTCTGGGTGCCACCGAAGCACACAGACCAGCGTCCATGTGCTACAGAAGCACACGGCCCTGCATCCGGGTGCCACCAAAGCACGCGGTCCTGCTTCACGGTGATACCGAAGCACAAAGATCAGTGTCCGAGTACCACCGAAGCACACGGCTCCACGTACGAGTGCCCCTGAAGCACACAGCCTAGTGTCTGGGTGCCACCGAAGCACACAGACCCATGTCCGTGTGCCATTGAAGAACTCTGCCCCGCGTCCGGGTGCCACCGAAGCACATGGCCTGGTGTCTAGGTGCCACCGTAGCACACAGACCCGTGTCTAGGTGCCACCGAAGCACACAGACCAACATTCATGTGCCACCGAAGCACATGGCTCCTCGCCCACTTTCCACCGAAGCACTTAGCCCCGCTTCTCGGTGCTACCGAAGCACAAAGACCGGCGTCCGGGTACCTCCAGAGCACAAGACTCCACGTACGAGTGCCCATGAAGAACACGGCCCCGTGTCTGGGTGCCACCAAAGTACAGTGCCTCGTTGAATGGGTGCCACCGAAGCACACAAACCTGTGTAGCACCCTGAGGATTCGGCTGCTACAGGGGTATTGCACCTCAACCCAGAGGTGTGATATTCCACTCCCGGGTAAGGATGGAGTGTGGAACTGAGCTCGGTAGGCTGCATGCACTACACACATCCCATTTCCGAGGAGCAGACCGACGGTACTCCCACTTAGAAATGTGCAGGTACGACCGAGTCTGTTCCTGGCTGGAGTGGGAGGGGGGTGGTACATCCCAAGTAGTGTAGGGGCAGATAGGGGGAGCAGCCTGGGTAAAGTTAGGAGCTCATTGGGTGCTGGTCACCTGAGCTCACACATAGAGGGTGTATATAAGGTGGGCACCAACTAAGAACAGGGTCAGATGCAGAGAACAAGTCAGGAGCAGAGGAGAAGGAAAGACCCAGAGTGAGAGAGGAGAGAGAGAGACCCAGAGGCACAGAAGAACAGGACTCTAAGATCCCAAATTAAAACCCCGGGTGAAGAGTCGGCATCAGGGTACCGGAACCCAAGCTGGTGGGGGTAAAAACATTCCCCAGCCAGAGACCGGAGACCGTGGGCAGCGTTTGCCACGGTCACCCACTACATCCACCCCGAAGGCACACCACATGAAGGGTCAGGGAACCCAAGGCCAAGGGTGTCCCAACAGAAGGCCCGAGGGAGCTGGACCTAGGTGGATCACTGGTGGGGACGGCCAGAGAACGGGACAGAAGGAGAGCTCAGGGCCACGCTCCGGACTTGTTTGGGGGTTGGCTGGATCCAGGACCTGGTGGACGCAGCACGGCTCGGGTGGTCACTCGGAGCTGGAGTGACCAGTACAACATCTGCAGTAAGTAAACACCCTTAACTGCATAACCCGACTCTGTCTTCACTGCCGTCTGCACTGCACCACCACAACCCCCATCCTCTGCACCTGTTCCCCCTGAGGCTATACCCCTCCCGTTGGGGGTTATCATCACAAGCTGCACCTGCACCATCAGCCTCAGCGGACCCTGCTGCAGCGGCGGCCACAGTGACCGCATCACAACGGGTGGCGTAGTCGACACAAAAGAACTCTTAATAACATCTGTAGGACTGCCACATAACACTGAGCTTGACGCCCTGGGCACGGGGCCGGGTCACAGCCGCTCGGAGACTACAACCCCCCATCTGATCCGGTGCCGGGTATTCCCCTCAAAAAGGAATATGTCCCAGGGGGCGCGTCAACTTTGGCGTAGTCGGCAGGATTACGTGCCCGCAACACCCGGGTACTGCGTGCCTGAAGAAAAGTGCAAGTTTACCTCAGAAAGAAGTCTCCCGCCGGTTCCACACCATCGGACCCCATCACAGGTCGTGTCCCGCCGATTGTCCGCCATTTCCAGCTTGTTCCCGCCATCTGCAGAGTTTCCCGCCACTGGGCGACGCTTCCCGCCAAATCCGAAGATTTCCCGCCTTGGAAGAGCAGCGGACGCCATTATGGGCGTGCCAAAGGAGGGCAAGAGGCCGCCTCCCATCGTGGGCCGGGACAGAAAATGGCGCCAAAAGTGGAAACCGCCCCCACCAACAGAGACTGTGATGCTGGAGGTGTCTGTCAGTGTGAAAGAACTACCCCTGGAGCTGACAGTCACCAAGTTGCCCCGGGACCGCCCTCGAGGTGGGAGGAGACGAAAGGAGAGAACAAAGATGGGTGCCGCCTGGAGCAGTCTAGAGCGAGCGCACCCGGAGGCAGGAAGCCTGGAGAGGAGCAGCAAAGAAGCTCACCCGGAGATGTCCAGAGAGCAGAGCAGCACCGGCCCGCTGGCCAGGAGCCTGCTGGAAGAAGAGCAGAGCAGCACCGACCCGTTGGTCAGGAGCCTGCTAGACACCACGACCCCGCTAGGCCTAGTGGAGGTCCTTGCACAGCTCCCCCGAGACCGGGAGTGTGCACAAACTGCCCTGGAGGGCCTCGCACGGAGGATGGCCCGGGTACAGCGAGAGATATTGGCGGAATGGAGCCGGGAGATGGCCCAGCAAGCTGAAACCAAGACCCGGAGCACGCCAGCCAAGATGAGGAAGCAGACCGCCTCTGAGGATGGCGCGGGAGGACCAAAGGCCGGAGACGGCGCCGAGAAGGGAGCCGAACGCATGGAGGCAGGTAAAGGGGACGTCTACACCCCAAGCCGGGACACCGCTTACCTGCCCCAGCTCCCCGTCGCAGAGCCCGAAAGTCCCCCTGCTGTGCCCGAAAACGCCATGTCACCGACGCAGACTAGGCCCCAACCGGAAGCCGCCGCCGCGACCCCTGTGACGTCACACGCCTCGACCCCGAGCGTGACCAAGCAGGAAGTACCACCAGCCTGGTCGCAGGGCCTAGAATTCCCGGGCGTCGCATCACCAACAGCGCCCCCTACCTCCGCGGAGCCTCCGGCCTGGCCGCAAGGCCAGGTAGCCCAGGGCGCCGCCGTCCTAACGGTGCCCTTCACCTTCCAGGTGCCCCAGGCCTGGCCGCAAGGCCTGGGCAACCCGGGCGCCACCACCACCGCGCCCGCACCCGTGAAATCAAGGGTGCCGCGTCTGGGAGAGGACTTGTTTGCCCAGCACACGTGGCCGGACGGGCAGCCTTTCATCTGGCCCCAGAAGTATTACGAACTGGAGCACCAGAAGAGGGTTAGGCCCATGTGTGCACCCCTGATTCCGGCTCCGAAGCCCGTAATAAGGATCTCACCCCCGCTAGCGGAAGCGCAGTTTGAGTGGGACCCCACCGGAGAAGATCTAATGGGGTTCACTCAGGAAACCAGGGCAGCTGCAGCGGAGCGTGCTGAGTGCTGCCGACAGCAGCTCGAGGAGTTTGCGAGGGAGCGGAGAGAGAGGCGGGTCCGGGAACAACAAGCCCAGATGAGGAGCGCGGAGCAGAAGAGCCGGGCCAGGAGAGACCCCCGTGCAGCGCATTGTCCCCGCACCATCGGGACAGTGATCAAGTTCAACCAGCAGCATGGGTGGGGCTTCATCAGAGACCACAACACCCCCGGCGACGTTTTTGTAACGCGCAGAGACGTTGAGTCCCATCTGCCGGAGGGGCACAGAGGTCGTGACCTTTATATCGGGGACGAGGTCACCTTTACCCGGCACAAGTGTGCCAAAGGACCTTACGCCCTCCACGTACACCGCCTGACGGAGGAGGAGTTGCGGTGCGAGGAGGAGGAGCAAGAGGACCCGGACGGGTCTGAAGTTACCACCAGCTATAAGCAAAGAGCAGGAGGAAGACGCCGTTGAGTGCGGCAGAGCAGGTGCTGTAAATAAGTTACCCAATCGGGGTATAAAGAAACTGAAACTGTTGCTACATATATATAGTCCCCGTTGGGACCAGCTGAGTGAACTGTTTACCCGTTTACCCCTTAATCCCACAGGCTGAGGACTGTGAGCAGCCATTCCCTTTCCCTCCTTACCTGGCCGAGGACTGAGAGCGGCCATATCCCTGTACATAGTTGCGCGTCCTAAAGCGCCCCCTACCGGTTTTATAGGAAAACCAGTTTTTCTAAGAGACTGTCGCACTTTTCCCGGACACACGTTGCACAGTGTCCGGAGGAGGAGGAACCAGAAACAAAAGGCGACGAGAATGTTTATATGAAAAGTTTTTATATGATGTTTTTATTATGTTGTTTTATGAAAAAAAAATGTATGTTTGGTGTTGTTTTTTGTCTTACAGCCCGAGGACGTGCTGTGATTTACCAGGGGGGAATGTAGCACCCTGAGGATTCGGCTGCTACAGGGGTATTGCACCTCAACCCAGAGGTGTGATATTCCACTCCCGGGTAAGGATGGAGTGTGGAACTGAGCTCGGTAGGCTGCATGCACTACACACATCCCATTTCCGAGGAGCAGACCGACGGTACTCCCACTTAGAAATGTGCAGGTACGACCGAGTCTGTTCCTGGCTGGAGTGGGAGGGGGGTGGTACATCCCAAGTAGTGTAGGGGCAGATAGGGGGAGCAGCCTGGGTAAAGTTAGGAGCTCATTGGGTGCTGGTCACCTGAGCTCACACATAGAGGGTGTATATAAGGTGGGCACCAACTAAGAACAGGGTCAGATGCAGAGAACAAGTCAGGAGCAGAGGAGAAGGAAAGACCCAGAGTGAGAGAGGAGAGAGAGAGACCCAGAGGCACAGAAGAACAGGACTCTAAGATCCCAAATTAAAACCCCGGGTGAAGAGTCGGCATCAGGGTACCGGAACCCAAGCTGGTGGGGGTAAAAACATTCCCCAGCCAGAGACCGGAGACCGTGGGCAGCGTTTGCCACGGTCACCCACTACATCCACCCCGAAGGCACACCACATGAAGGGTCAGGGAACCCAAGGCCAAGGGTGTCCCAACAGAAGGCCCGAGGGAGCTGGACCTAGGTGGATCACTGGTGGGGACGGCCAGAGAACGGGACAGAAGGAGAGCTCAGGGCCACGCTCCGGACTTGTTTGGGGGTTGGCTGGATCCAGGACCTGGTGGACGCAGCACGGCTCGGGTGGTCACTCGGAGCTGGAGTGACCAGTACAACATCTGCAGTAAGTAAACACCCTTAACTGCATAACCCGACTCTGTCTTCACTGCCGTCTGCACTGCACCACCACAACCCCCATCCTCTGCACCTGTTCCCCCTGAGGCTATACCCCTCCCGTTGGGGGTTATCATCACAAGCTGCACCTGCACCATCAGCCTCAGCGGACCCTGCTGCAGCGGCGGCCACAGTGACCGCATCACAACGGGTGGCGTAGTCGACACAAAAGAACTCTTAATAACATCTGTAGGACTGCCACATAACACTGAGCTTGACGCCCTGGGCACGGGGCCGGGTCACAGCCGCTCGGAGACTACAACCCCCCATCTGATCCGGTGCCGGGTATTCCCCTCAAAAAGGAATATGTCCCAGGGGGCGCGTCACCTGCATCCGGGTGCCCCCGAAGCACACAACCTCCCTGTACAGGTGCCACCGAAGCACACAGATCAGCGTCCAGGTGACACTGTAGTACAAGGCCCCAGTTCTCGGTGCTACTGAAGCACACAGACCGGCGTCTGGGTACAACCGAAGCACACGGCTCCGCATACGAGTGCCCCTGAAGCACAAGGCCTTGTGTTTGCATGCCGGCATGCCACCGAAACACACAGACAAGCGTCCGTGTGCCACCAACGCACTCTGCCCCGCATCTGGGTGCCACCAAAGCACATGGCCCATGTCTAGGTGCGACCGAAGCTCATGGCCCCACGTCCGGATGCCGCCAAAGCACACAGCCCACATACGGGTGCCACCGAAGCACACAGACCCGAGTCCGGGTGCAACCAAAGCAGACGGCCCCAAGTCCGGGTGCCACCAAAGCACACGGCCCCGCATCTAGGTGCCACCGAAGCACACAGACCCGCGTCCATGTGCCACTGAAGCACTCTGCCCCGCGTCCGGGTGCCACCGAAGCACACAGACCCGCATTCGGGTGCCACTGAAGCACACGGCCCCGCTTCCGGGTGCCATCGAAGCACACAGCCCCACATACGAGTGCCACCGAAACACATGCCCCGTGTCTGGGTGCCACCGATGCACATGGCCCGGCATCTGGGTGCCACCAAATCACACAGACCCGCGTCCATGTGCCACCGATGCACTCTGCACCGCGTCCGGGTGCCACCGAAGCACATGGCACCATCTCTAGGTGCCACCATAGCACACATACCCGTGTCTGGGTGCCACCGAAGCACACAGTCCATGTGCCACCGAAGCACATGGCCCCACGTCCGGGTGCCACCGAAGCCCATGACCCCGCTTCTCAGTGCTACCGAAGCACAAAGAACGGCGTCCGGGTACCTCCGAAGTACACGGCTCCACGTATGAGGGTCCCTGAAACACACGGCCTCGTGTCTGGGTGCCACCGAAGCACATAGACCCGCGTCCGTGTGCCACCATAGCACTCTGCCCCGCGTTCGGGTGCCACCAAAGCACACGGCTCCACATACGGGTGCCACCGAAGCACATAGCCTGGTGTCTAGGTGCCACCGTAGCACACAGACCCGTGTCTGGGTTCTACCGAAGCACACAGTCCACCGTCCATGTGCCACCGAAGCACATGGCCCCTCGTCCGGTTTCCACCGAAGCACATGGCCACGCTTCTCGGTGCTACCCGAGCACAAAGGCCGGCATCCGGGTACTTTCGCAACACATGGCTCCACGTACGAGTGCCCTTGATGCACACGGCTTCGTGTGTGGGTGCCACCGAAGCACTCAGACCCATGTCCGTGTGCCACCGAAGCACTCTGCCCCACGTCCAGGTGCCACCGATGTACATGGTCCGGTGTCTAGGTGTCACTGTAGCACAAATACCTGTGTCTGGGTGCCACCGAAGCGCACAGACCAAAGTCCATGTGCCACCGAAGCACATGGCTTCACGTCCGGTTTCCACCGAAGCACATCCTCCGCTTCTCGGTGCTACCGACGCACAAAGACCGGCGTCCGGGTACCTGCAAGTCACACAGCTCCACGTACGAGTGCCCCTGAAGCACACGGCCTCGTGTCTGGGTGCCACCAAAGCACACAGACCTGCGTCCAGGTGGCATCGAAGCACACGACCCACTGTACGGGTGCCATTGAAGCACACAGCCCAGCATACGAGTGCCACCGAAGCACATGCCCCCGTGTCTGGGTGCCATCGAAGCACACAGACTCCCTTCCGTGTGCCACCGAAGCACGTGACCCCACGTCTGGGTGCCTCCGAAGCACATGGTCTCGTGTCTAGGTGCCACCAAAGCACACAAACACGCGTTAGAGTGCCATCAAAGCACACAGCCTACCTGTACGGGTGCCACCGAAGCACATGGCCCCACATGCGAGTGCCATCAAAGCACACAGACCCGTGTCTGGTTGCCACCGAAGCTCACAGACCCACGTTCATGTGCCACAGAAGCACATGGCCCTGCGTCCGTGTGCCACCGTAGCACATGGCCCCGTTTATCGGTGCTACCGAAGCACAAAGACCAGCTTCCGGGTACCACCGAAGTACACGGCTTCACGTATGAGTGCCCCTGAAGCACGCGGCCTCGTGTCTTGGTGCCACTGAAGCACACAGACCCACAACCGTGTGCCACCGAAGCAAATGGCCCCATGTCTAGGTGCCACCGAAGCACACAGACCCGCGTCCAGGTGCCACTGAAGCACACGGCTTCACATACGAGTATCACCCAAGCACACGGCCCCGTGTCTGGGTGTCACCGAAGCACAGACTTGCGTCCGTGTGCCACCGCAGCACTCTGCCCCGCCTCCGAGTGCCACCGAAGCACATGGCGCACATACGAGTGCCACCGAAGCACGCGGCCCCGCGTCTGGGTGCCAGCGAAGAACACAGACCCGCATCCATTTGCCACCGAAGCACATGGCCTTGCATCCGGGTGCCACCGAAGCACATGGCCCTGTGTCTAGGTGCCACCGAAGCACACAGACCCGAATCCGGGTGCCACCAAAGAATACAGCTCCATGTACGAGTGCCCCTGAAGCACACTGCCTCATGTCTGGGTGCCACCGAAGAACACAGACCCACGTCCGTGTATACCACCGAAGCACACAGACCCCAGTCTGGGTGCCACCGAAGCACATGGCCCCGTGTCTAGGTGCCACCGTAGCGCACTGACCTGTGTCTGGGTGCCAGCGAAGCACACAGACCAACGTCTATGTGCCACCGAAGCATATGGCCCCGCTTCTTGGTGCTACCGAAGCACAAAAACCGGCGTCCGGGTACTTGCGAAGCACACGGCCCTACATACAAGTGCCACAAAAGCACATGGCCCCGAGTCTGGGTGCCACCGAAGCTCACAGACCCGCATCCGTGTGCCAACGAAGCACATGGCCTTGTGTCCGGGTGCCACCGAAGCACATGCCCCCTGTCTAGGTGCCACCGAAGCACACAGACCCGCATCCGGGTGTCACCAAAGAATACAGCTTCATGTACGAGTGACCATGAAGCACACGGCCTCATGTCTAGGTGCCACCGAAGCACACAGACCCATATCCGTGTACCACCGAAGCACACAGACCCCAGTCCGGGTGCCACCGATGCATATGGCCCGTGTCTAGGTGCCACTATAGTGAACAGACCCGTGTCCGGGTGCCACCGAAGCACACAGACCCGTGTCCATGTGCCACTGAAGCACTCTTCCCCGCGTCCGGGTGCCAACGAAGCACATGGCCCCATCTCTAGGTGCCATCATAGCACACAGACCCGTGTCTGGGTGCCACCGAAGCACACAGACTAACGTCCATGTGCCACCAAAGTACATGGCCCCACGTCTGGTTTCCACCGAAGCACATGGCCCCGCTTCTTGATGCTACCGAAGCACAAAGACCGGCGTCCGGGTACTTCTGAAGTACACGACTCTAAATACGAGTGCCCCTGAAGCACACGGCCTTGTGTCTGGGTGCCACCGAAGCACACAGACCCACGTCCGTGTGCCACCGTAGCACTCTGCCCCGCATCCGGGTGCCATCGAAGCACACGGCCCCACATACGAGTGCCACCAAAGCACACGGCCCCGTGCCTGGGTGCCACAGAAGCACACAGACCCGCATCTGTTTGCCAACGAAGCCTATGGCCTTGAGTCCGGGTTGCACCGAAGCACATGCCCCCTGTCTAGGTCCCACCAAAGTACAGACCCGCATCCGGGTGCCACCAAAGAATACTTCTCCATGTACCAGTGACCAAGAAGCACACGGCCTCACGTCTGGGTGCCACCAAAGTAGACAGACCGGCGTCCATATACCACCAAAGCACAAAGACCCCAGTCCGGGTGCAACCGAAGCACGTGGCCCCGTGTCTAGGTGCCACCGTATCACACACACCCGTGTCTGGGTGCCACCGAAGCACAGAGACCAACGTCCATGTGCCATCGAAGCACATGACCCCTGCGTCCGGTTTCCACCGAAGCACATGGCCCAGCTTCTTGGTGCTTCCGAAGCACAAAGACAGGCGTCCGGGTACCTCTGAAGTACACGGCTCCACGTATGAGTGCCCCTAAAGCACACGGCCTCGTGTCTGGGTGCTACTGAAGCACACAGACCCGCGTCTGTGTGCCACCGAAGCACTCTGCCCCGCCTCCGGGTGCCATCGAAGCACATGGCCCCGTGTCTAGGTGCTACTGAACACACAGACCCGCGTCCGGGTGCCACCGAATCACACGGCCCCGCTTCTCGGTGCTACCGAAGCACAAAGCTTGGCGTCCAGGTACCACCGAAGAACACGGCTCCACGTACGAGTGCCCCTGAAGCACATGGCCCTGCTTCTAGGTGCCACCTAAGAACACAGACCCACGTCCGTGTGCCACCGAAGCACATGGCTCCTCGTCCGGGTGCCACAGAAGCACATGGCCCGTGTCTAGGTGCCACCAAAGCACACAGACCCACGTCCGTGTGCCACCGAAGCACATGGCCCCGCTTCTCGGCGCCACTGAAGCACAAAGACCGGCATCCGGGTACCTCCCAGGCACACTGCTCAATGTACGACTGCCACTTTAGCTCTCTGCCCCGCGTCTGAGTGCCACCGAAGCACACGACCCCCTGAATGGGTGCCACTGAAGCACACAGCCCCACATAAGAGTGCCATTGAAGCACATGCCCCTGTGTCTGGGTACCACCGAAGCACACAGACCCACGTCCATGTGCCAAATAAGCACAGGGCCCTGCGTACTGGTGCCACGGAAGAACATGGCTCCTGCTTCTCGGTGCTACTGCAGCACAAAGACCAGAGTCCGGGTACCTCCGAAGAACACAGCTCCACGTACCGTTGCTCATGAAGAACACGGTTTCATGTTTGGGTACCACCGAAGCACACGGCCCCGTTGAATGAGTGCCACCGAAGCACACAAACCTTCATCCGGGTGCCACCGAAGCACACGACCTCCCTGTACAGGTGCCACCGAAGCACACGGCCCCACATGCGAGTGCCACCGAAGCACACAGACCCGTGTCTGGGTGCCACCGAATCACACAGACCAGCGTCCGGGTGCCACCAAAGCACATGGCCCTGCTTCTCGGTGCTATCGCAGTACAAAGACTGGCGTCCGTGTACCACCGAAGCACACAACTCCACATACGAGTGCCCCTGAAGCACATGGCCTAATGTCTGGGTGCCACCGTAGCATACAGACCCGCGTCCGGGTGCCACCGAAGCACATGGCCCCGGTGTCTAGGTGCCACCGTAGCACACAGACCCGTGTCTAGGTGCCACTGAAGCACACAGACCAACGTTCATGTGCCACCGAAGCACACGGCTCCTCGCCCGGTTTCCAGCGAAGCACATGACCCCGTTTCTCGGTGCTACCGAAGCACAAAGACCGGCGTCCAGGTACCTCCAGCGCACAAGACTCCACGTACCAGTGCCCATGAAGAACACGGCCTCGTGTCTGGGTGCCACCAAAGTACAGGGCCCCGTTGAATGGGTGCCACCGAAGCACACAAACCTGCATCCGGGTGCCCCCGAAGCACACAACCTTCCTGTACAGGTGCCACCGAAGCACACAGATCAGCGTCCAGGTGCCACCGTAGCACAAGTCCCCGCTTCTCGGTGCTACCGAAGCACACAGACCGGCGTCTGGATACAACCGAAACACAGGGCTCCGAAAATGAGTGCACCTGAAGCATAAGGCCTTGAGTCTGCTTGCCACCGAAACACACAGACCCACATCCATGTGCCACCGAAGCAAATGGCCCATGTCTAGGTGCCAACGAAGCACACAGACCCGCGTCCGGGTGCCACCAAAGCACACGGCCCCACGTCCGGATGCCGCCAAAGCGCACAGCCCACATACGGGTGCCACCGAAGCACACAGACCTGAGTCCGGGTGCAACCGAAGCACACGGCCCCACGTCCGGGTGCTGCCAAAGCACACGGCCCTGCATCTAGGTGCCACCGAAGCACACAGACCCGTGTCCATGTGCCACCGAAGCACTCTGCCCATGCGTCCGGGTGCCACCGAAGCACACAGACCTGCAATCGGGTGCCACCGAAGCACACAGACCCGTGTCCATGTGCCACCGAAGCACTCTGCCCCTTGTCTAGGTGCCACCAAAGCACACAGACCTGCAATCGGGTGGCACCGAAGCACACGGCCCCGCTTCCGGGTGCCATCGAAGAACACAGCCCCACATACAAGTGCCAACGAAACACAAGCCCCGTGTCTGGGTGCCACCGCAGCACATGGCCCCACATCTGGGTGCCACCAAATCACACAAACCCGCGTCCATGTGCCACCGATGCACTCTGCCCCGCGTCCGGGTGCCACCGAAGCACATGGCACCATCTCTAGGTGCCACCAAAGCACACATAGCCATGTCTGGGTGCCACCGAAGCACACAGACTAACATCCATGTGCCACCGAAGCACATGGCCCTACGTCCGGGTGGCACCGAAGCACATGACCCCGCTTCTCAGTGCTACCGAAGCACAAAGAACTGCGTCCGGGTACCTTTGAAGTACACGGCTCCATGTATGAGGGCCCCTGAAGCACACGAGCTCGTGTGTGGGTGCCACTGAAGCACACAGACCCGCGTCCGTGTGCCACCATAGCACTCTGCCCCGCGTCTGGGTGCCACGGAAGCACATGGCCCTGTGTCTAGGTGCCACCGAAGCACACAGACCCGCGTCCGTGTATACCACCGAAGCACACAGACCCCAGTCTGGGTGCCACCGAAGCACATGGCCCCGTGTCTAGGTGCCACCGTAGCGCACACACCCATGTCTGGGTGCCAGCGAAGCACACAGACCAACGTCTATGAGCCACCAAAGCATATGGCCCCGCATCCGGTTTCTACCGAAGCACACGGCCCTGCTTCTCGGTGTTACCGAAGCACAAAGACCGGCGTCCGGGTACCTCCGAAGTACACGGCTCCACAAACGAGTGCCCCTGAAGCACATGGCCTCGTGTCTGGGTGCCACCAAAGCACTCAGCCCCGCGTCCGGGTGCCAACGAAGCACATGGCCCCGTCTCTAGGTGCCTCCATAGCAGACAGACCCGTGTCTGGGTGCCACCGAAGCACACAGACTAAGGTACATGTGCCACCGAAGCACATGGCCCCACGTCCGGTTTCCACCGAAGTACATGGCCCCGCTTCTTGGTGCTACCGAAGCACAAAGACCGGCGTCCGGGTACTTCCGAAGCACACGGCCCCACATACGAGTGCCACAAAAGCACACGGCCCCACGTCTAGGTGCCACCGAAGCACATGACACCGCTTCTTAGTGCTACCGAAGCACAAAGAACGGCGTCCGCGTACCTCCGAAGTACACGGCTCCACGTACGAGGGCCCCTGAAGCACACGGCCTCGTGTCTGGGTGCCACCGAAGCACACAGACCCGCGTCCATGTGCCACCATAGCACTCTGCCCCGCGTCCGGGTGCCACGGAAGCACACGGCCCCACATATGAGTGCCACCGAAGCACACGGCCTCGTGTCTGGGTGCCACCAAAGCACATGGTCTGGTGTCTAGGTGCCACCGTAACACACAGACCCGTGTCTAGGTGCCACTGAAGCACACAGACCAACGTTCATGTGCCACCGAAGCACATGGCTCCTCGCCCGGTTTCCAGCGAAGCACATGACCCCGTTTCTCGGTGCTACCGAAGCACAAAGACCCACTGAACAGGTGCCATCGAAGGACACAGCCCAGCATACGAGTGCCACCGAAGCACATGCCCCCGTGTCTAGGTGCCACCGAAGCACACAGACTCGCTTCCGTGTGCCACCTAAGCACGTGACCCAGCGTCCGGGTGCCCCTGAAACACATGGTCCCGTGTCTAGGTGCCACCGAAGCACACACACCCGCGTTAGAGTGCCATCACTCGCGTTAGAAGCCTACCTGTACGGGTGCCACCGAAGCACATGGCCCCAAATGCGAGTGCCATCAAAGCACACAGACCCGTGTGTCGTTGCCACCAAAGCACACAGACCCACGTCCATGTGCCACAGAAACACATGGCCCTGCGTCCGTGTGCCACCGAAGCACATGGCCCCGCTTATCGGTGCTACCGAAGCACAAAACCGCCTTCCGGGTACCACCGAAGTACTCGGCTCCAAGTATGAGTGCCCCTGAATCACATGGCCTCGTGTCTTGGTGCCACCGAAGCACACAGACCCACATCCATGTGCCACCGAAGCAAATGACCCCATGTCTAGGTGCCACTGAAGCACACAGACCCGCGTCCGGGTGCCACCTAAGCACACGGCCCCGCATCCGGGTGCCACTGAAGCACACGGCTTCACATACGAGTATCACCGAAGCACACGGCCCCGTGTTTGGGTGCCACCGAAGCACACAGACTTGCGTCCGTGTGCCACCGTAGCACTCTGCCCCGCCTCCGGGTGCCACCGAAGCACACGGCGCCACATAGGAGTGACACCGAAGCACACGGCCCCGTGTCTGAGTGCTGACGAAGCACACAGACCCGCATCCATTTGCCACCGAAGCACATGGCCTTGCATCCGGGTGCCACCGAAGCACATGGCCCCAAATGCGAGTGCCATCAAAGCACACAGACCCGTGTGTCGTTGCCACCAAAGCACACAGACCCACGTCCATGTGCCACAGAAACACATGGCCCTGCGTCCGTGTGCCACCGAAGCACATGGCCCCGCTTATCGGTGCTACCGAAGCACAAAACCGCCTTCCGGGTACCACCGAAGTACTCGGCTCCAAGTATGAGTGCCCCTGAATCACATGGCCTCGTGTCTTGGTGCCACCGAAGCACACAGACCCACATCCATGTGCCACCGAAGCAAATGACCCCATGTCTAGGTGCCACTGAAGCACACAGACCCGCGTCCGGGTGCCACCTAAGCACACGGCCCCGCATCCGGGTGCCACTGAAGCACACGGCTTCACATACGAGTATCACCGAAGCACACGGCCCCGTGTTTGGGTGCCACCGAAGCACACAGACTTGCGTCCGTGTGCCACCGTAGCACTCTGCCCCGCCTCCGGGTGCCACCGAAGCACACGGCGCCACACAGACCCGCATCCATTTGCCACCGAAGCACATGGCCTTGCATCCGGGTGCCACCGAAGCACATGGCCCTGTGTCTAGGTGCCACCGAAGCACACAGACCCGTGTCCGTGTGCCACCATAGCACTCTGCCCCGCGTCCGGGTGCCACCGAAGCACACGGCCCCACATATGAGTGCCACCGAAGCGCACGGCCTCGTGTCTGGGTGCCACCAAAGCACATGGCCTGGTGTCTAGGTGCCACCGTAACACACAGACCCGTGTCTGGGTGCCACCGCAGCACACAGACCAACGTCCATGTGCCACCGAAGCACATGGCCCCTCGTCCAGTTTCCACCAAAGCACATGGCCACGCTTCTCGGTGCTACCGGAGCACAAAGGCCGGCGTCCGGGTACCTCCGCAACACATGGCTCCACGTACGAGTGCCCCTGAAGCACACGGCTTCGTGTGTGGGTGCCACCGAAGCACTCAGACCCATGTCCGTGTGCCATCGAAGCACATGGCCCCTAGTCCGGCTTCCACCGAAGCACATGGCCCCACTTCTCAGTGCTACAGAAGCACAAAGACCCACTGAACAGGTGCCATCGAAGGACACAGCCCAGCATACGAGTGCCACCGAAGCACATGCCCCCGTGTCTGGGTGCCACCGAAGCACACAGACTCGCTTCCGTGTGCCACCTAAGCACGTGACCCAGCGTCCGGGTGCCCCCGAAGCACATGGTCCCGTGTCTAGGTGCCACCGAAGCACACACACCCGCGTTAGAGTGCCATCAAAGCACACGGCCTACCTGTACGGGTGCCACAGAAGCACATGGCCCTGCGTCCGTGTGCCACCGAAGCACATGGCCCCGCTATTCGGTGCTACCGAAGCACAAACACCAGTGTCCGGGTACCACCGAAGCACACGGCTCCAAGTATCAATGCCCCTGAAGCACACGGCCTCGTGTCTGGGTGACACCGAAGCACACAGTCCCACATCCATGTGCCATCGAAGCACATGGCCCAATGTCTAGGTGCCACCAAAGTGCACAGACTCGCGCCAGGGTGCCACCGAAGCACAAGGCCCCGTGTCTGGATGCCAACGAAGCACACGGCTTCACATGCGAGTTCCACCGAAGCACACGGCCCCGTGTCTGGGTGTCACCGAAGCACACAGACCCACGTCCGTGTGCCACTGTAGCACTCTGCCCTGCCTCCGGGTGCCACCGAATCACACGGCCCCGTGTCTGGGTGACACCGAAGCACACAGACCCGCATCCGTGTGCCATCGAAGCACATGACCTTGCGTCGGGGTGCCACCGAAGCACATGGCCCCATGTCTAGGTGCCACCGAAGCACACAGACCCGCATCCGGGTGCCGCCAAATAATACAGTTCCATGCACGAGTGCCCCTGAAGCACACGGCCTCATGTCTGGGTCCAACCAAAGCACACAGACCCACGTCGGTGTACCACCGAAGCACACAGACCCCAGTCCGGGTGCCACCGAAGCACAGGGCCCCGTGTCTAGGTGCCACCGTAGCGCTTAGACCCATGTCTGGGTGCCACCGAAGCACACAGACTAACGTCCATGTGCCACCAAAGAACATGGCCTCGCGTCCGGTTTCCATTGAAGCACATGGCCCTGCTTCTCGGTGCTACCGAAGCACAGAGCCGGCGTCCGGGTACCTCCGCAGTACACGGCTCCACGTACGAGTGCCCCTGAAGCACACGGCCTCGTGTCTAGCAGCCACCGAAGCACACAGATCCGTGTCCGTGTGCCACCGAAGCACATGGCCCCACTTCTCGGTGCTACCGAAGCACAAAGATCGGCATCCGGATATTACCGAAGTACACGGCTTCACGTACGAGTGCCCCTGAAGCACACGGCCTTGTGTCTGGGTGCAACCGAAACACACAGACCCGTGTCCGTGTGCCATCGAAGCACTCTGCCCCGCGTCCGGGTGCCACCGAAGCACATGGCCCCCGTGTCTAGGTGCTACCGCGCACATGGCCCCCGTGTCTAGGTGCTACCGAAGCACACAGACACGCGTCCGGGTGCCACCGAATCACATCGCCCCGCTTCTCGGTGCTACCGAAGCACAAACCTTGGCGTTCAGGTACCACCGAAGAACACGGCTCCACGTACGAGTGCCCCTGAAGCACAAGGCCGCGCATCTAGGTGCCACCTAAGCACACAGACCCGCGTCCTTGTGCCTCCGAAGCACATAGCCCCTCATCCGGGTGCCACCGAAGCACACGACCCCCTGAATGGGTGTCACCGAAGCACACAGTGCTACATGAGTGCCATTGAAGCACACGCCCCCGTGTTTGGGTGCCACTGAAGCATACAGACCCTCGTTAATGTGCCAACGAAGAACTCTGCCCCGCATCCAGGTGCCACCGAAGCACATGGCTCCGTGTCTAGGTGCCACTGAAGCACACAGACCCACGTCTGTGTGCCAAATAAGCACAGGGCCCTGCGTATGGGTTCCACCGAAGCACATGGCTACCGCTTCTCGGTGCTACCGAAGCACAAAGACAGGCATCCGGGTACCTCCGAAGCACACGGCTCTACGTACGAGTGCCCATGAAGCACACGGCCCCGTTGAATGGGTGCCACCGAAGCACACAAACCTGCGTCCGAGTGCCACCGAAGCACACGACCTCCCTGTACAGGAGCCACTGAAGCATAAGGCCCCACATACGAGTGCCAACGAAGCACACAGACCCGTGTCTGGGTGGAACCGAAGCACACAGACTCGTGTCCGGGTGCCACCGAAGCACAAGGCCCCGCTTCTCGGTGCTACCGAAGCACAAAGACCGGCGTCCGGGTACCACCGAAGCACACGGCTCCGCGTATGAGTGCTCCTGAAGCACAAGGCCTTGTATCTGCGTGCCACCAAAACACACAGACCCGCATTCGTGTGCCACCGAACCACTCTGACCCGCGTCTTGGCGCCACTGAAGCACATGGCCCGTGTCTAGGTGCCGCCAAAGCACACAGACCCACATCCGGGTGCCACTGAAGCAAACGGCCCCATGTCCGGGTGCTGCCAAAGTACAGGGCCCACATACGAGTGCCATCTGGGTGCCACCGAAGCACATGGCCTCCCTGTACAGGTGCCATTGAAGCACACAGACCCGTGTCTGGGTGCCACCGAAGCACACAGACCCGTGCGCATGTGCTACAGAAGCACACAACCCTGCGTCCGGGTGCCACCGAAGCACGTGGTCCCGCTTCTTGGTGCTACCGAAGCACAAACATCGGCGTCCGGGAACCACCGAAGAACACAACTCTACGTACGAGTGCCCTTGAAGCACACAGCCTCGTGTCTGGGTGCTACCGAAGCACACAGACCAGCGTCCGTGTGCCACCGAAGCACTCTGCCCCGCGTCCGGGTGCCACCGAAACACACGGCTTCACATACGAGTACCACCGAAGCACATGGCCACGTGTCTGGGTGCCACCAAAGCACATGGCCCCGCGTTGGGGTGCCACCGAAGCACATGACCCCGTGTCTGGGTGCCACCAAAGCACACAAACCCGAATCCGAGTGCCACCGAAGCACATGGCCCCGCTTCTCGGTGCTACCGAAGCACAAAGGCCGGCGTCCGGGTACCAACGGAGCACACGGGTCCGCGTACAAGTGCCCCTGAAACACACGGCCTCGTGTGTGGGTGCCACCGAAGCATACAGACCGCTGTTCATGTGCCACCGAAGCACTCTGCCCCGCGTCCGGGTGCCACCGAAGCACATGGCTCCGTCTCTAGGTGCCACCGAAGCACACTGCTTCACGTCCAGGTGCCACTGAAGCACATGGCCCACATACGTGGGCCAACGAAGCACACGACCCCATGTCTGGATGCAACTGAAGAACACAGACCCGTGTTCGAGTGCCACCAAAGCACACGGCCCTGCGTATAGGTACCACCGAAGCACACGGTCCGACGTCCGGTATCCACTGAAGCACATGGCCCTCCTTCTCGGTGCTCCCGAAGCACAAAGCCGGCGTCCGGATACCTCTGCAGTACACGGCTGCACGTACGAGTGCCCCTGAAGCACACAGCCTCGTGTGTGGGTGCTACCGAAGCACACAGACCTGCGTCCGTGTGCCACCGAAGCACTCTGCCCCGCATCCGGGTGCCACCGAAGCACACGGCTTCACATACGAGTACCACCGAAGCACATGGCCACATGTCTGGGTGCCACCAAAGCACATGGCCCCGCGTTGGGGTGCCACCGAAGCACATGACCCCGTGTCTGGGTGCCACAAAAGCACACAAACCCGAATCCAAGTGCCACCGAAGCACATGGCCCCGCTTCTCGGTGCTACCGAAGCACAAAGGCCGGCGTCCGGGTACCAACGAAGCACACGGGTCCGCGTACAAGTGTCCCTGAAACACACGGCCTCGTGTGTGGGTGCCACCGAAGCATACAGACCGCTGTTCATGTGCCACCGAAGCACTCTGCCCCGCGTCCGGGTGCCAACGAAGCACATGGCTCCGTCTCTAGGTGCCACCGAAGCACACTGCGTCACGTCCAGGTGCCACTGAAGCACATGGCCCACATACGTGGGCCAACGAAGCACACGACCCCATGTCTGGATGCAACTGAAGAACACAGACCCGTGTTCGAGTGCCACCGAAGCACACGGCCCTGCGTATAGGTACCACCGAAGCACACGGTCCGACGTCCGGTATCCACTGAAGCACATGGCCCTCCTTCTCGGTGCTCCCGAAGCACAAAGCCGGCGTCCGGGTACCTCTGCAGTACACGGCTGCACGTACGAGTGCCCCTGAAGCACACGGCCTCGTGTCTAGGTGCCACCGAAGCACACAGACCCATGTCCGTGTGCCACCGAAGCACATGGCCCCGCTTCTCGGTGCTACCGAAGCACAAAGATCGGCATCCGGGTACCTCCGAAGTACACGGCTTCACGTGCGAGTGCCCCTGAAGCAAACGGCCTTGTGTCTGGGTGCAACCGAAATACAGACCCGCGTCCGGGTGCCACTGAAGCACATGCCCCGTGCCTAGGTGCTACCGAAGCACACAGACCCGCGTTCGGGTGCCACCGAATCACATGGCCCCACTTCTCGGTGCTACCGAAGCACAAAGCTTGGCATCCAGGTACCACCGAAGAACACGGCTCCACATACGAGTGCCCCTGAATCACAAGGCCGCGTATCTAGGTGCCACCTAAGCACACAAACCCGCGTCCTTGTGCCACCGAAGCACATAGCCCCTCGTCCGGGTGCCACCGAAGCACACTACCCCCTGAATGTGTGTCACCGAAGCACACAGCCCCACATGAATGCCAATGAAGCACACGCCCCCGTGTCTGGGTGCCACCGAAGCACACAGACCCACGTCTGTGTGCCAAATAAGCACAGAGCCCTGCGTACGGGTTCCACTGAAGCACATGGCTACCACTTCTCGGTGCTACCGAAGCACAAAGACCGGCGTCCGGGTACCTCCGAAGCACGCGGCTCTACGTACGAGTGCCCATGAAGCACACGGCCCCGTTGAATGGGTGTCATCGAAGCACACAAACCTGTGTCCGGGTGCCACCGAAGCACATGACCTCCCTGTACAGCTGCCACCGAAGCACACGGCCCCACGTACGAGTGCCACCGAAGCATACAGACCCGTGTCTGGGTGCCACCGAAGCACACAGACTCGCGTCCGGGTGCCACCGAAGCACAAGGCCCCGCTTCTCGGTGCTACCGAAGCACAAAGACCGGCGTCCGGGTGCCACCGAAGCACACGGCCCCGTGTTTGGGTGCCACTTAAGCACACGTCCCCGGTTACTGATGCCACTGAAGCACACGGTCCTGCATACGGATGCCACCGAAGCATTTGTCCCCAAGTACAGGTGCCACCGAAGCACATGGCCCTGCGTCTGGGTGCCACCGAAGCACACGGTCCCGCATACGGATGCCACCAAAGCACATAGCCCCGCGTACGGGTGTCACCGAAGCACACAGTCCAGCTTCTCAGCGCCACCGAAGTACACGGACCGGTGGGTGCCACTGTGCCACCGAAGCACATGGCTCCACATACGGGTGCCACCGAAACACATGGCCTGGCATCCGGGTGCCACCGAAGCACATGGCCCCACATACGCGTCCCACGAAACACATGGCCGTGCATCCACGTGCCACCGAAGCACATGGCCCTGTGTCCGGGTGCCTACAAAGAACAAGCCCCATGTACCGGTGCCACCGAAGCACAGGGCTCCATATCTGAGTGCCCCAAAGCATACGGTCCTGTGTCCTTGTGCCACTGAAGCACAAGACCCGATGTCTGGATGTCGCTGAAGCACACGGCCCGGCATTTATTTGCCATCAAAGCACATGCATCAGCTTCCGCATTCCAGTGAAGCACCAGGCCCGACATCCACATGCCACCGACGAACATGGACCGATGTCCGTGTGACACCAAAGCATCTACTGGTACAGAATATATTATCATGATATATGTCATCTACGTATATAAGAATATATATATATTCCTCCTATACCCTGTTTACAATGCTTTTGTTGGACAGAAAAAATGCATCAACAATTTGATTAGTAATGTAATAATGGCAATGGAGAACAGATGGGCATGTTAGCATTTATACTGGATTCCTGACAGATGCCACACAGACTAACGATTAGATTTGTTAATCCAAGGGAAATACACTATTGTGTTTCTGTTGACTTGTTATGTATGAGCATTTCTGTTACTGGTCAAGGGCAGACCAGTATTTGTATAACCCTGATTGTTGTCTTTTATTAGTCTGTGGAACAATTAATGTTGATTACGCTTTGTGTGGACACTGTGGCTTGTTGACTCCCAAGACAGGAGGACAAACTATGCAAATTCATTAAATGCTCAAACATTGAGACCTGAGCGCTGCCCTTTCCCCCAAACCTGTGAATGTGTACTTGCATGGAGAACTGTGACTATTTTAAGGGACATGTGCTTTTGTAGGAGAGACATGGGACAGAGATTGAAAGAGACTTGGAACATCAGCTTGGTAGTATGGCTTTACCTAAAGAGACCCAGATTTGGATTCTACATGATTCTAGCCTAAGGGTACATAGCCCTGGCTGGAAAGATACGGATCTGCTCCATTAACCATCAGAGAGCCCATGGATACATTTGTGGAGACCAGGTTGGGACGATGAAGTCTCCTGGCCCCATGGATATGTTGTTTGGGGTTTGCCAGGAGGGACCCATTGGTCGCCTGGAACTCATGGAGACATTCATAAAAGCCAGATTGGGACTCACCAGTCATCTGGTCCCATGGAAACTCTCGGAGAGGCCAGGGTGGGACCCTCAGGTCTCTTGACCTTGTACCTTGATGGACTGCTAACTTCCTAAGCTTGCCGCTACCTTCTCTATGTGGGGGTCCGCCAGTAGCCGGGGCCAACTGATTGAGGTAGTTGACCCTGGAAGTCTCAAAGTCGCAGTTGTTCTATCCCAGGCAGGCGGAGCGGAAGGGTGAGACTGTGTAATGTTGTACCATCTTGGGTATTTGCTGGGACTGTTCTATGTGTTTATTGTCGTATTTTGTGGTTCAATAAAGTATTGCCATGCTGTTTTACCCTCACCCCTGTGTTGTCTGAGTAACATTACGCCCACTGAAGACCCCGGAACTTCACACCATACATTAAATGTTGGATAACAGTTGCTTAACTCCTTAAATGCCGTGGTGAAAAACAAGCATGGTATCTAAGTTGATAGACATAGGGAGGATCTCCTTTTCTCTCAGTATCTCTAAAATGCGCAATAATGGAGTATTCAGAAGTACAAAAAAAATAAAGTGAAAACCACAAAAATAACTTTTTTTTACATTAAAACGTGTTTTGACAAAAAAATCACAAGCAAAAAAATATAAACCTACGGTAATTTATATTGCAGCATCTGTAACTACCCAAACTATAAAGCCATCACATCATTTATCTTGACTGAAAAATGGCATAATAATAATAACACCACAATTGCTATTATTGATCATTTTGGCCTCACCCTAAAAAAAATCCACCAGAATATATTACCTATACTGCATTATAAACTCTGTACAGTTATATAAATAACCAAATGGAAAAGTTCATACCAGTCATCACTCCCCATAGATGAAGCGGAGAACGCTCTGGTGGTCTGCATCAGATCCGGAAGTGATGATTTCGCCATCCGGATGTTACTTGATCTCTGATTCACTGCACAGGTCAGGAAAGATCTAATGACACACTGGTTCAGACGCCTGTCCGGCCAATCTCAGGCTTCAGCATCGGTCACATCTGGGCGGCTTAGTCATCGTTTGTATCTAGAGTGAGTATAGCAGGGGGACGCACATTTGTTTGTTATTTTTAAAAGATCAATGCCAAAGAAAAAATATTGGATAACTCATTTAAAAGTAAAATAATGGTAGCTCTCAGAAAATGTAGACAGAAAAAATATTTTTATTTTTACAAAGTGATTTTATTGAGCAAAGCTTGAAAGCTTCAAAACCTTCTAAATTAGGTAAAGTGCTAAAAATAAAATAAATAACATTTTTTTTTCACAAAATGCAGCTTTTTTTGTTCATCTTTCCTACAAATAAATGGAATTAAAAAGTGATCAAAATGTTGTCTGTACCCTAAAATAGTACCACTTCTTTTTCCCTTTCCAGATTTCTGACGCACTTGTACGACGTATGTGGGGTGATTGTGTACGTGGCCCACTCGTTACAGGGTGGGTGCTGGCTGTGTTATACAGATGGCACCGGCCTCTAAACAGCAGCTGCTGAAAATAGCACCGATTGTTACTGTCAATTTATGATAGCGGCATTTAAATAGTTTTTCACCATGTGGAGAAAAACTATGGGCGACTATTGCTACCAGCCCCCACCACGCACAATAGAATAGTGGGGGCTACTGGATTTGACATTGTTCAATATCTCCAAACAAATTACAAAACATTTGCATGCTGAAATCCCCTAAAGGAAAAATATATAAGTTAAAAAAATAAAGAGATATTGAAAGAATAAAAAAATTAAAAACTCAAATCATACCCTCGTCTCCTCGTTTTCAGCAAAGAAATGTAAAATAAATAAATAAATATATGTATATATATATATAGGAAACATATACTGGAACAGCACCATTTCACATTCACTCACGGTGGGTGCCAGGCCTCCAAGCAACCTGTCCAAATTGCATCTGAATAGAAACATGTAAGAAGGCAGCACTCCAGATAAATTACATTTTTAGAAAAAATGGACTTTATTGAGCCCAAATGGCGACGTTTCGGTTCATAGAACCTTTCTCAAGCCTTGAATTTATCTGTAGTGCTGCCTTATTATATTTTATATATATATATATATATATATATATATATATATATATGTATGTATATACATAACAGCACATTTGGTAATGTTGCATTTGTAACACATATGATAAACGCTGTAAATAAAAAAAAATGTTAAAAGCCCCAAATTTGGAATAGAAAGCAATCAACAAGCCGTAAGCAGCCCCCCTTGGTATTACTAAAACCAATAGCTTACGCTGGAAAAAAACAAGTCCTCATACAGCTCAAAAAAATTAATTGGTCTCTGAAAATGGCGACACAAGGCAATTTATTTTTACAAGATTCCGGCTTTCTTAACCCCCATCTCCCTGTCTTTGACGCGGGCAAGCTGAGCCTATATTTTTGACAGCAGATGATGGCTGTGTTATTCAGCCATCACTTGCCTCTAACAGCTGCGAATGGAGCAGAGCACCGCCCATAGCTATTAACCATCTAAATGCTGCTGTCAATCTGTGACAGTGCCATTAACAGCACGGTCTGGGGAAGAGCTCTTCTTACTGCGCACTGGCATCACCACGACGTGATCGTGAGGCGCCAGGTTGCCATGACAGCTGGGGGTCTGCTGAAGACTAGTGTTGAGCCACCCCCGTAGTGTTCGAGTTCGGTTCGGTTCGTCGAACACCCGTGTGTTCGCCGAACTGTTCGTCGAACTGTTCGTCGAACACCTTCGAACACCGTTAAAACCAATGGCAGGCAAACAAAAACACATAGAAACACATAGAAAACACCTTCAAAGGTGTCCAAAAGCTGACAAACTGCTCAGAAGACACAACTAACACATGGAAAAGTGACAAGTACATATAGTCATGCGAAAAGAAAAGAGGTGGAGGAGTAAAAGGAGGGGGAGACACAGATATAGGCATGTCATGCCCTTCTAAAATCCAAAAAGTGAGAAGCCGACACGTTCAGTCCGCTCCTGCCCGTGCCACCTCCGTGTCGCCGGGTTTGTGCCAGAGCCGCGGTGAACCCTGACGGCCAGCCCCCCTCTCCCAATACTGGTGCCTGTCCGCTGGTGGGTCGAGCGAGCCCCCCTGTGGTGGAGGCAGCTCTAAGCTTTTTAATTTAAATTGTCTCTCTAATTTGAATAAATACACTTTAAATCCATTTACAAGGATCTATTGGAGGGCAAGTCTCATGCCAGCAGCCGCGTAATTCCAGCTCCAGTAGCGTCCACTAAAGCTGCTGCAGTTAAAAAGCTTTTATAAGGATCGAGCTCGGCTGTCCACCGCAAGGCATCCTACTGCCAGTCCGAGCCCCTATGCCTTGGGGTGCCTCCTGATGCTCTTCACTGAGTATCCCGTGGTCCCGAAGCATTTCCTTTGAAAAAATGAAGTGTCCAAACTACAGGTGGTGTAGCTTGCTTAACAGCCGGGATAATCCGCTGACTAGCAGACCCTGCTACTAGGCACAAAGTATTTCCTGGGCTAGATGCAGTTAAAAATTTGTAATTAGATACTCTCGTTGGATGCTGAGAAAGCATTCCATAGAGTCTCCTGGCACGCCATATATGATTCTCTTAAAAAGCTTGGGGTAGGGGTCTAGGGGACCCTTTTATAGCCAGAATCACGGCCCTGTATCGCAATACGTCACCTAGGCTGAAGATAAATGGAACTGTAGCACCCTGAGGGCTCGGTTGCTACAGAGGTATTGCACCTCACCCAGAGGTGTGATATCTCACTCTCAGGTAAGGATGTAGTGTGGATCAGGACCCGACACCTGCATGCATTACACCACATTGCCGTGGGGCAGGGCGACCAATATGCCCCTGAGATGGGCACAACAGTCCCTGTCCCTGGCTGGAGAGGGGGGAGGGAACACTGAGGAAGGGGAACCCTGTAGTGCAGGAGCAGGGAGGAAGCAGTTCCTGGGTGCATTGAGAAGGGAGTATAAAAGGTGGGCACCATCTTAGTTCAGTGCAGAGAAGTCTGAGCAGAAGTGGCAGGGAGCAGGGGCTCTGCATGAGCTCTGCTCCGGAGGCGGGCCTAGTAACAGAGGCCCAGGCCTGGAAGAGGGAGAAGGAAGGAAGAGGAGCGGAGAAGGCTCCAGGAACGAGGAACGAAGGGATCTCAGGGGTGCGGACGGGCGAGTCGCCACCGCACGCCCGAATCCACCTGCGTGGAGGGGTCAGGCCAAAGGGGGAGACCGGTCCCCGAAACTAGTGGAGGCAGGAAACGACCCTCAGCTAGAAACAGGAGGCTGTGACATTTTATGTGGCGCAGCCCCTCGCTACACCCGCTAGGAAGGCACCACATAGGGTCAGGGAAACTGGCGCCAAGTTTACCAAGAGGAGGCCCGAGGCAGCCGGACAGAAGGGTTGGTAAGAAAGGCCAGACAAAGGACACACAAAGGGGGTCCTGTGAAGCACTCCAAAGTTATCTGGGAGTTGTCTGAGCCCCTCACCTGGTGAGCACAGTACGACGTGGGCAGCCGTTACCTGCAGACGTGGTCTGGATAATAAGAACTGTGAGTAAAGGCCCTGGACTGCATCACTGACTCCGTGTCATTACTGCTGCTGCCCTGCACCATCACCCCCATCCTCCGCATACACTGCCCTGAGGCTATACTCCTCCCGTGGGGAGTTATGCTACGCTCTGCTGCACCCACAACACCAGCCTCAGCGGTCTGCCCTGGAGCGGCGGTTCACTCTGACCGCAATCCACGGGTGGCGTAGTCGGACATTTAAACATCAAAACCACATAAATAGTTCCGCCACTGGTTTGACCGCCCTGAGCCACGGAACCGGGTTGCCGCCACGGAGACTACACCCACCAGCATCCACCAAAAAGGGTCCGGCTCCGGGTGTCCCAAGGCCCAGGGGGCGCGTCAGAACATTTTCATCACCTTTCACAATCACCAATGGGACAAGGCAGGGATGTTCTCTGTCCCCTCTCTTATACATCCTAGTGACGGAGCACCTGCTCTCATCAATTCGCCATAACCCCAATATTAGGTGGATTGAGGTGGGAGGCACCGAGTACATGTGCTCTCTATTTGCTGATGATGTCCTAGTATATATCACTCAATCACATATATCCATCCATGCTGTTATGGCTGAAATAGATCACTTTGTTACATGGTCAAATTTTAAAATCAATGCAGCGAAGTCTGAGGCCCTCGATGTCTCCCTCCCCAAATCCATATAGGATTCCATCCAGTCCAACTTTCCCTTTGCCTGGCCCTCACAGGGTATCAAATACTTAGGAATTCCTATTCATAGAGACCTCTCCCATCTATGTTATCTTAATTTTGGGCCCTTTATTGAACAACTCCATACAGACCACGGTTGGCAAGTTAGAACTGTAAGATTCACTACGTGAACCACTGGTGTTTTGTGGAAAAGCACATGTACACTGTGTTCCAAATTATTATGCAAAAAGTGTTTAGGAGTGATAAGGGAAGAATTTGTTTGTTTGTCAGTTAAACTCGTTGATGGTGATGTGTGTCAGGGCTCTTTATATCACTGTAAGCAATTGCAGATACCTGTGCTAATTAGTTTGGCAGGTGTGTCCAATGAAAGGCAAGACTACTTAAGAAGGCTGTCTCACATTATTAAGCAGCCTACATTTTCTGCCAAAATGGGAAAGAAAAAGGATGTGTCGGCTGCTGAGAAGCAACAAATTGTGGAGTGTTTAGGTCAAGGCATGACTACAATCAACATTGTGCGATGATCAGGATGAAGTGTCTTGGCAATCAAGAAGTATGTAGCTGATTCACAGTACACACGTGTGCGTGCTGATAAGGGCAAATTGAGGACTCTTTCCTACAGGCAATTACGTCAGGTTGAAAGAGCAGCGGCAAAAAAGCCTTGTCATAGCAGCAGACAAGTTTTTGAAGCTGCTTGTGCCTCCAACGTCCCCCGAACAACAAGATGCAGGGTCCTTCAGAGGTTTGCAGCTGTGCATACGCCATCCTGTCGACCTCCTCTATCCACTTCACACAAGCAGAAACTGCTCCAGTGGGCCAAACATTACATGAAGACTGATTTCAAAACTGTTTTGTTCACGGATGAGTGCCGTGCAGCGCTCGATAGTCCAGATGGATGGAGTGGAGGATGGCTGGTTGATGGACACCCCACGCAAACACGGCTACAGCGCCAACAAGGAGGAGGTGGAGTAATGTTTTGGGCTGGAATCATGGGGAGAGAGATTGTCGGCCCCTTTAGGATCCCTGAAGGCGCTAAAGATGAACTCCATAATGTATGTGGATTTTCTCAAACAGCACTTCCTGCCATGGTTCAAGAAGAAGAACCGTGTATTTCACAGCAAGATCATTTTTCTGCATGATAATGCACCATCTCATGCTGCACATAAAACATCTGCATCTCTGGCTGATATGGGCATAAAAGGGGACAAACTTATGGTGTGACCCCCATGCTCCCCTGACCTCTACCCCATTCAGAACCTTTGGAGCATCATTAAAAGGAGTGTCTATGATGGCGGGAGGCAGTTCACATCTAAGCAACAGCTCTGGGAGGGTATTCTGTCCTCATGCAAAACAATTGAAGCAGAAACCATCCAAAACCTGACAAATTCAATGGACGAGAGAGATCAGAAGCTCCTTTCGAACAAGGGGTCCTATGTGAAAATGTAACATCACCTAGAATAAAGTTTTGAGTTGAAAACTGTTTGATTTCAGTTTCTAACAACCTGCTAATGCTTATAATTTCAAAAATGACCATTTTTTTGGTCTTTATTAAAATGAAAAGGTTGATCGAAAAGTTTGGGGGATCTAAGAGTGTGGCAACCCAGTAGTCATGATTACTTCGAATTCTGACAATATGAGGGTCATGCTGCAGGTAGTGCAGCAAGAAGGCACTTATGTGTCTTGCGCATCTCGGAGCCCCAAAATTATTTTCCGGGCTAGATGCAGCTAAAAATTATTATTAATTTTAAATTTGGTGAAGCTTTAGTATAGATGGCCTAATAGGATCAGTGCTGCACACTGCTACAAAGCCCAAATTATTTTCCAGTCAAGATACAGATAAACATGATTAGTAATTTTAAATCTGGTGGAGCTTATTATAGATGGCCTAATAGAATCAGTGCTGCACACTGCTACAAAGCCCAAATTATTTTCCAGCCAAGATACAGATAAACATGATTAGTAATTTGAAAGCTTAAAACGGTTGGTAGGGTGATTTTAACCAATCATCAAGCTTTTACTCTCCCCAGGATGACACAGGGGTAGAAAAGTCATTTCGGATCCATGATTTGTTCATCTTTATGAACGTGAGTCTGTCTACATTATCAGTGGAGAGCCGCGTGCGCTTATCTGTCAGCACACCACCAGCAGCGCTGAACACACGTTCAGACAGAACGCTGGCTGCGGGGCATGACAAGATCTCCAAGGCGTAAGTGGCTAGCTCCGGCCATTTATCCAGATTGGAAGCCCAAAAAGAGCAAGGGTCCAGTGACACAGTCGTGGCTTCAATGTTTACTTGGAGATACTCCTGTACCATCGTCTCTAGGCGTTGACTATGTGTCAGACTTCTTGTCTCCTGTGGCCTTGCAAAGGATGGGCTAAAAAAGTGGTGAAATGATTCCGCAAAATTGATGTTACCAGCAGATACTGTGGTTCTGTTACGGTTTGAGTGCTGAACACTTGACGGTCCCACGGTTGGCAAGTTGGAACTGTGAGATTCACTACGTGCACCACTGGTATTTTGTGGAAAAGCACATGTAAGATTCTGCAACAGTCTCTGCTGATACTCCTGCATGCGTGCATCCCTTTCTATGGCAGGAATAATTTCTGCAAATTTACTTTTGTACCGGGGATCTAACAGTGTGGCAACCCAGTAGTCAGGATTATTTCTAATTCTCACAATTCGAGGGTCATGTTGCAGGTAGTGCAGCAAGAAGGCACTCATGTGTGTTGCGCATCCAGGAGCACCAAGTCCCTGTTGTGTTGGTGGCGAGGTAACAATCATGCTTCCTTCCTCTGTCCTCTCCCCCCAACCTCGCACAACAGAAATGTGATCAAGGTCTCCCTCATCTGATGAGTCTTCCATCAGTTCGTCCTCCACTTCTTCCTGGGCTCCTGCACCTTCCTCACTAGTTTGGCTGCTACCATGCGCCCTGGTAAAACCATCTCCCCCACCCTCACATGCCTGCCGCCTTGGTGCTGCCGACCGTCTGGACCTTGCAGATGTTAGCCCTTTCGCATACAACTCCTCCTCCTCTACTTCCTCCACCTCCTCTTGTGCCACCACCTGACTCCGAATTCTGTTTAACATGTGCTCCAGCATGTAAATCACCGGAATAGTCATGCTGATAATGGCATTGTCAGCACTAAACATCTTCGTCGCCATTTCAAAACTGTGCAGAAGGGTGTGTAGCACCCTGAGGATTCGGCTGCTACAGGGGTATTGCACCTCGACCCAGAGGTGTGGTATTCCACTCCCGGGTAAGGATGGAGTGTGGGACTGAGCTCAGTAGGCTGCATGCACTACATACATCCCATTTCCGGGGGACAGAACAACGGTACTCCCACCAGTATATGTGCAGGTACGACAGCGTCTGTCCCTGGTTGGAGTGGGAGGGGGGTGGAACATCCCAGTAGTGTAGGGGCAGATAGGGGGAGTAGTCTGGGTAAAGCTAGGAGCCCATTGGGTGCAAGTCACCTGGGCTCACACATAGAGGGAGTATATATGGTGGGCACCATCTTAGATCAGGGTTCAGTTCAGGCAGGAGGAGAAGAGGAGAAGAGTTCAGCCAGGAGGGCTGACAGGGAGCTGTGGCTCCGGCTGGGCCCAGCTCCAGAGCTAAGCCTGCAGAGGAGAAAGAAGTAAGAAGGACCCAGAGAGAAAGACAGAGGGAACCCCAAGAACCCAGAAACAGACCAGAAAGGGTGAAGGGTTGGCGGACACGGGTACCGGAACCCGAACTGGTGGAGGCCACTTATCCTCAGCCAGGAACCGGAGGTCGTGGTCAAGATTTGCCACGACCCTCACCAAATCCACCAGAAAGGCACACCAAGCATAGGGTCAGGGAGCCCAGAGGAGGCTTGACCACTAAGAGACCCGAGGGAGCCGGCCAAAGGTGGATCCCTGGTGGGAACGGCCAGAGACAGAGAGAGAGAAGGGAGCTCAGGACCACGCTTCAGAACTGCCTGGGGGTTAGCCGAGTCCAGGACCTGGTGGACGCAGCACGGCTCGGGTGGTCACTCAAGGCCAGAGTGACTGAGAGAACAACCGTGAGTAAAAACCCTGAAACTGCACCTCAAGTCTCTGACTCTCCTTTCTACAACATAACTACACCCATCATCCACACCTGCTGCCCTGAGGCCAGACCCCTCCCGTTGGGGGTTATACCATCATCGCTGCACCCATACCACCGGCCTCAGCGGACTGTTCTGCAGCGGCGGCTGCAAAGCCGCACTCAACGGGTGGCGTAGTCGACATCCAAGTTAACATCTACTGCCATAGACTGCCACTTAGTTTGACACCCTGGGCACGGACCGGGTCACCGCCACAAGGACTACTACCCCTATCCAGATCCGGCTCCGGGTATCCCCTGAACATGGCCCAGGGGGTGCGTCAACTTTGGCGTAGTCGGCAGGATCACGTGCCCGCAACCATCGGGTACTGCGTGCCTGAAGAAAAGTTCGCATTTACCTCAAAAAGAAGTCTCCCGCCGGTTCCGGAGGGTCCCCGCCATCGGACGCCATCTCGGATCGGTTCCCGCCATTTGCCCGTCATCTGCAGTCTTTTCCCGCCATCTGCAGTGTTTCCCGCCACTGGGAAGCGGTTCCCGCCATCTGAGAAGATTTCCCGCCCTGGCAGAGCGGACGCCATTATGGGCGTGCCAGAGGGTGGTAAGAGATGACCTCCCATCGTGGGCCAGGACCAAGAATGGCGCCAAAAACGAAGACCGCCCCCACCAGCAGAGACTGCAATGATTGAGATGTCCATCAGCATGGGGGGTCTGCCCCTGGAACTGACAATCACCAAGTTGCCCGAGGACCGCCCTCAATGGGGGCGGAGACAGAACAAAAGAGAGAAGATGGGAGCAGCTTGGAGAAGTCTGGAGGAGCCGTACCCGGAGATGGAGGGAGAGGCAGGCAGCACCGACCCTGTGGTCAGGAGCCTGATGCAAGCAACCACCCCACAAGACCTGGTGGAGATCCTGGCACAGCTTCCCCGAGACCGGGAGCGTGCACAGACCGCGCTGGAGGGCCTCGCACGGAGGATGGCCCAAGTGCAGCGAGAAACGCTGATGGAGTGGAGCAGGGAGATGGCCCAGCAGGCTGGAACCCGCCAGCGGAGCACACCACCCGCAACGAGGAGCACGCCTGCCCCTGAAGAGGATGCAGAAGGGACGGAGGCCGGAGACGACGCCGCAGAGGGAGCTGAAGAGACGGAGGCAAGTAAAGGGGACGTCACTACCCCAAGCCCAGCCACCGTAAGCCTACCCCCGCTCCCCGTCGCAGAGCCCGAAGTCCCACTGATCGTGCCCGTTGCCGCACCGCTACCGCTCCAGACTAGGCCCCAAGCAGGAGCCGCGACCACGCCCCCTGTGACATCACGCGCCTCAACCCTGAGCGCGGCCAAGCAGGAGACGCCACCGGCCTGGTCGCAAGGCCGAGTGCCCCCGGGTGCCGCCGTCTTCACGGTGCCCTTTAACTTCAGGGTACCCCAAGCCTGGTCGCAAGGCCTAGTGATCCCGGGCGCCGCTGCCACCACCGCGCCCTCAACTTCCACTGTGCCGCACCTGGGTGAAGACTTGTTTGCCCAACACACTTGCCCGGATGGGCAGCCCTTTGCGTGGCCACCGGAGTACTACCATCCCCGACTCCGGAAAGAAAGACCCCTGGATGAGCCCCTAATCCCGGTTCCGGCGCCCGTCAAGATGACCCCGCTCTCGTTAGAGGAGGCGCAGTTTGAGTGGGACCCCGCAGGAGGAGACCTCATCGGGTTCACTCAAGAGACCCGGGCGGCTGCAGCGGAGCGTGCGGAGTGCTGCCGCCAGCAGTTGAAAGTCTTTGAGCGAGAACGGCGAGAGAGGCGGGTCCGCGAGGAGCGGCTGCAAGTAAAGAGTGCAGAACAAAAGAGCCGGACCCGAAGGAACACCCGTGCAGCCCACGGTCCCCGTGCCACCGGGACTGTAATCAAATTCCAACTGCAGCACGGTTGGGGCTTCATCAGAGATCATCACACCCCCGGCGACGTCTTCGTGACCAGAAGAGATGTCGAGTCCCACCTACCGGAGGGACACAGAGGTCGTGACCTTTACCTGGGTGATGAGGTCACCTTCACCCGGCACCAATGTGCCAAAGGACCCTATGCCCTTCATGTACACCGACTGACAGAGAAAGAGCTGAGGTGTCAGGAGGAGCAAGAGGACCCGGACGGGTCTGAAGGGTACACGGAGGAAGGAGCTGGAGGACATCGCCACTGATGTACAGTAGGAGCACTGTAAATAGTTACCCGTGAAGGTACAATAACTGTTACCATTATAGTCCCCATTGGGACCAGTGAACTGTTCCAGTGTGCCCCATCTCCCCACAGGCTGAGGACTGTGAGCAGCCATCCCCTTTTCCCACTGGCCGAGGACTGAGAGCGGCCATATCCCTTGTAAATAGTTGCGCTTCCTAAAGTGCCCCCTACCGGTTTTATAGGAAACTGTTTTTTCTACCAGAGACTGTGGCACTTACCTGGTCACAATTTGCACAAGTGGCCAGAGGTCAAAAATGTTTTATATGAAAAGTTTTATTATGATGAAAGAGTTAATATTATTTTATGATGTGTCCGTAACATTTTAAAAGAGAAGTACCTCCCATAAAGGGATGATTGAAGGTTACTGTTTATATATTTTATATGTAGTGCACTTTAAAAAGCTTGTATGTTTTATGTTTTTGCTCTTTTACAGCCCGAGGACGTGCTGTGATTTACCAGGGGGGAATGTAGCACCCTGAGGATTCGGCTGCTACAGGGGTATTGCACCTCGACCCAGAGGTGTGGTATTCCACTCCCGGGTAAGGATGGAGTGTGGGACTGAGCTCAGTAGGCTGCATGCACTACATACATCCCATTTCCGGGGGACAGAACAACGGTACTCCCACCAGTATATGTGCAGGTACGACAGCGTCTGTCCCTGGCTGGAGTGGGAGGGGGGTGGAACATCCCAGTAGTGTAGGGGCAGATAGGAGGAGTAGTCTGGGTAAAGCTAGGAGCCCATTGGGTGCTAGTCACCTGGGCTCACACATAGAGGGAGTATATATGGTGGGCACCATCTTAGATCAGGGTTCAGTTCAGGCAGGAGGAGAAGAGGAGAAGAGTTCAGCCAGGAGGGCTGACAGGGAGCTGTGGCTCCGGCTGGGCCCAGCTCCAGAGCTAAGCCTGCAGAGGAGAAAGAAGTAAGAAGGACCCAGAGAGAAAGACAGAGGGAACCCCAAGAACCCAGAAACAGACCAGAAAGGGTGAAGGGTTGGCGGACACGGGTACCGGAACCCGAACTGGTGGAGGCCACTTATCCTCAGCCAGGAACCGGAGGTCGTGGTCAAGATTTGCCACGACCCTCACCAAATCCACCAGAAAGGCACACCAAGTATAGGGTCAGGGAGCCCAGAGGAGGCTTGACCACTAAGAGACCCGAGGGAGCCGGCCAAAGGTGGATCCCTGGTGGGAACGGCCAGAGACAGAGAGAGAGAAGGGAGCTCAGGACCACGCTTCAGAACTGCCTGGGGGTTAGCCGAGTCCAGGACCTGGTGGACGCAGCACGGCTCGGGTGGTCACTCAAGGCCAGAGTGACTGAGAGAACAACTGTGAGTAAAAACCCTGAAACTGCACCTCAAGTCTCTGACTCTCCTTTCTACAACATAACTACACCCATCATCCACACCTGCTGCCCTGAGGCCAGACCCCTCCCGTTGGGGGTTATACCATCATCGCTGCACCCATACCACCGGCCTCAGCGGACTGTTCTGCAGCGGTGGCTGCAAAGCCGCACTCAACGGGTGGCGTAGTCGACATCCAAGTTAACATCTACTGCCATAGACTGCCACTTAGTTTGACACCCTGGGCACGGACCGGGTTACCGCCACAAGGACTACTACCCCTATCCAGATCCGGCTCCGGGTATCCCCTGAACATGGCCCAGGGGGTGCGTCAGGTGCATAGGTCCCTGATCTGAGACCACTCCTCCAGCGTGATTTGCCCCACCTCTGGATCTCGTTGGCCCAGGCTATACGTCAGAATGTATTGCACCAGGGCTTGTCGGTGCTGCCACAGTCGCTGCAACATGTGCAGAGTTGAATTCCACCGGGTAGGCACATCGCATTTTAGCCGGTGAAGTGGCTGGCCCAACGACTTCTGTAGAGATGTAAGTCGCTGAGCTGCGGGATGCGAACGGCGAAAGTGAGCACACAGCGACCGTGCCCTCTGCAGAAGGCCATCTAGTCTGGGATAGTGGGCTAAAAATTGCTGGACAACCAGGTTCAACACGTGAGCCATACAAGGCACGTGTGTGACATTGCCCCGGCGAAGGGCCGCACCCAGGTTTGCAGCATTGTCGCACACGGCCTTCCCTGGTTTCAGGTCCAGTGGAGACAACCATTCATGAAATTGGTTCTCCAGAGCTGACCACAACTCCTCAGCTGTGTGACTCACATTTCCCAGACATTTCAATGTAAAAACCGCCTGATGACGTTGAGCCCTACTGCCAGCATAGTAAGGAGGTGTGCAGGATCCCTTCTGCGCAGTTAGAAAGCTTGTGGCATGACCAGACAGGCTTTGGGTGCAGGTGGAAGACCGAGAGGAGGTTGAGGAGGCAGAAGCAGTGGAGGAACTTTGACATAAAGAGGATTGACGCACAACTCGTGGGGACGGCAAGACTTGGACAGCAGCCCCTTGTCCTGCTGTCACCATAGTTACCCAGTGCCCAGTCAGCGACATGTAACGCCCCTGTCCATGCCTACTCGTCCAAGTGTCTGTGGTGAAATGCACCCTGTCACACACAGAGTTTCTCAAAGAAGCGGTGATGTTGTGTGCGACATGCTGGTGGAGCGCAGGCACACCTTTCTTTGAGAAGTAGTGCCGACTGGGCATCTGGTACTGGGGCACTGCGACGGACATAAGGTCTCGAAAATCCTCTGTGTCCACCAGGCGGAAAGGCAGCATTTCTGTAGCCAAGAACTTGCAGATGGTGAAATTCAACCTCTTAGCTTTCTCATGGCTAGGAGGAAATGGTCTTTTACTTGTCCACATCTGAGGGACCGAGGGCTGGCTATTGTGCTTAGACGGGGTTGATAAGGGTGTCCCCGGCAAACTGCCGGTCTGTGAGGAAGATGCAGGCGGACATGTTAGGTTGCCTTGATCCAAAGGTGGTGCTATCGATGTCGGACAGCGCTCAACACCAGCTGGTGTTACCACCTCCAAAGAAAATGATGACCTGCCAATCACGCTGGCTGTTGCGGGTAAAGAGGTGGCAGGTCTGCGCCCCAAAACAGGTGTGACTGCTGTCCCCCCAGTCACAGAGGATGAAGAGGCCGCGGATGCACAAGATATGGCAGACGGTGGTTGGCCCGGCTGGCTAGGCCGCATTGTAGCACACTGGGCTTCCCACTGCAACTTATGCTTCATGTCCATGTGCCGGTTCATGCATGAAGTACTCAAACTATGTATTTTTTGGCCTCTACTTAGCTTTTGCTGACAAATGTTACAGCTAACACGAGTTGGGTCATCTTTATCGATCTGAAAAAATGCCCAGGCTATGCAAGGCTTAGCACCCATGCGACCTGAAGAGCCACCACGACTTGTGGTGAGAGGCAGAGTTGTGTTTGAGGATGCAGTTGTTGACGTGCTTCCAGTACTACGTCTCTGTCCAGGAAGGCGCAACCTGACCTCGTCGTCACTAGCATCTTCCTCCACCTCCTCTGCTGACCTCATCTCTTGGCTGACTGTGGGTTGACAGTAAGTGGGATCTCCAACCTCATCATCATCACCCTGTGCGTTATCACACCCGTCGTCCTCAGAGCCAACCTGTTCCTGCCCTGACAAAAAACTAAAGTTGTCGCTCCAATCAGGTATTTGAGTCTTATCATCGTCTTCCTCATTGTCTCCACCAACAGGAGTTACAGTTTGGGAATGAGGGTCTACATTATGGTCAGAACCTTCTGCGTCTGGTCCTGGATCCGACTCATAAAGATTCTGGGCATCAGTGCAGATCATTTCCTCGTCTGGATTCACAGAAGCGCTGGAGTCGACCTCTGATTTCCCAGGCTATAGTATGAGTAAACAGCTCTGCAGACTCAACCATCTGTTCTACCTCATACTCAGACGGGCAGCTGGAGATTTGGGAGCTGTGAGGAAGCAAGTGCGATTGGGGTGACACCTTTGAGGACTGGAGTATTTGTGATGTTGAAGTTGATGTGGAGGAGAGCCCACTTAAAGGAGCACTTGATATCCGTTGAAGCACCTGCTGTTTTTGTGCCTCATCTGGAATTTGTAGCGATTGGCGTGGCCGTAAGAAAGGGATCTTATCACATTGTCCGCTAAAAGAAGTAGACATTTTAGTTTGGCTGGAAGATGGTCTTTCTTCTGCAGATGTTACTGTTGCTTTAACACCTACCCCACGGACACAACCTTTTTTCCCCTTCCCAACACGCCTATTCCCCTTTCCACCAGCAGCAGGCCTTTTTCCACTCATTTTGGTGGTTAACTAATTAACAACTCTGGAGTTGTTTGCACAAAAAAACAATGGATGGGAACCGAGCAGAGCTGAGTGGCCAAACTGTGGTATTAGGCCAAAACTATTGGCTGGGTTAGATGCAGAAAAAAATTATATTTGATTTGCAACCTGATGGAGGTCAGTATAGATGGACTAATAGAGAAAGTCCCACACACTGCTAGAAGGCCAAATATTTTTTCAGAGCTAGATGCAGATAAAAATTATTTTTAATTTGCAACCTGATGGAGGTCAGTATAGATGGACTAATACAACAAGTCCCACACACAGCTAGAAGCCCAATATTTTTTCAGAGGTAGATGCAGAAAAAAATATATTCAGTTTGCAACCTGATGGAGGTCTGTATAGATGGACTAATACAACAAGTCCCACACACAGCTAGAAGCCCAATATTTTTTTCAGAGGTAGATGCAGAAAAAAATATATTCAGTTTGCAACCTGATGGAGGTCAGTATAGATGGACTAATACAACAAGTCCCACACACAGCTAGAAGCCCAATATTTTTTCAGAGGTAGATGCAGAAAAAAATATATTCAGTTTGCAACCTGATGGAGGTCTGTATAGATGGATTAATAGAACAAGTCCCACACACAGCTAGAAGCCCAATATTTTTTCAGAGGTAGATGCAGAAAAAAATATATTCAGTTTGCAACCTGATGGAGGTCAGTATAGATGGACTAATACAACAAGTCCCACACACTACTAGAAGCCCAATATTTTTTCAGAGCTAGATGCAGAAAAAAATTATATTCAATTTGCAACCTGATGGAGGTCAGTATAGATGGACTAATAGAATGATGCTATGCCCAAAAGATTTTACTTCACTAGGTGCAGTAAAAAAATTGGTATTCTATACACAGGTGGTATATCTTGCAACACAGATAGGCTACTCCACTGACTAACACACTCTGCAATAGGCCAAAAAGGATTAGCTTTGCTAGGTTCAGCCAAATGCTGAGAAAAAAAGTTGCACAGCACTGGCACAGACCTGCCTGGCAAAAACTGATAGGAACTGATGTAACCTAGTCCTGAAAAGGACTCCAATTACAATTAGTCTTTACTCCCACAACCTATCTATTTAAGAGCACAGACCTGCCTGATAAAAGTCGTAGGAAATGCTGTAACCTAGTCCTTAAAAGGACTGCAATCACAACTATTCCCTACTCCCAAGCTATCTGTAGATTTGTGCGAAAATTGGCTTGAAATTAACAAGGTATAGCGCACACAGCAACAGCGGTGCCGTCTAACACGCAGCTGCAGCAGTGAGAAAATGGTGGCGACGGGGAAAATGGCTTGGTCTTATAGGGCAAGGACATGTGACATACACTGCCAATGACACATGCCCTTGCTTGTGTGAAAAAAAGCACTTCGCTCCGTGTGTGCGCTGCTGATAGGCTGACAGATTGCACCTCCCCACTGCAAATGCGGGAAAGAGAAAAAAAAAATGGAGATCTTCATTGTTCCTGCAGAGCTCCATCCCCTGCCCCTCCCCCCGCCCCGCTGTACACTCAAACTGCGTATTAACATTAATTTTCATCATTACTGAGAAAAAATCCAGTTATGATTTTGGTGCACGAACAGTTATCGAACATAACCTCGAACAGCCGAATTTTTCTCAAATTGTTCGTTTTCGCCGAACGGCTCGAACACCGCCCAAAACAGCTCAAATTTGAGATTGGCGAACAGTTCGAGTAGAACAACGCTCATCTCTACTGAAGACCCCAGTTGCTCGCCAGTACTGACAGTACTCCGGTGTACGCCAGATTCTAGTTGGCGTTCATAGGAGATCGGAGACAGTGATTTTTTTCTATATGCAGCAATATAGCGGCATTGCTGTATAAAGTACAAGCGATCAGAAGATCAGACTAACAATTACAATGAAAAGAAAAAAATATTAAAAAAAAAAATAAAATAAAAAAATAAAAGTTCCAATCACCCTCCTTTTCCCTCATTAAAAATAAATAAAAAAATCAAAATTTACACATAGTGTGGTATCGTGATTTCTGTATCAAAATATAAAATGAATTAATCTGATCAGTAACAGCGTAATGAGAAAAAAATGCAACATGAGGCGATGGAAACATCATATGTACCCCAAAATTGTATCAATAAAAACATCAGCTCAGGGCGCAAAAAGCGAATCCCTCGCACAGCCCCATCCACCAACACTTGGAAACCTATCGGGTCTCAAAAAATGACAACACAAGGGATTTTTTTTATTTTACAAATTTCTGATTTGTTTTCTACACTTAAAGTAAAAACGATGTATGTTTGGTATTGGTGAAATGGTACTGCCCCGGGAATCATATTGTCAGGACATTGTGACCATATAATGAACGCTGTATATAATAAATGCAGAGTTGGGGGATTGCGCTTTTTTCACTGCAGTTGGAATTTATCAGAAGATAAAATGGTGACATTCAATAGCAGAACTCGTCCCCAATAAACAAGTCGTCATACGGCGATATCAGCGGAAACATCAGAAAGTGACGGGAAGAAGGGAGGAGAACAGCGAAAACGCAAGAACTGATAATCGCCGGGAAGTGAAGGGGAAGCAGGAAATTCTACTAATCAGTTTGGTAACAGCCGCCATCATGCCACCGGAGAACCAGCACCGGACATTATTACCGGCCAATAAACCCCCAAACACAACGATCTGTTATTATTCCTTTATTCCTCGGCCCCTGGATGCAGATTATATGGACAAGTGACTGGAGCCATTAATAAGAGGAGATCACTCAGCAGATAACGAGCCGCCGTACGGATCCGCCGACAGAAGAAGGAAAAGTGATGGAGGAGACATAACAGGGCGGAAATCAGAGCTGTCAGGAAGGGGTTAAAGGGCATTTATTCCATTAGTAGGAATATGGTATCTATAGATTTGGTGTCAGCTGAATCCCCCAGAATAACCCAGCAGTGCAGAGACCCCCATCCTCCATGTATGTATGTACACTGCTATCTATAGACACACATACATCCACAATGCCCACAGCTCGTACATCGCACAGCCTCAGCCGGGGGCTCCACCACCCGGCAGCACAGACCCCGCTCACCACCTCAGACCCCCGGGGTGAGCGCTCATATCGCTGCTGGCTCTGCTCCTCCGTCCTCAGCAATTTGGTGACATCCGCGGTGATGGGAACACTGCGCGCAGGGCGTGGCTTCTCACTGTAACAGACACTGACGTGTTGTCATGGAGAACTCAGGGGCGTGGTCTCTATAATGGGCGGAGTCTCTGGGAATGGGCGGGGCCTCCGGTTTATAGTGTTCCGCACATAATAGGAAGTAGCAGTAGTGCATGCTGGTCTATACAGTCTAAGATCCGTCCTGCTGCTGCTGCTCGGGGAAGATGGAGAGGGACAGAGAGCAAAAGGACAGATCTATGAGAGGAGAGAGAGATGAGAATCTGTGTGAGAGGGGAGATCATGGGGGCAGTCTGTAATAGTGGGGGACTATGAGGAGCCTGCTGTATGAGAGGGGACTATGGGGAACAGGCTGTATGAGAGGGGACTATGGGGAAAGTGGGGGGCTATGAGGAACAGGCTGTATGAGAGGGAGATATGGGGGCAGTCTGTAATAGTGGGGGGACTATGAGGAGCCTGCTGTATGAGAGGGGAGTATGGGGAACAGGCTGTATGAGAGGGAGCTATGGGGAAAGTGGGGGGCTATGAGGAGCTGGCTGTATGAGAGGGGACTATGGGGAGCAGGCTGTATGAGAGGGAGCTATGGGGAAAGTGGGGGGCTATGAGGAGCCTGCTGTATGAGAGGGGACTATGGGGAAAGTGGGGGGACTATGAGGAGCTGGCTATATGAGAGGGGACTATGGGGAAAGTGGGGGGCTATGAGGAGCCGGCTGTATGAGAGGGGACTATGGGGAAAGTGGGGGGCTATGAGGAGCTGGCTGTATGAGAGGGGAGTATGGGGAAAGTGGGGGGCTATGAGGAGCTGGCTGTATGAGAGGGGAGTATGGGGAAAGTGGGGGGCTATGAGGAGCCGGCTGTATGAGAGGGGACTATGGGGAAAGTGGGGGGACTATGAGGAGCTGGCTATATGAGAGGGGACTATGGGGAAAGTGGGGGGCTATGAGGAGCCGGCTGTATGAGAGGGGACTATGGGGAAAGTGGGGGGCTATGAGGAGCTGGCTGTATGAGAGGGGAGTATGGGGAAAGTGGGGGGCTATGAGGAGCTGGCTGTATGAGAGGGGAGTATGGGGAAAGTGGGGGGACTATGGGGAACAGGCTGTATGAGAGGGAGCTATGGGGAAAGTGGGGGGCTATGAGGAGCTGGCTGTATGAGAGGGGAGTATGGGGAAAGTGGGGGGCTATGAGGAGCTGGCTGTATGAGAGGGGAGTATGGGGAAAGTGGGGGGACTATGGGGAACAGGCTGTATGAGAGGGAGCTATGGGGAAAGTGGGGGGCTATGAGGAGCTGGCTGTATGAGAGGGGAGTATGGGGAAAGTGGGGGGCTATGAGGAGCAGGCTGTATGAGAGGGGAGTATGGGGAAAGTGGGGGGACTATGGGGAACAGGCTGTATGAGAGGGGAGTATGGGGAAAGTGTGGGGACTATGAGGAGCCTGCTGTATGAGAGGGGACTATGGGGAGCAGGCTGTATGAGAGGGAGCTATGGAGAAAGTGGGGGACTATGAGGAGCTGGCTGTATGAGAGGGAGCTATGGGGAAAGTGGAGGGACTATGAGGAGCTGGCTGTATGAGAGGGGACTATGGGGAACAGGCTGTATGAGAGGGAGCTATGGGGAAAGTGGAGGGACTATGAGGAGCAGGCTGTATGAGAGGGGACTATAGGGAAAGTGGGGTGACTATGGGGAGCAGGCTGTATGAGAGGGGACTATGGAGAAAGTGGGTGACTATGAGGAGCAGGCTATATGAGAGGGGCTATGGGGAGCAGGCTGTATGAGAGGGGACTATGGAGAAAGTGGGGGACTATGAGGAGCAGGCTATATGAGAGGGGACTTTGGGGAGCAGGCTGTATGAGAGGGGACTGGAGAAAGTGGGGGGACTATGAGGAGCAGGCTGTATGAGAGGAAAGTGGGGGAACGATGAGCATCAGGCTGTATGAGAGGGGACTATGGGGAAAGTGGGGGGACTATGAGGAGCAGGCTAAATGAGAGGAGACTATAGAGAAATTGTGGAGACTATGAGGAGCAGGCTGTATGAGAGGAAACGGGAAAGTGGGGGAACGATGAGCGTCAGGCTGTATGAGAGGGGACTATGGGGAAAGTGGGGGGACTATGAGGAGCAGGCTGTATGAGAGGGGACTATGGGGAGCAGGCTGTATGAGAGGGGACTATGGAGAAAGTGGGGAACTATGTGGAGCAGGCTGTGTGAGAGGGGACTATGGGGAAAGTGGGAGGGCTATTGGGAACAGGCTGTATGAGATGGAGCTATGAGGAAAGTGGGGGGATATGAGGAGCTGGCAGTATGAGAGGGGACTGTGGGGTCGATGAGCATCAGCCTGTATGAGAGGGGACTATGGGTTAAGTAGGGAGATTATGAAGAAAAGACTATGAGAAGGGACTATGGGGAAAGTGGGTGGACTATGGGGAATAGGCTGTATGACAGGGGACTATGGGGAAAGTGGGGGGACTATGGGGAGCACACTGTATGAGAGGGAACTATGGAGAAAGTGAGGGGACTATGGGGAACAGACTGCATGAGAGGGGACTATGGGGGAACTATGAGGAGCAGGCTGTATGAGATGGGACTATGGGGAAAGTGGGGGGACTATGGAGAGTAGGCTCTATGAGAGGGGACTATGGGGAAAGTGGGGGACTATGAGGAGCAGGATGCATTAGAGGGGACTATGGGGAAAGTGGGGGTACAATAGGGAACATGCTGTATGAGAGGGAACTATGGGGAAAGTGGGGGGACTATGGGGAGCAGGCTGTATGAGAGGGGACTATGGGGAAAGTGGGAGGACTATGAGCAGCAGACTGTATGAGAGGGGACTCTGGGGAAAGTAGGGGGACTGAGGAGCAGGCTGTATGAGAGGAAATTGAGGCAAGTAGGGGGGACTATGAGGAGCAGGTTGTATGAGGTGACTATGGGGAAAGTGGCGGGACTACAAGGAGCAGGCTGTATGAGAGAGGACTACAAGGAAAGTGGTAGGACTATGTAGAGCAGGCTGTATGAGAGGAGACTATGGGGAAAGTGGGGGGACTATAAGGAGCAAGTTGTATGAGGGGACTATGGGGAAAGTGGAGGGACTATGAGGAGCAGGCTGTATGAGAGGGGACTATGGGGAAAGTGGAGGGACTATGAAAAGCAGGCTGTATGAGGAAACTATGGAGAAAATTGGGGACTATGAGGAACAGGATGTATGAGAGGGGACTATGGGGAAAGTGTGGGGACTATGAGGAGCAGTCTGTATGAGGGAACTGTGGGGGTACTATGGGGAGCATGCTGTATGAGAGGGGACTATGGGGAAAGTGGGATGACTATGAGGAGCAGGATGTATTAGACGGGACTATGGGGAAAGTAGGGGGACTGAGGAGCAGGCTGTATAAGAGGGGACTAAGGGAAAGGTGGGGGGACTATGAGGAGCAGAATATATGAGAGGGAAGTGTGAGGCTCCATTGGGAGTTCTCTGAGAGGAGGGACTAAAGGAAAAATGAATGGAGGGTATATGGGGAGTTTTCTGTGAGAAGAGGGACTATGGAGCATGTGGGGAACATTAGGGAGTGGTCGGTGAGTAAAAAGCTTTGGGTAAATTGAGGGACCATAGCTGGTGTTCTGTGAGAGACGGGATTATGGAGAAAGTGGGGGAACTATGAGGAATGGTCTGATAGAGCGAACTATGGGGAAAGTGAAGGGACCATGTGGAGGGGTTTGTGAGAGACGGTACTATGGGGAAACCATAGGACATGGTCTATGAGACGAGGCCTATAGAGAAGTGGAAGATGAGGGTCTGTAAGAGATCAGAGACTTCGGGGACACTCTGTAAAAGTAGGGGTACCACAGGGAGGCGTCAGTTAATTTGGCCAGTGCGGAATGAGGGAAACCATGGTGAGCGGTCTCTGGTGGGGACCGTTGGAAGCAGTTTGTGTTAAATGAGAGACAATCGGGATCACTAGATAAGAGGAGTGACTGAGAAGAGCGGTCAGGTGCCCATCATATAGATTAATGGCGGAGTGTACGGCATGTGCTGTGATGAATATAAAGTCTGCACTGTTGCATCATGATGTTGTTTATGGGGGTCTGTCTGATAAGTGACAGTGAGCCCTGGACCCAGAGGTACAAACCCACTGCCCGCCGCCCCTGCCCCCCAGTTCTAAATTATCCTAGGTACAAGCCCGCTGCACACAGCTCCTGCCCCCCAGTTCTGCATTACCCAAAGTACAAGCCCCCTGCACACAGACCCTGCCCCTCATTTCTGCATTACCAAAGTTGCAAGACCCCTGCACACATCTTCTGCCCCCATTTCTCCATTACCCAAGGTACAAGCAAGCCCCCTACAAGCAGTCCCTGCTTGCCAGTTCTGTATTACCGAAGGTACAAGTCCCCTGAACACATTCCCTGCCCCCCAGTTCTGCATTACCCAAGATACAAGACCTCTGCACACAGCTCCTGCCCCCCAGATCTGCATTACCTAAGATACAAGCCCCCTGCACACAGCCACTGCCCCCAGTTCTGCATTACCCACAGGTACAAGCCCCCTGCACACAGCCCCTGCCCCCAGATCTGCATTACCTAAGATACAAGTTCCCTGAACACATTCCCTGCCCCCCAGTTCTGCATTACCCACGATACAAGCCCCCTGCACACAGCCCCTGCCTCCCCCCAGTTCCGCATTACCCACAGGTACAAGGCCCCTACACACAGCCCCTGCCCCCAGGTCTGAATTACCTAAGATACAAGCTCCCTGCACACAGCCCCTGCCCCCCAATTCTGCATTACCCACTGGTACAAGCTCCGTGTGAAAAGCCCCTGCACCCCAGGACTGCATTACCTAAGATACAAGTCCCCTGCACACATTCCCTGCCCCCTAGTTCTGCATTACCCAAGGTAGAGCACCCTTGCACACAGCTCCTGCACCCCAGGTCTGCATTACCCTAGGTACACCCCTGCCTCCAGGTCTGCATTATCCACTGGTATAAGCCCCCTTCACACAGCTCCTGCCCCTCAGTTCTGCATTACCCAAGGTACAAGCCGCTGCACACAGCCTCTGTTTGTCAGGGCACGGAAAACCCACCAGGAGGCAGTAAACCTCATATGCTATCCAGGGGTGTACATAGAAATCATGGGGCCCCATAGCAGAAGTTCTAATTGGGCTCCACCCCCCTCCCAAAAAAAAATTGTTGGGGTCACAGGGGAGCATATCTCATAACTTTCCAGCCTTTACATAGTAATTTCCTCCTGCTGAAGTCCTAGATTCATTTTGCATTACCCCCATAAAGTATGATGCCAACAAAACAAAAGTACCCCCCCAAACACAGAATGATACCCCCATGGTGAATTCCTCTACATTAACCTCCACATGCACAGTATAATTACTCTATTGTACCCCACCTCAACTCCCAAGGCAATGTATGGTGACCCCGACACAGTATGATCCCCCAGCTGTGACCCCCATACAGCCCTTCATGCAGTATAATGGACCTACATACAGTATGATGGCCCCACACCTCTCCACACTGTATAATGGCCCGCACTAGCCCTCCACACAGCATGATGGTACCCACACAGGGCTGCCACCAGGAATTACAGGGCCCCATACTGGCTACATTTTTGGGCCCCATTGAGACTCTGCCCAGGCTCCACCCCAGCTCCGCCTCAACCCCTCGAACGTTCCACAGTCCCACCGCCCACTCTTGGAAAAACTCTACTTTCTGCACCACGTCTTCACCAATCACACATTAACAGTACCCATTGAACCCCAGCTCACATATACAGTACAGACCAAAAGTTTGGACACACCTTCTCATTTAAAGTTCCATAATTTATAGTTTTGATGCCTTCAGTGTGAATGTACAATTTTCATAGTCAAGAAAATACAGAAAAATCTTTAAATGAGAAGGTGTGTCCAAACTTTTGGTGTGTACTGTATACAGGGTGGTCCAAAAGTAGGTGGACAGAAAGTGTAATAAGGTTATGAAGGGACAGATTTAACAAACATGGTGTAAAGTGAAACTGGCTCATTTGCCCTTAGCAACCAGTCAGATTCCACTTTTCATTACTCACAGACTCTTTGGAAGATGAAAGGTGGAATCTGATTGGTTGCTAAGGGCAACTGAGCCAGTTTCACAGATCTAGTTTTCAAAGATAGATCTCCCCCAAATCTGTTTTCTTTTCAGATAACACATAATGGCAAATAATTTAAATACAGATCAAAGAAAATGGATTTTAACAGAGTATTGGAAATCTCAAAATGCTGAAACCGTTAGAGCAAATTGGGTTGAAACATTTGGTACTCAAGCCCCAAAGAGACAAACCATTTACCGCATTCGTGACAAATTCAATGCCACTGGCTCAATCCTTAATGCTCCAAAAACTGGTCGACCCAAAACAGTCTGTACAGAAGATAATAAACAACTTGTTGCTGAAACATTTGTTCAGAGTCCAAAAAAGTCCAGAAGAGCCTCTTTGGAATTGGGAATTTCACAAGCTTCTATCATGTGAATCCTGAAATCTATTGGGTGGAAAGCTTATCGTCCACGTCTAATTCATGGTTTATTGAAAGATGATCCAGACAGGCGGCTGCAATTTAGTGTTTGATAAATCTCCCCCTTCATAACCTTATTACACTTTCTGTCCACCTACTTTTGTACAACCCTGTGTATATATATATATATATATATATATATATATATATATATATATGTGTGTATATATATATATATATATATATATATATATACACTGCTCAAAAAAATAAAGGGAACATTCAAACAACACATCCTAGATCTGAATGAATGAAATATTCTCATTAAATACTTTGTTCTGTACAAAGTTGAATGTGCTGACAACAAAATCATGCAAAAATCATCAATGGAAATCAAATTTATTAACCAATGGAGGCCTGGATTTGGAGTCACCCCCAAAATTAAAGTGGAAAAACACACTACAGGCTGATCCAACTTAGATGTAATGTCCTTAAAACAAGTCAAAATGAAGCTCAGTATTGTGTGTGGCCTCCACGTGCCTGTATGACCTCCCTACAACGCCTGGGCATGCTCCTGATGAGGTTGCGGATGGTCTCCTGTGAGATCTCCGCCCAGACCTGGACTAAAGCATCTGCCAACTCCTGGACGGCCTGTGGTGCAACGTGACGTTGGTGGATGGTGCGAGACATGATGTCCCAGATGTGCTCAATCGGATTCAGGTCTGGAGAACGGGCGGGCCAGTCCACAGCTTCAATGCCATTGTCTTGCAGGAACTGCTGACACACTCCAGCCACATGAGGTCTGGCATTGTCCTGCATTAGGAGGAACCCAGGGCCAACCGCACCAGCATATGGTCTCACAAGGGGTCTGAGGATCTCATCTCGGTACCTAATGGCAGTCAAGCTACCTGTGGCGAGCACATGGAGGGATGTGTGGCCCTCCAAAGAAATGCCACCCCACACCATTACTGACCCAGTGCCAAACCGATCATGCTGAAGGATGTTGCAGGCTGTCACATGTGCTCAGTGTGAGCCTGCTTTCATCTGTGAAGAGCACAGGGCGCCAGTGGCGACTTTGCCAATCCTGGTGTTCTGTGGCAAATGCCAAGCGTCCTGCACGGTCTTGGGCTGTGAGCACAACCCCTATCTGTGGACGTCGGGCCCTCATACCACCCTCATGGAGTCGGTTTCTAACCGTTTGTGCAGACACATGCACATTTGTGGCCTGCTGGAGGTCATTTTGCAGGGCTCTGGCAGTGCTTCTCCTGTTCCTCCTTGCACAAAAGCGGAGGTAGCGGTCTTGCTGCTGGGTTGTTGCCCTCCTACTGCCCCCTCCACGTCTCCTGGTGTACTGGCCTGTCTCCTGGTAGTGCCTCCAGCCTCTGGACGCTACGCTGACAGACAAAGCAAACCTTCTTGCCACAGCTTTCATTGATGTGCCATCCTGGATGAGCTGCACTACCTGAGCAACTTCTGTGGGTTGTAGAGTCCGTCTCATGTTACCATGAGTGTGAAAACACAACCAACATTCAAAAGTGACCAAAACATCTGCCAGAAAGCATTGCTACTGAGATGTGGTCTGTGGTCCCCACTTGCAGAGCCACTCCTTTTATTGAGTGTGTCTTGATAATTGCCAATAATTTCCATCTATTGTCTATTCCATTTGCACAACAGCATGTGAAATTGATTGTCAATCAGTGTTTCTTCCTAAGTGGACAGTTTGATTTCACAGAAGTTTGATTTACTTGGAGTTATATTCTGTTGTTTAAGTGTTCCCTTTACTTTTTTGAGCAGTGTATATATATATATATATATATATATATATATATATATATATATATATGTATATATAAAACCATATAATATAGGATGAGAGATCCTGTAGCCAGGAGCCAATTCAGTCAGTGCATATAACTTTATATATCTGTGGACAGTATAACACATCCAGTGTACATATTGTTATATACCATCTGGTGTCTGTAGCCATGGTATATTATATATTGGTGATCCCAGCCCCTAGGAGGGGAACACATGGCATTACCAGGAATGCTATGTGTTCTGCTTAGTTAAGGGTTAAATGGCGGGAGAATGGCTTTCCCGCCGCTTTCAGATGATCATGTAGCTAGGAGAAGTTAGGGAATTGATTGGATCTAAGGCCCGGCCATTCAGGGCACCGTCACAGGGGAGATATGTTTTTTCGCCCTGGAGATGGACCGTGATTGGAGCGGGTATCAGCTGGGGGATATAAGGGAGCAGTGCCGGAGGTTCATGTCTGTCCTCCGGCACTGTCGTACCTGAAGTGCTGCCCTGCCCTCCCTCCATGAATTTTTGGCACGGCCTAGCGTTAGTCGTCCAGGTATCTGGATGGACAGGTAGTTGATTAACGGGCTTAAGCCTCATGGCCGAGCTGCGTTGTTGGAAAAATGGTTTGAACCTTTTAAGAAATTATGTTAATATGGTTATATTTATATGATATGTTTTAATATTTTAATAAAGGCTGTGGCCAATCTTTTCTCCACCAAGTCAATGTGTCAAGCAGTGTTTGTTATGCGCTCTTTAGGTAGAGAGTTAGATTAATGTGTAATGCCTTTGCAATGTATCTGTAAAAATCGAAAGCTATACTATGGCTCTGTATGGCATCTGATTTTTTTTACGCACCCAGACTTGAATGTGCGAGTCTCATCTGATTTATAGAAGAAACCAGAGCACGCTGCACTATTTTTCTCACACAAATTCAGTGAAAAAAAAAATGTCTCATCTGCACTGTGTCACTGAATAACAATGGTCCGAGTGTGGTCCGTTATTTCAACAGACAGCACCCGGACCAAAAATACAATCCTGTGAATGAGCCCCAATCCTGGCTAGAAATCAGACATGAATTGCAGCAGCTGCTTACTGATGGTCTCCTGGCCAATCTCCTGTCAGCTTCCAGGATTTAAACCACAGAGAGGAAGCAGTCAGCAGATTGTGTGCTGTGATGAGGGCCTTTATGAGAGGGTGTAAAGATGGCAGCAGTGATGACCAGGGTAAGTGGAAGGGCTCTGGCGGGTGCAAGGGTTAAGTTACTTGCATGTTGTCTGGTTATAGGTAAATTCCACTTTTACATTGTGCTGCTGTTTTATGAGATTTGCATTGCTGGGTTCTTCATGGTTTATGTGGAGGCATGTCATTGTATGATTTTCCAATTTTCTTTTTTTTGTCTTATTGCTGAAACTAGAACTTGGCTTCTTCACTCTTTTTAGGCCATTTTTAAAAAAAAAACCCTTGTTGCTTACTGAAATTCCTGCTGTGACTTTGCTGCTTGCCTACAGGACTGAGTTAGTACTGGGCTAGCTGAGGCCTAACCCTGACAGCACATGTAACTCCTTTAGTGATATGGGTTAGGATTAGTGATGAGCGAGCACAAAAATGCTCGGGTACTCGTTGCTCGGGTCGAGCAAATTGGAATACTCGGGTGCTCGACCCGAGCAACGAGCCCAATGTAAGTCTATGGGAAACTCGAACATTTTTCAGGCGGCTCCCCCCGGCGGTCTGCAGAGGGCCTAAAAATTGCCCAAATAGATGTGAACAGTGCTCAAATGACATGGAGAAGACCCCTGGAAGCATTTCTGACTCCCAGGTCACTACTGTCTACAACGTTGTCAGAGTATTACACCACTTTTACGGACTCACAATAAAACATAAAAAAACAAAACCAAAATGGATTTTCCTGGGAAATATATTAAGGAACATCCTTTCCAGGGTAATGACTTGTATATAAGGCAAAATAAATAACCAAAAATACTCCTCCACACCTTGGGCTATGTTCACACGTAGTGTTTTTGATACGTTTTTGCACTTTTGCATTGCTTTCAAGAAAGACAAATGCATTCACTGGGAAATGTAATTTTAACATTTTACAACCTTATCTGGCCATGTGGTGTGTGACACATCATCAGACACATGCATACAGTGCTGAAAAGACATGGGAACAGCATGGGGAAGACCTCTGGAAGCATTTCTGACTCCCAGGTCACTGCCTAAAAGTGTGGCCATCATAAGTGATCCTTGGCGCATGCGAAGATGCCTCCCGCCATGCACCTGTCGTTGCAGACTTGCAACAATCACTGTCCACGTCCTTGTCCCAGTGCAGCGTTCAGTTGTCCCTACCCCATTCCTTGAAATGCAAGCGCAAGTATGCAGCCAGCCACCCACCCACCCACAGGCTGCAATACTATACTGCCAAATTTTTGACAGCTGCTTGCACTTGAAAATGTGGCCTTTTAGGCTCGTGGAGGCGGAAGCTTTTGATAACCTCATGCAGGAGGCGGCCGGGTGTCCATACTCCTGTCCCCAGACGCCACTGTTTCTCCCGGTGTCGTCTCCTCCTTCCACAAGCACGGTTCCCACAGCATTACCCGTGCCCTCCCCAGTGCACTTACTGGGAAGGACCACCTAACCACAAACACGTGGACAGGTGAATGTGGCCAGGGAAGGAACAAAGCCAGTCCACAGCTTTTTTATGCTGAGAGTTGTATTTAGATCGGTGAAAGGACTGGCATAAAGGGAAACCGTATCTACTCTGAGTGTCATTTCTCCGTCACCAGGTTCCGCCCATTGTCACACACGACCATGCCTGGCTGTATGTTCAGCGGTGAGAGCCACAGATCAGGCTGCTGTGTTACAGCTTTCAGCAACTCTGCAGTGCTGGGCGGTTTGTAAATTAAGCATTAAGCATGTAATCTTCAGCACAGCCTGTTGCCGCTTGGCCAAGGCAGTGCTGCAGTGCTGTCAGCTTGTGACTGGTGTGGTCATTTTGGAGATGGAGGAGGAGGGGCATAGGCTGAACAATGTGATTATATTGAGGTTAAATTGGTGACGCTGTTTTTTTATACTAAAGAAAGATCCTATTGTTTTGTTTTTTTACGTTATTTTTTAAGACAAATGCATTCACCGGGAAATGTCATTTTAACATTTTACAACCTTATCTGGCAATGTGGTGTGTGACACATCATCAGACACATCCTTTTTTATTTATGATGGAGGGACTCTGAAAGTCATAAAGCCTATTTTTATAGGGACATCTGATGGCCCTTACTATTCTTAAAAGGCCAGCAGTCGGCCCTAGCTATTGTTAGAAAGCCATCAACCAGATATGCTTTGCTGTTCCCATTATTAACAAGTGGGTCTCCTATACTGTTATTACGTATCCAGTGACTGCAAGGGCTGCCAAAAATTTGGACGCAACCCAATACCCCTTTGAAGAGACATAGAGGAGGGTCTCAGTAAAAAAAATGTTCCCATTAGAAAGGAGTGGGTCTCCTATAGTGGTAATGCCCATGCTGTGACTGCAAGGGCTGCCAAAATTTGGGAAAAACCCCACTAAGAATTTAAAGACACACGGAGCAGGGCCACTGTAACAAGGTACGACATGTTCCCATTAGAAAGGAGAGGGTCTGCTATACAGTCATAGGGTATACAGGGAGTCCAACGGCTAACCAATTTTAGGAAAAACCCCACTAAGAATTTCAAGACACACAGAGCAGGGCCACAGTAACAAGGTACGACATGTTCCCATTAGAAAGGAGAGGGTCTGCTATACAGTTATAGGGTATACAGTGAGTCCAACGGCTGACCAATTTTAGGAAAAACCCCACTAAGAATTTAAAGACACACAGAGCAGGGCCACAGTAACGACAAATTCCCATTAGAAAAGAGAGAGTCTCCCATAGTGTTGGCCTATGCAGTGAATGCAAGGGCTGCCAAAAATTTGGAGGCACTTCAATGCCCCTTGGAAGAGACGTGGAGGAGGGCCTCATAAAAAAAAAAAATGTTCCCATTAGAAAGGAGCAGGCCTCCTATACTTGTAATGCATATGCACTAAGAGTATGGGCTGACAAACATTTACCCCTGGGGGGTATACATGAACATACTGTATAAAAAATTTTTTTAACGGGCATCATAAACACCCTTTAAAAAAATTATGTGGGTGTTGCATCATGGACCACGGTCATCATGGTGATATGGTGGTGGAGGATGAGTAGAAGGAGGAGGACAAGAGCAAATAGCCAAAATCAGGAAGCGTATACCCATGTGTGGGTGTGAAAAGGTGCATGGGAATACACCTCCCAAGAAAAGACACTGGATTTGAGTTTCTCACGCTGCTATCATTCGGTGTTGAGAAGCCTGGCCCAATCCAGCCCTTGTTCATTTTTATAAGAGTCAGCCTGTCAGCATTTTCAATTGACAGGCAGATAATTGATTTTTGGGCCTTCTGTGTAACTGCCAGGTACCACTGACCTAGATGCTGTACCGAAATCTCGCACATCAATCTCCTCATCTCTAGTGTCTAGCAGTGGCTGTCCCTATTGACTACACGTAAACCCTTAGTCATACTGATCATTCTATTATAATGGGAAGTCGGAAAAGATTAGTGTTGGCAGGTGTAACATACCTGGCGGTGTCCTTGCATAGTGGTCCATCTCCCACTGTGCAAGAGCGTGCACTTGATTTCCAGTCCAGACTATCACTTTGGCTTCTTTCCATATGGTCTGCTTTGCTCTGCTCTGTCTGCTTAGGGCGACGCCCGCTAAACTTCCTGCTTCTTGTAGCTGCTGCAGACACACCCCTAATGCGTCCTCAGCCTTTTGCTGTCTGTCACCTGGTATTTAACCCAGCTCCTCCCTGGAATCCTTGCCTGAGCATCTTGTTCTGTCAGTTGGCTTCTAGTCACTGATGTGCCAGGTCCTGTCTATATTTCCTGCCTTGCGGTATCAGTTCCCGTGTCTGAACTGTGTCCTGTCTGTGCACTCTAGCCAGCTGTCTTTCTGCCTTTCCTGGAGGCTGTATTTCCAGGCCCGTGTGAACACACTCTTAGCCTGTTCGTCCCGCCCTCTGGGGGCCGCATACCCAGACTCGCTCCTGTATCTCGCTTCAGTAACAGTTCCTGTCTGAACTGTCTCCTAACCTGCTTCCTGTTTTTCTCTATGTCCGTACCTTCCCTTTCTCCTGCATTGTCTGAACCAGCACTTGGCTTTACCTTGGCTCGTTCCTGTATTTGTTGCAGTAACAGTTCCTGTCTGAACTGTCTCCTAACCTGTCTCCTGTTTTTCTCTACGCCCATATCTTCCCCTTTTCTGCAGAGTCTGAACTCGTACCTAACTCCTGCTCGTTGTCACTGTACTTCCGTTTGTGAGTTTGTGGTCCACTCGCTACTTCACTGCAAGTACCCTGTGGGTATGTGGTTCTGCCTTTCCCTTCCTGTCTGTTCCGTGTGAACAGAGCCCTGCTCCCTCTGCCCTGCCTTGCTCGCCGCTCCGGCGGTTTCTGCCTGCTCTGCCTTGTTCACCGCTCCGCCGGTTCTTGCCTGCTCTGCCTTGCTCACCGCTCCGGCGGTTCTTGCCTGCTCTGACCCTTTGCTCACTGCTCCGGCAGTCTCGCTCTGCTCTGACCCTTTGCTCACTGCTCCGGCAGTCTTGCTCTGCTCTGACCCTTTGCTCGCTGCTCTGGCAGTCTCGCTCTGCTCTGACCATTTGCTCGCTGCTCCGGCAGTCTCGCTCTGCTCTGACCATTTGCTCACCGCTCCAGGCGGTCTCGTCTTGCTCTGCTCTTGCTCGCCGCTCCGGGCGGCCTCACTCTGCTGTGTTTGTCCACCGCATCTGCGGTTCTGTTCCTGAGTCCCAGTCTATACTGGGTCCTATCCACTCTGTGCTCCAACCTGTCGTACCTGCCAGTACCTCCCTGCCTGCATACCAGTCGTGCTTACCAACATCCACCTGCCTGCATACCGGCCGTACCTGCCAGTACCTCCCTGTTTGCATACCAGTCGTGCTTGCCAGCATCCACCCGTCTGCATACCTGCCGTGTCTGCCTGTACCCACCAGTCTGTGTGCCAGCCTAACCTGCCTGTTCCTGTATTCCCCGGTGTGGGTCAACAGCCGTGTCCAGGGTCTGACCTGGAGTAGCACCTGGTCCCTCTGCCCTGTCCCTCCTTGGTGCACTGGCGTCGTATGCCATCGTGCGACCTTGGTCGGATCGGGTGGATACTTAGTTACGCCCCTCCAGGCATTCACTCTCCGGTACGGTCCAGTGGAATCACTACATATACACGCACACGCCAGTCAGTTCGGGCACGTGCATTACAGCAGGACAAGTGTCTTGTCAATAGCCAACTCATGTCTATGGCCACCTTAGCATCCGGAAAGCCATTCTCCAACCTACCATAAAAATGGAGGATAGGTAAAGGCTGTTAGAGCATCAGCTAAACCTCACGTAAAAGAAGTCATGTAACAGTTATTTTAAAATAATAATGTAAATAAAACACAAGTCCGGATAAATGTCATTTTCCAAAACTTTATTTAGCATTGACTTATTAATTTAAATCATTAAAGTATAAACTCTATTTTAAATGTAAAAATAGCTGCAGGGGCAACAGTTTTTCTTCTGAAACTCCTTTGTGGTCAAGTTGTTCTGCTGTCAAAGGCCCTGCTTGTTCTTGGTCTTCCCCATCGTGCAAATTCTGAAGACCAGGATTGCTCCTCGGGGTCAGGCTTTTGTTGACCAGTCATGAGGTCAGAATGCCATGGAGATATATAGCCTTCAGTTTAGGAAAGCAAGAGGGGAATAAGATGAATGTGATGTACTGACAAGACAGAGCTAAAAAAACAATATGTATGAAATAATATGTGACGTTGCAAGTTGCACAAAAACTGGGCCACAATGACCAAAGTGCAGTAGCATTAAAGAGCTTACAAAATGCATGTTTTAAAGAGAAACTGTCATTTGCCATTAATATGATTTTTTTTTTCCAAAACAACTTCAGGGAAACAAAATCATTTAGACCAGGTAAAATATTTCCATATTTATGGCAAGTGACAGATCCTCTTTAAAGAAGAACTCCCGACAAACATATTATCTTGTAAACCCTTCTAGATACAGGGAAGGAAATAATTATTTGATCAATTGCTGTTTTTGTAAGTTTGCCCACTGACAAAGACATGAACAGTCTATAATTTTAAGGGTAGGTTAATTTTAACATTGAGAGATAGAATATCCCCCCAAAAAATCAAGAAAATCACATTGTATAAATTAGATACATTTATTTGCATTTTGCAGTGAGAAATAAGTATTTGATCCCCTACAAACCATTATGAGTTCTGGCTCCTACAGACTAGTTAGACGATCCTAATCAACTCGTTACCTGCATTAAAGACAGCTGTCTTACATAGTCACATGTATAAAAGACTCCTGTCCACAGACTCAATTAATCCGTCAGACTCTAACCTCTACAACATGGGCAAGACCAAAGAGCTTTCTAAGGATGTCAGGGACAAGATCATAGACCTGCACAAAGCTGGAATGGGCTAAAAAAACATAAGTAAGATGCTGGGTAAGAAGAAGACAACTGTTGGTGCAATAGTAAGAAAATGGAAGAAGTACAAAATGACTTCGATCTGGGGCACCATGCAAAATCTCACCTCATGGGGTAGCCTTGATCATGAGGAAGGTGAGAGATCAGCATAAAACTACAGAGGGGGAACTTGTTAATGATCTCAAGGTAGCTGGGACCACAGTCACCAAGAAAACCATTGGTCGGGCGAGTACAGAGCATCTTTAGCGTGCTCGGTGATATGTTTGAATGACTCCCATGTGCATGATTTGCGACTGTTTGACAGCTTTAATACATGTGAAGAATGCTTGTTTCTTAAGCATTCTTCACATGTATTAAAACTGTCAAACAAGCACGCTGAAGATACTTGGTACTCGCCCGAGCATACTCGTCGAAAGGGTTAACTGAACATACTCGCTCATCACAAGTGCAGGCCCATCTGAAGTTTGCCAATGAACAACTGGATGATTCTGTGAGTTATTGGGAGAAGGTGCTGTGGTCAGATGAGACAAAAATTGAGCTCTTTGGCATTAACTCAACTCGCTGTGTTTGGAGGAAGAGAAATGCTGCCTATGACCCAAAGAACACCATCCCCACTGTCAAGCATGGAGGTGGAAACATTATGTTTTGGGGGGTGTTTCTTTGCTAAGGGCACAGGACTACTTCACCGCATCAATGGGAGAATGGATGGAGCCATGTACCATAAAATCCTGAGTGACAACCTCCTTCCCTCCACCAGGACATTAAAAATGGGTCAGGGCAGGGTCTTCCAGCAAGACAATGACCCAAAACATACAGCCAAGGCAACAAAGGAGTGGAGGGAGTTGAAATTCCGAGTTGCCAATCGACAGCCTCAAAATCTGAATGATTTAGAGATGATCTGCAAAGAGGAGTGGACCAAAATTCCTCCTGACATGTGCGCAACCCTCATCATCAACTACAAAAATAGTCTGACTGCTGTGCTTGCCAACAAAGGTTTTGCCACCAAGTATTAAGTGTTGTTTTCCAGAGGAATCAAATACTTATTTCTCACAGCAAAATGCAAATAAATTTATCTAATATATACAATGTGATTTTTTGGGGATGATATTCTATCTCTCAATGTTAAAATTAACCTACCCTTAAAATTATAGACTGTTCATGTCTTTGTCAGTGGGCAAACGTACAAAAACAGCAAGGGATCAAATAATTTCTTCCTTCACTGTATGTATGCTATGTAGTATTATCGTGTTACAATACTTACTGATCACCTTCTACCCCAGTTTTCAGTGCCGCCTAGGTTCATTAAAAGCTGTTAGAATTTTTTTGCGCACCGCCAAATCTTTGTTCAATTAGTCCATAACCCCGATCTTATGAAAACTTTTCTTCATCCCAATTGAGCTTAATGGCATATGGCTGAAAGAGATCTTCCCCATCAGAATCACCCTACATGTAAACTTCAGAGAATCCAACAATGGCTAAAAATTTCTGACCATCACATCACACCGCATTCACCTTTCCATCTTCCAGTAATCAACTTGACAGCCGGCAGCCTACACTGCCCTTTTAGCGAGTCCACTTCTATTCCTATATAGGACAGTCTTAAAACTGGAATTCCATTAATAATTTCTCCTCTGCTTCCTCACTACCTATCTAAGTCTGTCTTCGCTGCCAAGACTTAGGTTAAAAAAAAACAAAAAACATCCACGTACTCTCCTTCCCTGATGCTCTTACTACAAATGTATAAGTGGATGACAATGAACACACCCTGCGCTGTGACTAGTATCTCACTGTTCTGAGCTTTCAGCCATGTAGTGATCACCTCTTTCTTATAACACTTCTCAGCTTTCAAACACTTTATTAACGTGTTAAACATATTTCCTTCCTTACTGCATGCATCTTCATCTGACAATACAGCCCCATCCAATGAATTAGAATAAGACTTACTTGGCTACTGCGGTGCTGCTTGGATTGTGTCCTTGCTGTGACTTGCTCTTGTTTGGCCACTGTTTGCTGCGTGAGACCTCCATGCCCCGGCCACCTCTTATCGTCTAGTGTCCACATCTTGTTGCACCTTGTCACTGCTTTGATCTCTGCAACAACAGACACCGTGCGAGTATGCGTTCACATGTGATTTCACTGAGGATGCAACAAATTCCTGCCCACGCCAATTACTCCCTGTACGTGGCCTGTGCTGTGACTACTCACCTAATCCTGGATGCTGTCCATGCTTCCCAACCTAAATTTGTCCTGGCCTCTGTTCCTTACATCTCCTAGTTCTGAATCCATGATCTGCTCCTGCTATATACTGGTTATGTCCAAGGCCTATTTCTAGTTATAGCTTGTGGTCATGAACCTGATCCCGGCTGTGTCCCTGGTGCCATGATCCTGGATGCAGCTCTTTGCTGTGTCCTAGTTATCCATCACTCTGCTTACAGCTCCACATCTGGTACTTAAAGGGGTTTTCCAATGAACAAAAGTTCATTTTAATCAATACATCTTGGAATAATAATAATTTCCACAATTGGATGTGTTTAAATAAAATGTCCCTGTGCTAAGATAATCTTATAACGTGCCCCTGCTGTGTACTGTGTAATGACCCAACTTCTGTGTGCCACTGAAGCACATGGCCCAAACAGATGCCACATAAGCACATGGTCTGATGTCCACATGCTGCTGAAACATGCGGCCCGGCGTCTCTTTGCCACCAAAACACACGGCCTGGCATCTGCGTGCCACCAGAGCACACGGCTCAACTTCCACGAGCCAACAAAGTACGTAGCCTGGTTTCCGCTTGTCACCGAAGCATATGACCCAGCATCCGTATGCCACTGAAGTATACGGCCACGTAATCAAATGTCACTGAAACGCACGGCCCCGTGTCCATGTGCCACCAAAGTACACGGACCAACATCCACGTGCCACCGAAGCACATTGACCGACATCTGCCTGACACCGAAGCACATGGCTAAATGTTTGCAGCACAGGTAGAGAATATAATGCCATGCTATGGGTCATCTATGTACGTATATAAGAATATGACAAGCTATCAAAGTATGAAACTACAACCAAACTGTAGATAATAATACAACCACTAACATACAGCATGTTATCTGAAAATGAATTACTGGAGAGTTTACCCTCCAGGTCACGCTCATTGGCAATTGGTCTGCCTCTGTTTTTTTTTCCCACCAAAGCACAAGGCCTGACATCCGGGTACAAACGAAGCACACTGCCCAAAGTCCATGTGCTATCGAAGCACAAAGTCCGACGTCCGCGGGCCACCGAAGCACAAAGAACAGCGTCCACGTGTCACAGAAGCACAAGGTCCTCGAGTTTGAGTCCCACTGAAGCACAGGGCTCGGCATCCGGGTGCCACCGAAGCACACGGCCCCACGTTCGGGTGCCACCGAAGCTCACAATCCCGTGTACGGGTGCCACCGAAGAACACGGCCCGGCATCCGGTTGCCACCAAGGCACACGGCCCGGCGTACATGTGCCATTGAAGCACAAGATACCGCGTTCGGCTGCCACCGAAACACACGGTCCCGCTTACAGGTGCCATTGAAGCACATATCCCGGCACCTGGGTGTCACCGAAGCACACGGCCTGCGTATGGGTGCCATTGAAGCACATGGCCTGCCTGTATGGGTGTCACCGAAGCACACAGACCCGTGTCTGGGTGCCACCGAAGCATACACACCCGCATCAGGGTGCCATCGACGCATACGGCCTACCTGTACGGGTGCAACCGAAGCACATGGCCCCACATGCGAGTGCCACCGAAGCACACAGACCCGTGTCTGGTTGCCACCGAAGCACACAGACCCGCATCCGTGTACCACTGAAGCACATGGCCCCGCTTCTCGGTGCTACTGAAGCACTAAGATCGGCGTCTGGGTACCATCGAAGCACACTGCTCCATGTACGAGTGACCCTGAAGCACAAGGTCTCGTGTCTGGGTGGCACCGAAGCACTCTGCCCCGCGTCCGGATTCCACCGAAGCACATGGCCCTTTGTCTAGGTGCCACATAAGCACACAGATCTGCATTCAGGTGCAACTGAAGCACACGAGCTCTGCACTGATGTTGAACCAATTCCATAGCTGAATCCTATGTAGGAAGTGATACAGGGACTTGCTGGACTTTCTTCGGAGTCCTGAAGTCTTCACAACAAATTAACCTCCCCCTATGAAGTTATTATTTGTTATAGTGCCTTTTATTACATGGAGCGTTACATGTGAAAAGGGATATACATAGCAAAAAACAAGTACAATAATCTTGAACAAAAACGAATCACCAACTGGTACAGGAGGAGCGAGGACCTTGCCCGCGAGGGCTTACAGTCTACAATGAATGGGTGAGGATACAGTAGGTGAGGGTAGAGCTGGTCGTGCAGTGGTATGATGGAGCGGTGGTTACTGCAGATTGTAGGCTTGTCAGAAGAGGTGGATCTTCAGCTTCCTTTTGAAGGTTTCCACGGTTGGCAACAGTCTGATATATTGGGGTAGAGAGTTCTAGAGTAGGGGGATGCATGGGAGAAATCTTGCGTGCGATTGTGGGAAGAGGAGATAAGAGGGGAGTAGAGAAGGAGATCTTGTGAGGATTGGAGGTTGCGTGCAGGTAAGTACCGGGACACTAAGTCACAGTTATATGGAGGAGACAGGTTGTGGATGGCTTGGTATGTCATGGTTAGGGTTTTCAACTTGAGTCTCTAGATAATGGGGAGCCAGTGAAGGGATTGACAGAGGGGAGAGGCCAGGGAATAGCGGGGGGGGACAGGTGGATTAGTCGGGCAGCAGAGTACAGTTATCTGACAGGAGAAAACAAACTCCTTTGCCATGCTTGCCGATGAGGCGAGGGGTGTGGGAAAGGTGGAATCCAACATATGAAAGTGCAGCTGGAGAGGCCATGTCAGAGGGGGTGAGTCAGGTACCATTGATGCCAAGGAAGGAAAGTTTGTTAATAATGAAAAGGTCATGGATGTAGGAAAGTTTGTTGCAGACGGAGAGAGCGTTCCATAGAGCTCCTGTTAGTGGGATTGGGGAAGCGGGGGACCCCATAGGTCATGTTTTCAGAATCTCCTTAGTATTGCACAGGTGAGAAAATTCCTGATGCCTTGATGATACTTCAATCACCTGTGTAATTCTAAGGAGATCCTGAAAATATGACCTGTGGGGTCTGTGAGGATGGGGTTTGGGAAACACTGCGTTATACCTTTTGTGTATCTGTTGTATGGTGGCAGAAGGTGCCAAGCCCCCCCTGCTTTGGGCAGAGGGGGGGTATGTAAGGTTGCTGCCGGACAGGTCGTGGACGGGAGGTATGTGTCCCCGAAGTGCCAAGCTTTGGTGATGTAGGACATGGAGAAGCAGGCTCCAGCACACATAGTGTAGGGAGTTAGTGGGCCCGGATTAAAAGGCCGAGTTTTACGAGCAGCTGAAAGAGCTGTTATGTTTTGTTTTCCTGGTTGGTTTATGGACATTTAATAAACCACCAGTTTGTTTTGGAACCTGCGGACTGCATTCCTGTGTGAACCTGCACCTACCCAAGAGCTGATCCGTCACAACACGTATATGATGCACCGCAGACTAAATTCTTAATGATCCCATAAATGGTTGATCTAGGGGCAATCTTACAAGCAGCAATGGCCTTGCCTGCAAAGCAATGATGACTGCACATGTTTCCTTGAAGGTAGTCAGAAGACAATGATTTGAAGCACCAGCCTGCTCTTGTAATTCAGTAAGCATGACTGTGGAAATGGGGGTTTTGTGGTTAAGTAATTTCCTTGGGAAAAAATTAATATGCATTTTTTTTTTTTTAACAATTCATCTGATCATTCTTCATAACAATCTGCAGTTAATGCAAACTGACACTATAAAAACTGAAGCAGCAAACTTTATGAAAGCCAGAATGTGTTTCAGTCTCCAAACTTGACGACTGTGTATTATTGTGTTGCCTCTTTTGTATATTATTGTGTCACCTCTTATCTTGTGTATCGCTTCTCTCTTCAGTTTGTTAGCCTCATGTGGCTGGTGATTCTTGATGACTATGCCCGGGCTGCGAATGGGCAGCAAAATACATAAGTAATCGCATCGCCCAGTTCAATCCTGGACCTGACAATTACTTCACACTTGGGCTCCCCACAGGTAATGTGCCTTTTATCTATCTTTATCCAGTTTTCCACGAGTTGGTTCAAGCGTTTTAGTTGTGGATTGAACTATTTTTGCACATGTGAATTACGAGAAGTCCTCCCGAGTAAGTCAGATGTGTACGGCAAAGCTTCATAGAGGAGGGAGACTCCAAGTTCACTGCTGAACATCTGCTCTATCCATGTTTCGTTGCGATCTACCAGTGTCTCCGTAAGATTTGGCCATTCTCTACTGTTATATGCAAGAGTGTGCCAATTTTCCAAAGGAACAAGGAGATTGAGTAGCTCAACAGCCTCTTGCCACTGATCGGCAAACAAATTTGGAGAAAATAATTGGACAAAGCCTGAAGGACGCTGTAATGCAGGGCTGTGTTCTGGGGGATCGATGAAGACATAAGAAGCATGATCTGTGCTGAACAGTATGGATGGTAATCCAAAGCCTCCATAACCAAGCTTGGCGTGGAAGGCACTCGGGAAATAGGAGTGTGAGTTGGGGGTCTCCCAGTGGTAATACAGTTGGAATCACTGCCTTATTAATACAACGGGGAACTGTTTTTATTTCAATTAACAATTTAAAGGGCTTGTCCGAAACCAACACTGATTTAATCCTAAATCTCTATTTAATTTAATAATCTACCGTATTTTTCGGACTATAAGACGCACTTTTTTCTTCCAAAATTTTGGAGGAAAATGGGGGGTGCGTCTTATAGTCCGAATGTTGGGGGGGTGGGTATATATATATGTGTGTGTGTGTGTGGGTAGCGGGGCACAGGAGGCAGCGGCCGCCCGCTGCAGCCTACACTGTCCCCGCTGCTAAATAAAATGAATATTCACTGCGCTGCGACTCCTGCTGCTGCCGGAATCGCCTGTGCCCGCTGTTTAAGGGCATGAATATTCAACCTCTCTCCACGCCCATGGGTGTGGGGAGGGGGTGAATATTCATGCCCTTTAATAAGCGGGCACACGCTATAGCCCGGCAGCAGCAGGAGCCGCAGCGCGGCTAAGCTGTGTGCCGGCAATGAAGGAGAGTGAAGTCACTGCTCCCCGCGCACACAGACCCGGCATGGGAAGCAGTGACTTCCAGCAGCTGATCTCTCCATGTGAGTCGCGCATGGCAGTGACGTCATGCGCGGCTCACATGGAGAGATCAGTGCGGGCAGACAGGATGCAGCGCTGGAGGAGAGAGAAGAAAGGTGAGTATGAGTGTTTATTTTTTTTTATGTGCAGCCTGATGGGGATTAGGGGGACCATGCATACCAGGGTAAGGATGAGGGGGCCATACATACCAGGGTAAGGATGAGGGGACCATACATACCAGGGTAAGGCTGAGGGGGGGCCTTACATAACAGGATAAAGATAAGGGGGCCATACTTAACAGGATAGGGATTAGGGGGGGCCATGCATACTAGGATAGGGATTAGGGGTGCCATGCATACTAGGATGGGGATTAGGGGTGCCATGCATACTAGGATAGGGATTAGGGGTGCCATGCATACTAGGATAGGGATTAGGGGTGCCATGCATACTAGGATAGGGATTAGGGGTGCCATGCATTCCAGGATGGAGATTAGGGGTGCCATGCATACCAGGACTGGGATGAGGGGTGCCATGCATACCGGGACGGGGATGAGGGGTGCCATGCATACCGGGACGGGGATGAGGGGGGGTGCCATGCATACCGGGACGGGGATGAGGAGTGCCATGCATACTAGGATGGGGGATGAGGGGTGCCGTGCGTACCGGGATGGGGGATGAGGGGTGCCGTGCGTACCGGGGATGAGGGGTGCCGTGCGTACCGTGGATGGGGGATGAGGGGTGCCGTGCGTATCGGGGATGGGGGATGAGGGGTGCCGTGCGTACCGGGGATGGGGGATGAGGGGTGCCGTGCGTACGGGGATGGGGGATGAGGGGTGCCGTGCTTACCGGGATGGGGGATGAGGGGTGCCGTACTTACCGGGATGGGGGATGAGGGGTGCCGTGCGTACCGGAATGGGGGATTTTGTCAGAATTGGGTATTACTCCTTTACCAGTGTCAGCAGAAGACCCCCCTCCCCCTTAAAAGTGCATCATGAACAATTTTTTGCTTAATTTTTTTTTTATTTTCCTCCTCTAAAACCTAGGTGCGTCTTATGGTCCGGTGCGTCTTATAGTCCGAAAAATATGGTAATTGCTTTTCTAATATACTTTAATTAGAAGTTAATCTAAATTTATCTAACTGGGGTGTGTTTGTATGTGTGTATACATTTGTTTTTTTTTACCAACTTCCTGTTTGATAACATTTAGTTTGAAAATCCCCAGTGCATCCTGGGATATGAAGACGGACGTGATCAGGAGCAGAGGCTGCGGTCCCTGCTGCTGCCTCTTTCCCCACCCTGAATGAAGCGTCATCAGTGATGCCTGTTTCAGGGGCTGGGCTAGTCCCTGCTACTCTGCGCATGTGTCGGTTGTCAATTCTAACTCTCAGTGGCTCAGCAGGATCTTGTCACTGTGCAATATTCTTTTTAATGCACAGCGTCAGGGATTCCTCAGAGACGGCACCGTGGAGATCACGCAATATCTCACCCTGCCGTCACTGTGTCACGGATTTCGTCCGGAATCGCGAGCACACGATCCAGATTACTCGACAGTTCAGCAGTTTTTGGGGATTGCGAATCTCAAGAATGCTACCTCCCGGAAGCTAAAATACGATAAATGAGGGGCCCGGTGAAGAAAGCCATAGCAAATTCGGTCATGTCCCTTGGAGGTGCAATGTACCTGTTGGGTACCCTGATATCGTGGGTTCTGTGAGCACAATACCATTCCAGGGTTTTACAGTGGGATCTGCTACATAATGTAGTTTCTCTTAAGGGGCGCTTGGAAGGGAAGATGTCCTTATTAGTGTTGAGCCAACCCCGTAGTGTTTGGGTTCGGTTCGTCGAACACCGGGATGTTCGTGGAACTGTTCGTCGAACACCGTTAAAACCAATGGCAGGCAAACAAAAACACATAGAAACACATAGAAAACACCTTCAAAGGTGTCCAAAAGCTGACAAACTGCTCAGAAGACACTCTCTTTTAAAAAAAAAAAGCCGACTATTCAGCAGCGGCATACACCGGTACCCAACAATTTAGACAAGAAGGAATAGAGCATCACACATAGATTAGATAGATAGAAACATGTCAGTCACATATATAAGAAGTACAGTGACAGTGTTGGTTACTGTACTTGTCATTTAATGTTAAAGGATTTATAAAAAAAAATATTAGTGTTTTCATGCACCGTCTCTTTAAAAAAGCCGGCCGACAATTCAACAGCGGTACCCGACAATTTATAACAGAAAGAATAGAGCATCACACATAGATTAGATAGATAGAAACATGTCAGTCACATATATAAGTACAGTGATAGTGTTGGTTACTGTACTTCAGAGACACTGCAGAGCGCAAGCATGCCTGCGCTCTGCAGTGTCTATGAAGGATGGCATGCTGGATGGCAGCACTCACCTATGATCCAGCCTGTCACCTCAATGCCATCCCAGCGTGGGAGAATTCTCCTGCTCAAGCGCTGAGCGCTGAGAATTTTCCCACGCTGTCAGTGACGTGCATGAGGTGAGCTGAGTTTTTTGGACATGAGCTCACCTCATGCACGTCACTGACAGCGTGGGAAAATACTCCTGCACTCACCGCATGCGCAGGAGAATTTTCCCACGCTGTCAGTGACGTGCATGAGGTGAGCTGAGTTCATTGGACATGAACTGGGCTCATCTGGATGCCGTCACAGCCAGACACTGAGGAGCGCAAGCATGCCTGCGCTTCTTAGTGTCTGCCGCATGGCAAGCTGGATGGCAGCGTTCTGCTGCGGTCCAGCCTATCATGTGAATGTAGCAGAGCTGAAGCTGTCGTGGGAACCATGGAAAGGTAAGGATGATGTTGCTTTATTATTTTACTTTTATTGCAGGAGATCGTTGGCTTCAGCTGGAATGGGCATGATGGTAAGTATGGTTTCATTTAGAACAATAAAGAATTGTGTGTTTATTTCAATTAAAGGACTTTATTCTGGGTGTTTGTGTCTTTTTGTAACTTTGACTATGGGGTTAGTAATGGGGGTGTCCTATAGACGCCTCTCCATTACTAACCTGGGCTTGATGTCAGCTGGCATTATAAGCTGACATCAACCCCAACCCTATTACCCCACTGCTACCGCTACAGGGCAGTGGGAAGAGCGAGGCTAAGTGCCAGGATTGGCGCATCCTATGGATGCGCCATTTCTGGGGCGGCTGACGGCTGTTGTCTCTAGCCTGGGAGGGGGCCAATATTCATGGCACCCTTCCTGGGCTATTAATATCAGCCCCCAGCTGTCTGCCTAGCCTTTGCTAGCTATTAAAATAGGGGGGACCCCACGTCATTTTTTAGGGGGTCCCCCATTTTAATAGCTAGTAAAGGCTAGGTATTCAGCTGGGGGCTGATATTAGTAGCCTGGGAAGCTCCATGGGTATTACCCCCTTCCCAGGCTTCAAACATCTGCCCCAGCCGTCTGCTTAACCACCGCTAGTGACTAAAATTATGGGGAACTCCACGCCAATTTTTTTTTAATAAATCCTTTATTTTGACACTAAATGACAAGTACAGTAATCAACACTGTCACTGTTCTTCATATATATGTGACTGACATGTTTCTATCTATCTAATCTATGTGTGATGCTTTATTCTTTTTGTTATAAATTGTCGGGTACCGCTGCTGAATTGCCGGCCGGCTTTTTTAAAGAGACGGTGCATGAAAACACCAATATTTTTTTTAATAAATCCTTTAACACTAAATGACAAGTACAGTAACCAACACTGTCACTGTACTTCTTATATATGTGACTGACATGTTTCTATCTAATCTATGTGTGATGCTTTATTCTTTCGGTTCTAAATTGTCGGGTACCGGTGTATGCCGCTGCTGAATTGCCGGCTTTTCATGTTTCACTGTGAGCACTGTTCCCATCAATTTGGGCAACCACTGTAATGCCACAACCACCATGGCTGTGGCATTACAGTGAGTGGCAGACAATCCCTGCATGATTGGTGCTCTAAATAGCACCAGACATGCAGGACACGCTTTTGGTGCACGAACAGTTATCGAACATGACCTCGAACAGCCGAATTTTTTGCAAATCGTTCGCGTTCTTTGAACGACTCGAACACCGCCCAAAACAGCTCGAATTTGAGATTGGCGAACAGTTCTAGTCGAACACCGCTCATCTCTAGTCCTTATCACCCCGGTCAGTAAAATCTTTATAGAGGTTAGGCTCATCCTGCCACCAATCTCGAGGGGTTCCCTGGGTACTTGGGGTCACTAGCACAATTACCACAGATGCGAGTCCCAGAGGGTGGGGAGCCCAGGGGACCTGGTCAGATATCGAAAAGGGTCTCTCCTCCAATGCAAAAGAACTTCTGGCGGTAGACAAGGCGGTGAATAATTTCTTACCTTTCCTTCAGGGCCAGAATGTAAAGATCCTCTTGGATAATCTAGTTGCGATAGCATATGTGAACCACCAGGGGGACACATGGTCAAGATTGCTGATGAGTGACAGATCATCTCTTCCAGATTACAGAAAGTCACCTCCTTTCCCTGATGGCCCTCCATATAAGGGAAAAAGAAAACACCAGAACAGATTTCCTAAGCTGCTATCCTCTGATGCAAGGGGAATGGGAACTAAATCAAGGAATTTTTACCCAAATAGCCGAAGATGGGGGGGTGGGGGGCCCTCCGGTCAGGTAGATCTGTTTGCCACAAAACTAAATCGGAAGACAAAGATCTTGTGTTCCCTAAATCCCCTAGCTGTGGATGCTCTCCTGATACGTTGGGATTTCAGCCTGGCGTATGCCTCCCCCTGGTTGGCTCTTCTTCTCATAGTCATAAGAAAGATCAGGGAGGACAAGGCCAGGGTTCTGCTGATCGCAGCCTTTTGGCCCAGGAGGCCCTGGTTCTCATGCCTGAGGAGCATGTCCATCTCCGATCCTTGGGTTCTTCCAGAGATTCCGTATTTCCTCAAGCAACTGGCCTCCACTTGACGGTGTGGAACTTGAAAAGACACTGCTAAATCGGAAACGTTTTTCCCAAGGTCTAGTAACCATCCTGATGCACAGCTGAAAACCTGGGGTTGATGGGGGAGGGGAAGGCGCCAATAGGAAAAATCTTGGCGTTTTTACAAAAAGGTCTTGAACTAGGGTTATCCACCAGCACCCTTAAAGTTCAGGTTTCTGCCTTGGGTTCCCTATATAGCTGTGATCTAGCGGGTAACTACTGGGTTTCTCGGTTCATTAAGGCAGCTTTTAGATCTAGACCTATTATTAAAAGCAGCTTGGTTCCCTGGGATTTAAATTTGGTTCTAAAGGCCTTGACTAGCTCGCCGCTTGAGCTAATAGTCAGCAACCCTTAACTCCCTCTCCCTTAAGACCGCTTTGTTAATAGCTTTAACCTCAGCCAGGAGCATTAGTGACAACCAGGCCCTGTCTATGGCCTCGCCGTTTACTCAAATTCTGGATGATAGGCAGGATCTAGTCTAAAAATCACTCTCTCTCTCCCTAAGGTAGCCACTCGTTTCCACAGACTTCAGGAAGTCCTCCTACCCTCCTTTTGTCCAAATCCTAGTAACCAGAAAGAGGCGGAGTTACATACGTTAGACGTGAGGAGATGTGTGGTTAGGTACCATTCAGTTACCAAAAGCTATTAAAGATAACTCTTTATTTATATCCTACCAAGGGGCTAGAAAACGGTCTAATGTCACAAAGTCCACCATAGCTAGATGGAATAGGGAGGCCATTTCTCTAGCATATACATCTAGCGGCAAGGAAGTGCCAGGAGGGTTGAAGGCTCAGTCCACCCGGGCTGTGGTGACCTCCTGGGCTGAGAAGACAGGTGTCTTGATTAGAAGACATATGTAAGGCTGCTACCTGGTCCTGTCCCTCTACATTCCATAGACACACCCATATCTAACCTATATAGTATCGGCTGACCTCACCTTTGGGAGAAGAGTGTTCCAGGCTGTGGTCCTTCAATAGATTACTTCATCCCTGTAATTCTCTCGTGGTGCTGTCATGGTCGACCGATAAAATCTTAAGTTACTTACCGGTACTGGGATTTTTCGGAGACCATGACAGCACCCTTACATTCCCTCCCTTCACGTTTGTGGGAGCACTCCCCTTTTATAAATTATAATCTCACACTCAATAGGTGTCGTGTGGTATGGCAACTTTGTGATTGTTTGCTGTGTTCATTAACCTGGCGGTCCTCTCAGTGCTCTGTAATCCAAACTGAGGCGGGAGAGAGACGGCGCCCTTTTAAGCCTGTAGGTTTCCTCTCCTTGGTGGGCGGATCCCCTCTCTCGTGGTGCTGTCATGGTCTCTGAAAAATCCCATTACCGGTAAGTAACTTATGACTATTCATTTGATGGAGCAATCAAAAAGTTGTACCCCAAAATGGTAAGTATTAAAAACGGTCTTAGAAAATTGAAACATGAGCCAAACAATTTGTTTGCAAAGTTTAGAATTTTTTAAAAGCAGTGAAATGTTTTTGTTTTTTTCTCTTCTGCACCATTTCACTTTATTTGGAGTTCATTACCCTTTTTTCTATATCTTGCACAGTAAAGTGAATGGTGTCATTCAAAAATACTGTAATTTTGTACCACAAAATACACCTCAACCCTGCTGTATTGAATAGTGTCTGTGTTATTCACTATATAATATGTTATTTTTTATGGTATACTCATGTATAGTGACTAGTGATGATCGAGCGTGTTCTATGAACCCCTTCGGCGAGCACGCTGTCTAACAGCCGTGACACTTGCAGGCACGGCGACATTAAAAGAAAGGCCGAGCATGCCAAAATACTCAGCGAGCACCCGAGCGTGCTCGCCAGAGGGGTTGATAGAACACACTCGATCATCACTAATAGTGACCAGATACCTCTAAGGAATCTTTTTTACTGGTGCTTGAAGTGCAAATTTTTGTAGCGCTAATGATTAGCTAGTATGCAACTATGTGAACTGCAATTGCCATTTAATAATTTAAGGGAATCCATCAGATATACCCCTCCCTCCAATTCCCTTTCATGACCATGCAGGATTTGGAAAGCTAAATCCATAGACACCTCTATATCTTTTATCTGTTGCTGCATTTCTGAGTGCTCTGGGTGTAACGGAGCACTTACCGAGCCTCAGCCTTCCAAGGTTGCTTCCCTGCCCAACACCAGCCTCTTTATCTTGAGTTATAGCTTACTTTCTGATTTTCCTTGCTTGGTGCCTGACGTCCCAAAAAACTGTGAGCTATCATTGACACTGAGGCTAAGTTCCCACCACGAGCTTTCAGTGAGCTTTTGATGTTACAGATTTAAAGAAAAAAAAAACAAGTAACCTATTTTACTTAATAGGTGCAGGAATGCTGTAGAAAATCTGCAACATCGAAAACTCATCAAAAGTGAAGGGAACGTAGTCTAAAGAGAACGGATGCTTGCTGTGGGAGATAATCTCAGGAGACAGAGACTTAACTCCTCATTTGCATGTGAACCAAAACTCTAATTACTTAGGAGTGCAGCAACAGGTAGAAGATATAAAAGTGTCCATTGGTTTAGATTTACATTTCAAAGGCCTGCATGCCCACATCTGGGGTCAAACAGATTTCCTTTTAAAATTAGTGTATTGCTTTGAACTGGAGCTATTGCTCAATCAGTAGCGCCACACACAGTCACAAGGTAGCCCTAGCCTAATGGAGCACCATAGACACTAGAACTGGGAACTTTCCCTCCGTACACGCAAAACATACACAAAAAAAAGCAATTTGGCACGTTACTTAATTATTTATGTAGATTTATAGAATGAAATGTTGGATCTCGTACGAGCTCGATCCTTGTTTTTCACAGAACTCATATCTATTATAGTCTAGGGCTGTTCACATATTTCTGCGGATCGCGTATTTTTCACCGAAACACGTTGACCTGTCGGATTTTGATCCAAATCAAAGTTTAGAACTTCTCGGATGCAAAACAAAGCTGATGAAAATCGGTCTTTTTTTTTTTTTTTACCTACAAGAGAAATCACTGTGGTCTGAATGAGGCCTTACTCTATTATTTATTTTTTAAGCAGCGTTCATTCCAGGCTGCTGTACACATGAAGAGGGTTTACACACATAAAATACATATATAAAACACAGAAACAAGCTAACCTTGACAGACTAGTATGGAGGGGGACACTGCCACCACGAGCTAACAGTGTGGATTCTGGGGTCTCGCTCCTTCCCTCAGGGTGGATTCCAAAAGCCGCCTCCAATAAGCAAGTTCTGGACAAGCTGCAGGTGGAGAGGGAGCCCGGATTACGGTGAAGGCCCAGACTGCGTCTCTGGTTTACACTTACGAGGGAAAGAAGTATCTCCTGAACCTGATCCACACTCCGGTGAGTGTGACGTTTCTTCTTGATTTGTTTCTCTGTGCTCTTGTTGCAGATGTTCAGATACTGAATGAGTTATACAAAATGCAGCAGCTGCAATAATAATAATTTATTATTTTACAGGGTGGGCCATTTATATGGATTCACCTAAATGAAATGGGAATGGTTGGTGATATCATCTTCCTGTTTGTGGCACATTGGTATATGGGAGGGGGAAAACTTTTCCAGATGGGTGGTGACCATGGCGGCCATTTTGGATCCAACTTTATTTTTTCAATTGGAAGAGGGTCATGTGACACATCAAACTTATTGAGAATTTCATAAGAAAAACAATGGTGTGCTTGGTTTTAACGTAACTTTATTCTTTCGTGAGTTTTGTACAAGTTTATGACCACTTATAAAATGTGTTCAAAGTGCTGCCCATTGTGTTGGATTGTCAATGCAACCCTCTTCTCCCACTCTTGACACACTGATAGCAACACCGCAGAAGAAATGCTAGCACAGGCTTCCAGTATCCATTGTTTCAGGTTGATATCACCAACCATTCCCATTTAATTTAGGTGTATCCATATAAATGGCCGACCCTGTAGATCTCACACTGTTTTTTTTTTTTTTATAGACGCCCATAAGAGCTATCCAATATTTTAAAATTGAAAGAGTTTGCTCTCAGATTACAACTTATCACTTTTCTACAGAACAGATTGCTTGCTAATAGCTGGGGACCCATCTCTGGGACTCCCGATCACAGGAAATCAGGTGCATGAGCCATATTATGCCAATGGATTGGCCGATGAGCGCGTGCACTGCTGCTCCACTCAAAGTGTAATGGGCTGCCGGAGATGGCCGAATTCAGAGCTCAGCTATCTCCATCAGTCCCGTAGACAATGGCACCACTCCATTAAAAAAGGGGATGTGAGACATCTGTTCTTTTGATCATTGGAGGTCCCGCTTGTCAACCCCCCCACAGAATAGCCAAAAAGTTGCGATCTTGGCACAGCCTATTTAAGAATGCTATAGAAAAAACCACCAGCTCACCCACAGCGGCTCTCGGCGTGCTGAAGCCCGGAGATCGTGTGGCCGCACGTGTGTAAATCACAGGAAAAAGAAAAGGAACTCCAGCTCCATAAAATCCATCTTTATTATTTCATCTTTAAAAGTCCATTAATCCACAAGGTTCAAGTGAAAAATTTATGCAACATAGCAACATGTTTCCAACGCTCAGCATTCTTTGTCCATCTACATACGAAATGACTCCCCTCACATTAATACATGGTTATTTAAGAATGCGCCTTGTATCCATCAATCCATATTTGTCCAACATGTTTTCCCTTTTAACGTTTTTGTACTTTTGTAGGGTCATGTTGATTTTAGCTACGAAGTTTCAAGGTCCCTTTCTGCTTGCCAAGGTGTATTATTGGTGGTCGACGCAAATGAGGTACTTTTCCTTAGTGACGTTGTATGTAATTATAATGCATATGCTACCTGTAGGGTAGATATAATTTATGATATACTGATTACTTCTTTATTCTTCCAGATTTATTGTACACTTGCATCTATACTCTTATTAGATTCTGATTATATAAAGACAGAGACTCTGATTCCAGCCATGTGTCAATAACTGGCTGCTTGTTTTAGTTTTATCACTCAAGGACTAGTAAACCTGCTACCATGTAGTCCTCCACATTCATGAGCTCTATATATAGCCCCACCCGCACCACTGATTGACAGCTTTCTGTGTACCCTGTGCATAGGCAGAACATCTGCAGCTAATAAAGGGATTTTATCAACACTGCATCAAGCAGCTCAGTAAGTGACACATCGCTGGAATCCAGGTACCACGGGTTTACCGTAACTAGAGGGGCCAGAAGACTGCGGCGTCTGAGCTCCTGCACTGATTAGAAGCACTTCACTATCATATTAAACCGTGAAGGTTGCTGCTAGCAGTGCAAAGGTTAATCTGTTCAGTTGAGAGCTGCTAGAGCTTTCCAGCATTGATGGTCTCAGCTGTTCAGTGTTGGCCTTTCCCCTCTCCTATATATACTCGCCTCTGGCAATCTTGGATTGCCAGTGTTAGATTTATGCTGCCTAGTTCTGGAGTCGGAGGTGTTGGTTGTTTTGAAGAGGCGTTTGTGTGTTAACCACTGTCTTTGCCAGAGACATAAGGAGACACTCCAATTTGCAGGGGGCCTGGGGTCAAGGGCACCGAGGTTTGAGTTAACTGAGGAACCCATGCTGTTGGGTGTGGCGACTTGTTCTGTTGGTCCAACTGTAGTTTGGCGGAAAGGGGGAGTGTGTGTGTGTCTTTCCTAAATTCCTAAACACCCACCGGAAAACTAAGGCGCCCGAGTTGCGTGGTGAATTGGCAACTCAGGGGTGTACTTATTTCCTCTGTGGATAGGTCACAATTTTTTTTTTTACCGTCCAAGATCCATCTTGGCAAAAGTATGGTGGTAATTTCTGCCTTTCTGGACAGTGGGGCGGGGTTTATTTTGATCGACGCTAGGTCCGATCAGGACCTCAAGCCTCATAAATTTTCTGGCTCAACACCCATAATCGCCATTGACTCTGCACCCTTGAGCTAGGGGTATTTTACTCTTATCGCTCGTGTGCTACATCTGCAGGTAGGGGCCTTGCACTCAAAATTTATTGACTGCTATGTGCTAGAGGGCTTGCCCTCTCCTGTGGTCCTTAGACTACCTTGGTTTACGCTGCACAATCCTGTGGTAGGTTGTGTGCCCACTTTATCTTTTAAGCGTTTCCGCAGCGGCAATTCCATTGCAGAAACGCTTAAACGCTTGGTAGAAGGTCTGCAATGTTCCCCAATGATAATCCGCATGTGCTGTGCACATGCTGCGGAAATTTCCGCTGCTCATTATCAGTGCGGAAAAATCCGCAGCACTACCAATTATTTTGCGTAATCGCGACGTTTTCGCCTCCATTGAATGGCTTAATATCCGCATGACTACATGTGCACATGCGGATATTAAGCGATTCAACGTGCGGATGGTACCCGGGTCTGGAGAAGAGGAGACTCTCCTCAAGACCCGGGTACCATGGTACCTGTAAAAAAAAAAAAAAAAAGACAAGAAAAGAATACATTATACTTACCTTCTGATGGCCCCCGGTCTTTTCTCCGCTGCGTCCAGTCTCTTGTACGGCTCGTCGGCGGTCGCGTGACTTGTCACATGACTAAATGACGTCATGGAAGGTCCTTTCACACCACCGTGAGCCGTACAAGAGACCAGGGGCCATCAGAAGGTAAGTAAAATGTTTTTTGTTTTTTTTTTACCATTTTTAATCTTTTTTCTTCAACTATTAACTTGGTCACACTATATAAATCCATGCCGGTTGCATGTATTTATATAGTGTGACCAAGTTGTCAAGCACTTTCCAAGTGATGCTAAAATCGCTTAGAAAGCCCTTGACAACCCGCATGCGGAAATGCATGTGAAAAAACGCTTCACTTACGCTTGTCCCTGGCAGGAAAAACACATGTAAAATCCGCATGCATTTTTTTCTGCCAGGGAGATGCAGAAACGCTCAGGAAAAATCCGGAGCACTTCTGCATCGTGGGCACTTAGCCGTAGACTGGCAGACTCGGGAGGTGGTAAAATGGAGCGAGTATTGCCAAGAACACTGCTTGGTCACTCGGATAGCCACGGTGGGTCTGATTTCAGGAATGTGTTTTCTGAACAGGGGTGTCAAGAACTTCCACCCCATCATCCTTATGATTGCGTCGGTAATATTATTCCTGGGGCGAAGCTGCCAAAAAAGCAGGTTATATAATATCTCTGGTTCAGAGAGGCAGGCCATGAAAAATTAGATCACTGAAAGTCTACCAAAGGGCCATATAAGACGTTCTTCATCTCCAATTGCAGTGGGGTTTTTCTTTGTCAAAAAACAAACAAACTAGGGGTTGCGCCCCTGCCTTGATTTTTGCGAGTTTAATCAGATTACGGTCTGGGATGCATATCCTCTCCCTCTCATCCCAGACCTCTTTAGAAAACCATTTGGCTCCTACAATTTGATGAAACTAGACCTCAGGGGGGCTTATAATCTCATTCACATTGAGGAGATGAGTGGAAGACGGCCTTAAATACTCCTGAGGGGCACTATGAAAACCTTGTGATCTGGCAGGTAGATCACAACAAACCCATCTTGATGACATAATGGTAGACTCCATACTAAATAAGGAGGGAGTCACTGACTGTGGTGGCCCCTCCCTGGGCCGTGGCGATTGGTGACCCCCCCTTCGCTGCCCCTTACTGACCAGTGATCCTGAAGCCCCCAGAAGGATCCAATGAAGCGAAAGGGACGGCTGCTACAAGCTGTCCCATGGATACATAAACACCGGGACATCCCACGTTACTTCCTTTCTTTGCTGGTCCCGGAGTCGAACTTCATGGAGATTTCAGGATCAGGTCAGATTGCTGAGGCCCTCCAGGCTGGGTTTGCACAGGGGGGCGAGCGCTGGTTACAGGCTCTCATATCGGGGCTCAGCGCTCATCCCCCTGGCCCAAGCTCTAAATCCCCAGATCACCCTGCCCCTGGCCCTCAACCCCTTATGGGAACATCATATTCCCCAGTCCCAGTCCCCTCACCACTTGGGCATACTCACCCACTCCAATTGCCCACGATACAACGGTCCCCTCCACGGCGGTCGGGTCATCTGGAACGGGGGGCTGCATTACTTCCGCGGCCTGGTCCCGATCCCCGTCCTCACCCGACCGCCGCATCTGCACAACTTTACAGTGTTCATCGGGCCACTCAACCCGGCGCGGGACGGCAGGTGGCTGCGGTAGTGCTGCGGGCGCGACTCCACTAGGCCGGAGAGGCATGTTGGGGGAGGCGGAGCTGGAGGGCAGGAAGCGCTCGATGCGCATGTGCGGGGCGCATGTCCGCCCCACGTGACCCCGCAGGTCACGCACCCCAGTCCAGAAAGCTGCGGGGCGGAGCAGGAAGCTGAAGCTAGTGCTGCGGTGGACCCTGCGCCTCACTCACAGCGGGCGCAGGGCTCCGCTGCACTAATAAATGAATGCGGGCTGTCTTCCATGTCGGCGGCGGGCTCAGAGGGGATTCAGGTCTCCTGCCTGCCGCCGGCGCTGGAGACAGCATAGAGCCTGTTGTTCCCCACCCCTGTTAACACTCCCGTCCCGCATCCTGCCGAGGAGCGCCCTGGAGGGCGGAGGTCCAGCAGGCACTCCCGTCCTCCAGAGCGCTTTAGGCACAGCACCCCGCAGCCTCACAGAAGAAGCTGCGGGCCACTTAGTAACCATTCCCCGCCCCCTCAACACACAGCAGGGGCTGTGGCAGAGCAGAATCCTCTGCCGGGGGCTGTGCTCTGCCTCCCCCCCAAACAATCCCCCACAGAAAAACTCCTATTAAAAATAAAAGAAAAAGTTCCCAAAACAGAACACGTGACACTACACATCCAGGGGACATTGCGGCCCTGTAATCACCGCAGCCCATCCAGCGCACAGTCACAGTATCAATACCCCCCTGATGGACACGATACGGACCCTAAACACTTCAGCGACCATCCTCGCCTCCCCATATACCCCTATAATAGCGCAGCGACGCACGCGCTTGACACTGCTATAGCATCGCCCTGGCCACAAATAGCACCGACATGTCCCGGCGGGACACATGTAAACTGCGCAGAACCCCCCCATACACCCTCAGGGACACAGAGACTCCAGGCGTACTCACTCTAGGCGAAGTCGCTGTAGTTCCTCCGACGACAGATCTATGCCATCGCACACAAGTCACCGGCGAAGGAAGCGGTCGTCACAAGCAAAGCGGAGATCGGCATCCCACAGGAGGGGTCACAGGTCGCAGTCCTCAAGGTGGCGCTCACCATCCTCTGCATCAGAGATGTCGAGCGCATCGTCGAGCCCCAACAGCCGCTTGCACCGATCCCGTCCTCCGAGGGACAGAAACGATACAATGGCACCCTCCAGAGCTTACAGTCTGCACGATACAATGATTTCACGCAGGTCTACGAGCAGAGGCACGCCGCTCACCCCGAGCGAGACAGGTGTCAGAGTCCCTCCACACATCGGAGTCCCTCCTCCAGCCGCAGGAATGGGTGTGTGTAATATAAGTATAACTGAAATGGGAAATAGTAACACCAACTTAATAGCGGCCCTTAAGGCCATAGTCAAACAACTATCCGTGCCACCAGGCGCTATACATAATTCTACTAAGACAACTCCACCATTAGCCAGCGTACACAAGGACGCATTCTTTTGAGGGATAAGCCCATTGGGCTCACACATAGACGAGGAAACCAGAATTAAAATATGGAATAATGACTACATCGACATTTGGTCACTTGTAACCGCTGACCAACATACTATAGACAAAGAGAAAAGGATAGCCGACAAACCATTCGACAGAAACAGACAAAAGGTTGCAATGACGATGAGTAACTGGTTACAGGCGTTTTCTGTGCTGGGTTGCATCATGGGCCAAAAGCATCCGGAACGCTGCTCGGAACTATTCATATACCAGGATACGGTGTATAACTTGTACAAAGCCCACGACGGTTCAGCATGGTGGCGCTACGATGAAGAGTTCCGGAGGCGGTTGGCCCTGCAACCACAGCTAGGCTGGGGGGGTAAAAGCTACAGACGTATGGTTGCGATTAATGCTGTCACAGAAACACCATCCCTTTCCAACAACGGCTACAGGACAACAGACAACAGCAGGCCAAAATTCAGTGGTAGTACGTAGACTAGGGGCCTGCTGGCAGTACAATGAGGGACACTGTCGTTTCTACGCCTTATGCAGATACAAATGTAGCACCCCGAGGGCTCGGCTGCTACAGGGGTATTGCACCTCGAACCAGAGGTGTGGTATTCCACTCCCGGGTAAGGATGGAGTGTGGACTAGAACTCAGTTAGCTGCATGCACCACATACATCCCATTTCCGGGGGACAGATCAACGGTACTCCCACCAGATAAATGTGCAGGTACGATAGCGTCTGTCCCTGGCTGGAGTGGGAGGGGGGGAGGAATATCCCAGTGGTGCAGGAGCAGAGAGGGGAGGGACTCTGGGCATAGGAAGGAGCCCATTGGTGGCTAGTCACCTGGGCTCGGGTGTTCTGAGGGAGTATAAAAGGTGGGCACCATCTTAGGAGTTGAGTTCAGTCAGACAGAAGAAGAGGAGAAGAGTAGTGACAGGGAGCAGCAGCCCTGTCTGGGTGCTGCTCCTGAAGGGAGCAAGAGAGAGAAAGACAAGAGGAAAGGAACAAGGAACAAGGAAGGAATGGAACCTGGAGAAAGGCCCAGAGACATGAAGGAAGAGGGAACCCGAACACGCTAGGAGTCAGCGGGTGAAGGGTTGGCAGATCAGGGTACCGGATCCCGAACTGGTGGAGGCCACTTATCCTCAGCCAGGAACCGGAGGTCGTGGCCACGTCTTGGCGCGACCACTCACTACACTCACCACGAAGGCACGCCACATAGGGTCAGGGAAACCGGAGATAGGTTTCGCCACCAGAAGGCCCGAGGAAGCTGGACATGGGTGGGTCCCTAGTGGGGACGGCCAGAGAAAGGAACGGAGAAAGGAGTTCAAGGTCACACTCTGGAACTGCCTGGGGGTTGGTCGAGCCCAGTACCTGGTGGACGCAGCACGGCTCGGGTCGTCATCACCTGCAGGACTGACACTGATAACATCTGTGAGTAAAGCATTGAAAACTGCAATCAGTCTCTGTGTTCCATCGCACTACCAGCACTAAAGGTACCGGGACGCCCTTTCTATCACTCCCTTCACCCGCACCAGCTGCCCTGAGGCCATACCTCTCCCGTTGGGGGTTATACCACCATTGCTGCACACATACCACCGGCCTCAGCGGACTGTTCTGCAGCGGCGGCCTTGCGACCGCAAATCAACGGGTGGCGTAGTCGACACTTAAACAACATCTAGAAAGACTGCCACACACTTAGTTTGACCACCCTGGGCACGGACCGGGTCCCCGCCACTCGGAGACTACTACCCCCATCGGATCCGGCTCCGGGTATTCCCCCGCGCACACGTGCGCCGCACTACAGCACTGGCCCAGGGGGCGCGTCAACTTTGGCGTAGTCGGCAGGATCTCGTGCCCGTAACCACCGGGTACTGCGTGCCTGAAAAAGAGACTTTTAAACTTACCTGTGGTGAAGATTCCCGCCATCCGGCGCCATCTTCAGCCTTCTTCCCGCCATTGGTGAAGATTCCCGCCATCCGGCGCCATTTTCAGCCTTCTTCCCGCCTTCCGTGGAGTTTTCCCGCCGTTGGACGCCATCTTGAGGACGCCGCGCGGGAAGAAGAGGGGTGTGGACTCCGAAAGCCCGCGAGAATTGAAGCCCCGCCTCACGTCCGGACGTTGCGTCAGGTCCTGGAGGGAGCCCAGCGACGCCGACGTCACAGGAGCGCGACGGAAGGTCCTCAACCCTGACGATCCACTGCGGAGCCGCGGCCTACGGAAGAGGATCATCGCGAAGTAGGCCGCGGTCCACTAGGGGGGAGGAGGATGTCGGATACGGAGGAGAGCTTCACCGCCACAGCCGCCATACCAGATTGCAGAGCTGCTAGCGGTGCTCCAGAAGGAAGAACCGGAGTACGCGCAGGCCGCGCTGGAAGAGCTGAACAGGAGGATGATCTGGGCGCAACGAGACGTGCTCGCCGGGTGGAAGGAGGAGTTGACCCGGCGCACGCTGACCTGCCAACCGGAGGTGCAGCCACCATCCAGCACCGCGTCGATCCCGAGAGGCAGCAGAAGCGGACCGGAGGCCGGGGACGACGCCGCGGGGGAGGCCGCAACGACAAGTAAGGGGAACGCCGTTACTCCGGGCCCTGAGGCCGCGGACCTGCCCCTACCTCCCGCCGCGGGACCCGAAGCTCTGGGTGCCGCACCGCCCACCGTACCTCCACCACCAGTAGTCAGCCCTCCAGCAGCAAGCTCTGCAGCGGAGCCTCGCCCTGAACCGTGCTCCCCAACACCGGGCACGATCAGAAAGTCACCGGCCTGGTTAAAAGGCCGAGTGCCCGTGGGCGCTGCACACCAGCCGGGGCCCCCAGTCGTGCCATCATTGGGGAAAGACCTGTATGAGCAGCACACCTGCCCGGATGGGACACCATTCGTCTGGCCGCCTGAGTACACCAACCCCCGCTCCAGGAAGAGTCATCCCGTAGGAGCAAGGGCCCCAGATGAACCGCTAATCCCAGCTCCGGAGCCCGTGGACCTCTCTTCACCCCGCTGGAGGACGCCCAATTCGAGGGGGACCCCACTGGAGAAGACCTGATGGGGTTCACTCAGGAGACCCGGGCGGGCGCCGCCCGGCGCTATGAGACCTGCCGCCAACAACTGGCAACGTTTGAGCGGGAGCGGAGAGAGAGGAAAGTGAAGGAGGAGTGGCTCCACATTAAAAACGTGGAGCAGAAGACAAGGACCCGCCAGGACCCCCCCGTACAGCTCACGGTCCCCGAGTCACCGGGACTGTTGTTAAGTTTCACATGGCATGTGGCTGGGGCATCATCTAAGACCCGAAGACCATAAGCCAGGTGTTTGTAAACAGGAGCGACGTAGAGTCCCACCTACCGGAGGGGCACAGTGGACGGGACCTGGTGCCTGGAGATACCGTCACCTATACCAGGCATAATGAGTGAAGGGGTGGTACGCCCTTCATGTCCACCGGGTCAAGGAAGAAGAGGAGCAATCGTACCAGGAGGAGGAGAAAGAGGGCCCGGACGGGTCTGAACCTGAGGAAGAGAAAGGAGCGTGTGGAGCACACCGTTAATCGTAAACGGTAAAAGAGGAGATGTAAATAGTTACCCGACCGGGTATAAGGACTGTTGTGGGACTGTTTCCACTAAGAGTGTGGTCCCCGTTGGGACAGAAAGAGAACTGTTGCCTATTTTTGCCCTAATCCCTAACCTGACCGAGGACTGAGAGCGGTCATCCCTTCCCTCTACCTGGCCGAAGACTGAGAGCGGCCAGATCCCAAGATCCCAAGAACCCGAGAATTCAAGAATGTTTTATTTGAGAATGCCTTAATGTGAAATTTGATATGATGCCAAAGTTTTACATAGTGTTTTTGTAAAAGAGTTCCGGTGGCATTAGCCAGCTGTTGAGAAAACCTCCCATAAAGGGATGGATGAAAGTTGATGTGTTTTATGTGTACGTACACTTTAAAAATTGTTTTTACTCTATTTCAGCCCGAGGACGTGCTGTGGTTTACCAGGGGGGAATGTAGCACCCCGAGGGCTCGGCTGCTACAGGGGTATTGCACCTCGAACCAGAGGTGTGGTATTCCACTCCCGGGTAAGGATGGAGTGTGGACTAGAACTCAGTTAGCTGCATGCACCACATACATCCCATTTCCGGGGGACAGATCAACGGTACTCCCACCAGATAAATGTGCAGGTACGATAGCGTCTGTCCCTGGCTGGAGTGGGAGGGGGGGAGGAATATCCCAGTGGTGCAGGAGCAGAGAGGGGAGGGACTCTGGGCATAGGAAGGAGCCCATTGGTGGCTAGTCACCTGGGCTCGGGTGTCAGAGGGAGTATAAAAGGTGGGCACCATCTTAGGAGTTGAGTTCAGTCAGACAGAAGAAGAGGAGAAGAGTAGTGACAGGGAGCAGCAGCCCTGTCTGGGTGCTGCTCCTGAAGGGAGCAAGAGAGAGAAAGACAAGAGGAAAGGAACAAGGAACAAGGAAGGAATGGAACCTGGAGAAAGGCCCAGAGACATGAAGGAAGAGGGAACCCGAACACGCTAGGAGTCAGCGGGTGAAGGGTTGGCAGATCAGGGTACCGGATCCCGAACTGGTGGAGGCCACTTATCCTCAGCCAGGAACCGGAGGTCGTGGCCACGTCTTGGCGCGACCACTCACTACACTCACCACGAAGGCACGCCACATAGGGTCAGGGAAACCGGAGATAGGTTTCGCCACCAGAAGGCCCGAGGAAGCTGGACATGGGTGGGTCCCTAGTGGGGACGGCCAGAGAAAGGAACGGAGAAAGGAGTTCAAGGTCACACTCTGGAACTGCCTGGGGGTTGGTCGAGCCCAGTACCTGGTGGACGCAGCACGGCTCGGGTCGTCATCACCTGCAGGACTGACACTGATAACATCTGTGAGTAAAGCATTGAAAACTGCAATCAGTCTCTGTGTTCCATCGCACTACCAGCACTAAAGGTACCGGGACGCCCTTTCTATCACTCCCTTCACCCGCACCAGCTGCCCTGAGGCCATACCTCTCCCGTTGGGGGTTATACCACCATTGCTGCACACATACCACCGGCCTCAGCGGACTGTTCTGCAGCGGCGGCCTTGCGACCGCAAATCAACGGGTGGCGTAGTCGACACTTAAACAACATCTACAAAGACTGCCACACACTTAGTTTGACCACCCTGGGCACGGACCGGGTCCCCGCCACTCGGAGACTACTACCCCCATCGGATCCGGCTCCGGGTATTCCCCCGCGCACACGTGCGCCGCACTACAGCACTGGCCCAGGGGGCGCGTCACAAACATGAATGCTCAGCCTGCGGTGCAGCCCACCCCGCGGCAAGATGTTCTCATCCCGCAAGCAAATTATCAATTAAACTCCCACAGTCAGAATCCAAGGACCCCGGTGAGCGTAAACGCGATGGGCCCCTGGCTAGACCAATATCCTAAGAAAGACGCAGCGGGACAGTTACGTTTTGGTTTCACATACTTTTTTTTCATCCCTTTCAAACTTAATAAATCGCCCACCTTTGCAAATAACCTTAAATCTGCAAAAGAGCACCCTGAAATACTTAGGCAAAAAATACAAAAAGAAGTAGCTCTAGGCAGAGTGGCGGGCCCTTTCCCAACACCACCATTCAGTAACCTAAGAGTTTCCCCTCTGGGAATAATCCCCAAAAAAGAGCCAGGTTCATTCCGGCTTATCCATCATTTATCTTACCCAAAAGGAGAGTCTGTAAATGACGGTATTTCGTCTGAAGACGCCTCGGTCTCCTACGCGTCTTTCGACAGAGCAGTAATGTTAGTACGCGATGCGGGGCCCGGAGTGCTGCTCGCTAAATCCGACATAGAATCCGCCTTTCGCCTACTACTGGTGCACCCATATTGCTACCACCTGCTGGGATGCCAAGTGGACAATGAATACTTCTACGACACTTGCCTCCCAATGGGTTGTTCAATATCTTGTTATTACATCGAACTATTCAGTTCCTTCCTAGAATGGGTGTTGAGGTACGAAACCGGCAATAGGTCCGTCACACATTACCTAGATGACTTCCTATTCGTCGGACCCAAAGACTCAAATCAATGCCAATCATTACTTAACGAATTCACAAACATCTCTCGACGGTTCGGAGTCCCATTATGCCCTACAAAAACCATAGGCCCCACAACAAAGCTATCGTTCTTACGCATCGAAATCGACACCACAGCAAGGTTATCCCACCTTCCAACAGAAAAAATACAAAAAACACTACACCTCGAGGGATTTTGCACAGTACGGAAAGTAACACTACAACAGATGCAAGTGTTACTAGGCCTCCTCGTGTTCGCGAGCCAGGTGATGCCAGTCGGAAGGGTTTTTTCTTGTCGTTTATCCTTTGCAACAAAACGTGCATTAAAACCGAGTCATAGAATCAGAATCAGCAGGCAGCTTCGGGCGGACTTAGAGGTGTGGAAAACCTTCTTACAATCATTCAATGGTCACACGTTATTTATGTCAGCAGAACAGTCCAACATTGAACTAACATTATTCACCGGGGCAGCAGAAGTGGGCGGATATGCAGCGATACTAGATAACCAGTGGTGCACAGGCTTATGGCCTCCGTATTGGTCTGAACAAGGGTTAACAAAAAACCAGACACTCCTGGAACTCTTCCCAATAGTGGTAGCCAAAGAAATATGGGGCACGTACCTATCGAACAAAAATATACGCTTCATAACAAATAACACCAGCCTAGCGCACTGCATTAATAAGATGGCATCATCGTTTCTCCCAGTGCTAGGCCTACTACGCCGGCTAGCATTCCTGTGCCTAAAACACAATGTATGGGTCCGCGCTAGCCACAATGTGGAGGGGGGGATCTAACGCTGCTGCTAACGCTTTATCGCAATTCAATTGGCAGGTTTTCAGAGAGCTCCTCCCCAACGCCCACCCGTCGGGCACCAGTTGCCCACCCTCCCTATGGGATCTAGTGGCGAACAGCTGATGCCATTAATCAGAGCGTCAGTCGCCCCGTCAATGTGGAAAGCATACGGTAAGGCATGGCAAGACTGGACACGACTAGTAGCAGGCAGACTGGTTGACCAATGTGAACAAGCCAGACTAGATGTAACCATAGAATTTCTCCACCAGCTAATGATGAGGGGAATATCAGGGGCGTCAGCGCAGCGGTGGCGGACCGGAGTAGCATTTCATTTCCAACTACTGAATTGGGGAGATGTGACAAAAAGATTCATCATCAGTCAAGCCTTAAAAGGGTGGAAAAGAGGTCAGACAAGTCAGGAGTGCAGACGTCCTGTGTCACTAAATCTGCTCTCAAAAATCATATCCCTAACACCATTAACATGCCACTCACAATTTGAAGCAACACTACTGTCTACTGCATTTGTGATCGCCTTTTTCGGGGCGCTACGCATAAGCGAATTAGTCCCTCGATCCAAAATCACCACCAGTGGAGGCTTATTACGCCAGGACGTAGTCATAGCCAATAATGCAATACGTCTACGCATACGCAAATCCAAATCAGACCCAGCGGGCAAGGGCACTTGGGTGCTTCTAAAACCCACAAACAGTACACTGTGTCCGGTAACAATAGTAAAAACACATACAGCCATCAGGCCACAAAGTAATTTCTTCCTATCACACATTGATGGAACGCCATTATCAAGATACCAGTTCCAATTTATATTTAATAAATGCCTAACATCAGCAGGGAACCACCCCAAAGATTACGGGACACACTCATTCCGCATAGGCGCAGCCACGGAAGCAGCTAGAGCAGGACTGTCAGAAACGGAAGTGCAGAGGATAGGCAGATGGCGATCCGCGTGTTTTGCGAGATACATAAGACCGGGCTTGTTATCCTAACGTGGTTTGTTTCTTTTACAGGTGACGATAAGCCAACAGTGTGGGTGATAGGCCACTCGTACATATACTGGGCAGAAAAAAGGGCGACAGTCCGCCCAGGCGGGAGGAATATGGGGTTTCATGACACATATTTCAACTGGAGAGGTATTAGAGGCCTGCGTTGGCCACAGGTACTAATGGAGGTTATCAACATAGGGAGAGAAGCAACAGGTCCGGTTATCTTAGTTATACACGCTGGGGGAAACGACTTTGGTCATTACAAGAGCGCAGAACTAATGGCAATAATGAAGCTAGACACTGAGTGCTTCAGAGCATTTTTTAGTAAACGAACTAGAATATGGTCAGAGATTGTGCCGAGAGCGGTATGACGAGGTGCGCGAGACAGTGCAGCCATCGAACGGACAAGGCGGCTAATAAATATTCGGATGGCAAGATTTTTAAAGGAAAGAGGTGGCGTAGTGATAAGACACCGAGAACTGGAAGGAGATAAAGCTGGCCTCATATGGCCCGACGGTGTTCATTTAACGGATATTGGACTGGACATATTCCTGTCAGGACTCCAGGACGGAGTGGAGCAAGCGTTAATGATGATGGGTCTGAGTCGGAGTCCTGCATACGAGTATGCAGGATCCTCCGTGGCCTGAAATAGATAGGACATGTTGGAAAGTTACTCTTTTTGGCCAACTTGCCGGTGTGGAGACACAGGGCATGCTGCAACAAGCGGAATTATTTTTGGAAATAAAATGCCTTTCTAATGGAATGAGTTAAAGAGTTAATAAAGCTGTGACTAGTGTTGAGCATTCCGATACTGAAATATCGGGTATCGGCCGATATTCGCGGTATCGGAATTCCGATACTTAATTCCGATACTTTTGCAATATCGTATACCGGAATCGGAAGTTCCCATAATGCAATGAGCCATTTTCATTTTATTCAGCCAATGAGGATCCTAAGAAGTGTGGGCACATCCTGTTAGGCATGTAGGCATCTTAACTAATGGCATGGCTGTGATTGGCTGCTGAAATGATGTCATGATGCACTATAAAAGCCGCCGCCGCCATTTTGAGCTCACTCTGCTGTGAATTCAGTTAGGGATAGGACGCTGTTGTTCTGAGGGACAGTTTTAGCTACCTATTTGGTCTATTCTGCTTTACCCAAGCTACTTTATAAATCGCTGTGCCTTGCAGTGCTAGTGCACAGTTCTCTGTGCTGTTCACCGCTTTCTGCAAGGTCTCTGTGTGTGAGTGCAGCTCACCCTGTAGTGTGTGCTTCAACCACGTCTGGTTGTAGTGCACTCAGTGTGTGTCACTGCCTCATACATTGTCCTTTTTTGCCAATTCATAATTTTTCCTGATATCTCCTATTAGTGTGGTGGTTCCATCCGTATTCAGCTAAATTTGTTCCAAACACACTATATAGGAGTAGATAGAGAATTTTTTTTGGTCTTGCAGCGCTAGTGCACAGTGCTCTGCATCTGTACTGTTCACCGCTGTCTGCAAGGTCTGGTGTGTGAGTGCAGCTCACCCTGTAGTGGGTGCTTCAACCCCCTCTGGTTGTAGTGCACTCAGTGTGTGTCACTGCCTCATACATTGTCCTTTTTTGCCAATTCATAATTTTTCCTGATTTCTCCTATTAGTGTGGTGGTTCCATCCGTATTCAGCTAAATTGGTTCCAAACACACTATATAGGAGTAGTTAGAGGAGCCTTTCTGCGGCATTGGGCCCTGCAGCCCCAGCCAGATTAGTATTAGCCTATTTTTTGCAGCCTCATCTATTGCATTGTAGGTTACCTTCCTACATTGTATTAGCTACAAAAAGTTTGTGATACTATCGTTATTACATCTTTAGGCACATCCAGTGTCTTTTTGTGACAAAACAAACCTAAATAAAGTTCACCAAACACTCCACTTTACAGTTGTGTAGGCCACATTAGCTCATATTAAAGTCTAGTCCACACTTTATAAAATTAGTGTTTCTTATACCTGTTAGCAGCTGTTCAGGAATAAGCACACTAAGCCCTTAGTACTTTTCTGCCTATCTTTATCAGTCTACCAAGATGAAGAAGGCAGGGAGTAAGGCATGTGGTCGTGGGCGTGGAGTTTCTGCAGGGAGAGGACGTGAGGATTCTGTGCCTGCAGGGAGAGGACGTGGGGATTCTGTGCCTGCTGCGGGCACCAGTGACTCAGCATCCCCCAGTTTTACCAGGGAACAGTCCTTTATGCGCAGCTTTGTAGGAGCTAGCCGTACCCCACTGCTGCGCGAGGACCAAATTGAAGCCGTTGTCGGATGGATGCCAGCTAACGCATCGACTTCAATTAGTTCCAGATCCTCTCAGGTCCTGAGCACTGAAGAGCACCCATCTGTCTCTTCACCACCTGCCAAATTGCCCAGGCAGTCAGAGAGCCCTGGACAGGAGCCATCTCTACTTCTGTTCTCTGAATCTCTTGGCTTGGAAAGAGGGGGCCAGCCAAGCAGAATTTGAGAATTTGAAGAAGAGGTAGTATGCAGTGATGCGCAACCGTTTTGTCTCTCTGAATCTGAAGAGGCGGGTGGGCCAGTGCCTATGGTCAGCAGCACACCTCAGTACGCATCTGATGATGAGACTCAGGTGCCACTTTCTGGTGCGTACTGTGCTGTCGAGACTACCCAGGAGAAGCAGTTGTTTGAAGAGGGTGGTGTAGATGATGAGGTCCTTGACCCATCATGGCGTGAGGGACAGGAAGGTGGTGGGAGCAGCTCTGAGGAAGAGATTCCCCGAACAGCCCAAAAAGGAGGGAGAGGGAGGGGGCAGACTTGGTTGCCTGTAGCCTCCACTTCGGCACCCATTAGGAGCATGGCTCTTCCAAAATCCAAAGCGGGCGCTCCCAAGACTTGCAGTGCCTGGTCCTTTTTTGACACAGTTGCAGATGACATTTGCTTTGTCAAATGCAAGCTGTGTAATCAGAAGGTGAAAAGAGGGAAAAGTGTCAGCAACCTCAATACCACAAATATGTGGAAACATGTGCGGACCAAGCACGTGGTGGAGTTACAAAAACACACTGAAGACCTAGGCCAACCTACAGCGCCACCTACCACCTCTTCAGCTCGTGTTGTAGCCTCTTCCTCCAGCTCACACACAGCTGGTTCGGCTTCCTCACAGGATCGCCATGGAAGAATCTCTGGCACTGTTGTACAGAGACACAGTGTAATTCCACCCACAGCACCACTTTCCCAGTCATCCTCACACTCCCAGGCCAGTCTACAGCCATCATTAGCACAGGCATGGGAGAAAAGGCGCCCATACTCGGCAAACCACCCCCGAGCACAGGCTCTGAATGCTGGCATTGCTAAACTACTGGCCCTTGAAATGCTATCATTCAGGCTGGTGGAGACTGACACATTCCGTAACTTTATGGCATTGGCAGTCCCACAATACAACGTGCCCAGCCGATTTTATTTCAGCAGGCAAGCCGTCCCTGCCCTGCAACATCATGTGGAGGGAAAAATTAAACATGGGCTACAAAACGCCGTCAGTAGCAAGGTCCACCTGACCACCGATGCGTGGACCAGTAAGCATGGACAGGGACGATACCTTTCCCTCACTGCCCATTGGGTAAATGTTGTGGAGCCGGGTACAGATCTTGAGAGTGGCGCTGTACGTGTTCTGCCAACTCCAAGGATTGCAGGAATCCAGTCTGTACACATTGACTCCTCCTCATACTCCAGTTCCTCTGAATCAGCGCTGCAGGAGCCGTCACGGTCTACCTCCACATCGACCCGTGAACGGTTACCTGTTATGGTGACCAATATGAGCACAGCCGTGGCCAAACGTCAACAGGCCGTATTAAAATTAATTTCTTTGGGAAATCGAAGCCACACAGCGCAGGAGCTCTGGAATGCCATCAAGCAGCAGAGCGACGTGTGGTTTGTGCCAGCGAATCTCCAGCCAGGCATGGTAGTGTGTGACAATGGCCGAAATCTGGTGGCAGCTCTGGGCCTAGGCAACCTCACTCACATCCCATGTCTGGCACATGTGCTCAACTTGGTCGTGCAGAGTTTTTTGAGGGACTATCCGGATCTTGATGCACTGCTTCACAAGGTCCGCATAGAGTGCGCTCACTTGCGGCGTTCCAGCAATGCAAGATCACGCATTGCAGCTCTGCAGCGCCGAATACGTCTTCCGGAACATCGCATCATATGTGACCTACCCACCAGGTGGAATTCAACGTTACATATGTTGGAGAGGTTGTGTGAGCAGCAGGCAGCAGTAATGGAGTACCAGCTGCAGCAGGCGCAAACAAGTCGCAGTGCGCGCCGTTCACACTTCACCACCACTGAGTGGGCCTCTATGAAGGACATTTGCCACTTTTTACGTGCCTTCGATTATTCCACACGGATGGCGAGTGCAGATGATGCACTAGTCAGCATGACTATCCCCCTTATCTGCCTGCTTGAAAAAACACTGCAAGCACTAAGGGACGAGGTTTTGGAAGAGGTGGAGAATGAGGAGTCACAAATGCCATCTGCTTCTCTACAGTCTGCGCAACGTGGTTCCTCACAAAGGCCTAGGCAGGGGACACTTTGTGAGGAGGATGAGGAGGAGTCAATGGATGAGGAAGACATCTGTCCAGAGGAGGGAGGTACACAATGCTCTAGTAGTCAGTATCTAGAGCGAGGGTGGGGTGATGCAGAGCAGGCAGAGATCACGCCTCAAGCAGGGGACAGCGTTTCTTGGCCAGTTGGCAGTCTGCAGCACATGGTTGATTTCATGCTGCAGTGCCTGAGAAACGACCGCCGCATCGCCCACATTCTCAACACGGCTGATTATTGGGTGTCCACCCTCCTAGATCCTCGCTACCGGGACAACTTACAAAGCCTCATAACACCGTTGAACCGGGAGCGTAAAATGCGGGAGTACCAAGACGCACTGGTGCATTCCATCATGTTCTCCATTCCAACCGAGAGCAGTGCTGCTAGTGCTTTACAAAGCAGCTCAGTGCGTCGAGGCAGTGGAGGAAGCTCTGCACAAAGAGGGAGCAGAAGCAGCGCCTCAGCACAAGGCAAGACCAGTATGGCCGAAATGTGGCAAAGTTTTGTGTCCCCGCCGCCACAAATGTCTACACCATCACAGACGGCTCCAGTTAGCAGGAGGCAACGTTTCCGTCAGATGGTGACAGACTACATGTCTTGCCCTCTTAGTATACTCCCAGACGGCTCTTCTCCCTTCAAGTTTTGGGTCTGTAAGCTGGATACATGGCCAGAGCTTAGTCAGTATGCATTGGAGGTGCTAGCTTGCCCTGCTGCTAGTGTATTATCGGAACGCGTCTTTAGTGCCGCAGGTGGTGTACTAACAGACCGTCGCATGCGACTATCCTCCGATAACGTTGACCGGCTTACTTTTCTCAAAATGAACAAGGCCTGGATCTCTCATGAATTTGCCAGTCCTCTTCCAGAATAAATAATTGGTTGGCAACAGTATCCAGGTCTCCTGTTGTGTTCATGTTTCTACCACCTGAACTGTAATCCCTGAGCTCCAACACCGCCAGTTGGCGCTTGGAAGTGCCGTCTGCACAGTCAACACTTGCTGCCGTGTTATTGGGGTTCAGTAACGTCAGCTGTTCCCCTGCTGTGCGGACGGACGGCAATTTCTCCTGCTCTGTCCACATTCTCACTACTACAGATTTTAAAGTTGCTCCAATTACACCTCTGGCTCCTCTGTTTTCAGTATTATCCCTGAGCTCCAACACCGCCAGTTGGCGCTCGGAAGTGCCGTCTGCACAGTCAACACTTGCTGCCGTGTTATTGGGGTTCAGTAACGTCAGCTGTTCCCCTGCTGTGCGGACGGCAATTTCTCCTGCTCTGTCCACATTCTCACTACTACAGATTTTAAAGTTGCTCCAATTACACCTCTGGCTCCTCTGTTTTCAGTATTATCCCTGAGCTCCAACACCGCCAGTTGGCGCTCGGAAGTGCCGTCTGCACAGTCAACACTTGCTGCCGTGTTATTGGGGTTCAGTAACGTCAGCTGTTCCCCTGCTGTGCGGACGGCAATTTCTCCTGCTCTGTCCACATTCTCACTACTACAGATTTTAAAGTTGCTCCAATTACACCTCTGGCTCCTCTGTTTTCAGTATTATCCCTGAGCTCCAACACCACCAGTTGGCGCTCGGAAGTGCCGTCTGCACAGTCAACACTTGCTGCCGTGTTATTGGGGTTCAGTAACGTCAGCTGATCCCCAGCTGTGTGTCCGTCAAATTCTCCTGCTTTGTCCACATCCACTGTACTACGGATTTAAAACCTCCTCCAAATACACCTCTGGCTCCTCTGTTTTTAGTATTTACCCTGGGCTCCAATACCGCTAGTTGCTGCTCAGAAGTGCCGTCTGCACAGTCAACGCTTGCTCCAGTGTTATTGGGGTTCAGTAACGTCAGCTGATCCCCAGCTGTGTGTCCGGCAAATTCTCCTGCTTTGTCCACATCCACTGTACTACGGATTTAAAACCTCCTCCAAATACACCTCTGGCTCCTCTGTTTTTAGTATTTACCCTGGGCTCCAATACCGCTAGTTGCTGCTCAGAAGTGCCGTCTGCACAGTCAACGCTTGCTCCAGTGTTATTGGGGTTCAGTAACGTCAGCTGATCCCCAGCTGTGTGTCCGGCAAATTCTCCTGCTTCGTCCACATCCACTGTACTACGGATTTAAAACTTGCTCCAATTACACCTCTGGCTCCACTCTGTTTTTAGTATTTACCCTGGGTTCCAGCACCGCCAGCTGGTTCTCGGTAGTTCCATTTGCTCTTGTACCTTCTACTACCCATCCGGGTTCCAGTACCGTCAGCTGGTTCTCGGCAGTGACTTTGGCACGGGTACTCCCTCCTGCCCAGCCTGGTTCCAGCACGCCAGCTGTTTCCGGGTAGTGTCAACGTCATTTTGCCTCCAATGCGTTGTCCTGTCGTGTTGCGGTCGGGTTAGCCGACTCTATGGTGCCTGCAGTTTAGGTGACTCCTATGTGGGCTGCGGGATCTGGCAATGAAGGCTGGTTCCATAGTGCCAATAGGACAAGCACCCCCTGTAGGACTGTGGGTTTTGGTAACTGCGGCCGGCTCGCGGCCTTGAACTTTTTTTTACATGGGTACCTTCTGCTACCCATCCGGGTTTCAGTACCGTCAGCTGGTTCTCGGCAGTGCCTTTGGATTAGGTGCCTCCTTCTCGGTATCCAAGTTCCACCAACGTCTGCTGGTCCTTGGTAGTGCTTTCTGGCACAGGTACCTCCTGCTTAGTAACCGAGTTCCAGTACCGTCAGCTGGTCTTCGGCAGTTCCATTGGCTCTTGTACCTTCTGCTACCCATCCGGGTTCCAGTACCGTCAGCTGGTCCTCGGTAGTTCCTCAGCTTTCTTGTACCTTCTGCTACATTTCCAAGTTCAAGCTTTTTGAAATGGTTCTTGGTAATCACTCTAGATCTCCCTGACGAGGACCCTGAAGACGAGGACCCTGAAGACCAACCCTAAGAAGACGAGGACCCCGAAGACGAGGACCCTGAAGACGAGGACCCTGAAGACCACCCCGAAGAAGACGAGGACCCTGAAGACCACCCCGAAGAAGACGAGGACCCCGAAGACGAGGACCCAGAAGACCAACCCGAAGAAGACGAGGACCCCGAAGACGAGGACCCCCGAAGACGACGACCCTGAAGACCACCCCGAAGAAGACCAAGAAGATGACCCTGAAGAAGTTGACCAAGAGGACAAAGAAGAGAAGACAAGCACCAAGATACAGAAGAACAAGAGACAGAAAACCAAGAAGCAGAAATACAAGAAGCTGCAGAACAAAAAGCGGAAGAACATTAAGCATAAGACTAAAAATCAGAGCAAAAGATAATATCTAAATTATAAGCAGAAGATGACTAAGCAGTGTATGGGGGTGAGTCCGTTCCTCCTCGTGGTGCCCCTGGAAAAGACCTGCTGCTGCAGGCCAAACTGAACGCGGGCAAATCCTGTTGTAAATCTTTTGTGACGGGCAGAACGAAAGGTGTAATGTCCAACCTTTTATAGATCACAACTACAGGAATGCCTGCCACAAATAAGAATATGATGAAGAAGAAGAAGATGAAGAAGATGAAGAAGTAGAATATGAAGAATGTAAAAAAAAAGAATAATACGAAGAAGGTGAAGAAGAAGAAAATGAAGAAGGTGAAGAAGAAGTGGATGAAAAAGATGCTGAGGATGATGAAGGAGAAAGTGTGGGAGAAGTAAAAAAGAAGGTGAAGAGCATGGAAGTAGTGAAACATAAATATCTGACAAAATATAAAAATACTTAACATAGTCAATATTTCCGTAACTCAGAACGTCTTAAAAAAAAAATATTAATTCCTGCTATTCCATTTGATTGGGCTAAACCTCTATGCCTTTATTGTCTCCCCCACCTCCCCCAATACATTCTACATTATTCTTAGTTGTTTTCCTTCATGTAGAATTAACCTACAAGGAAAGAAAGGGTTTATTTTCATTCCGATATTTCTGTCCCATTGACTTGCATTGGTTTCCGGTATCGGAATCGGCGATATCCGATACTTTTTCGGTATCGGTCCGATCCAATCCGATCCGATATTTCCCGATATCGGAAGGTATCGCTCAACACTAGCTGTGACTGATCCTCACCCATCCAGTTGTAAGAGTTACATTATTGTATTGTTAAGGAAGGGGTGGCGGTAGGGGGGCTGAGCGTCGGGGTTTCGTTGGGGGTCCCCACAGTCTAATTTATTCACCTCGTATCACATCAGGTACATGTCAGGCAGGTCTTACAGATACTCAAAGATAATACATTTCTCTGGTTTGACAAATAATTTATGTTCTCCATCAGGAGGTCCCTTTTTTGGGTTATTTCTTATCATTCACTGTTTTTGCATGGATCTGGCAAAAGTCCGGACGGTACTGGATTGGTATAATATTCAGGACTTAAAGGCGTTACAAAGTTTTTTGGGTTTTGCCAGCTGCTACTGTAAGTTCATCAAAAACTTTTTGGTAGTGGCCAAACCTCTGATGAACGATTTTGCCAAATAATAAACTCTTCATTTTTTTTTTCTATTTTTCTTTCCATTCTTGTAGCTAAACACAATCCAGCTAAGTTTTAAAATTGAAATGAATTCCCTGTACCCCCCTCTCTAGGTGCTTCTGTACCAACTCCTCCCTGGTCCAGGACAGTCTCTGTATCACGGCCTCCATCAATAACCTATTGACACATGATTGTGGCAGCCCTCACGTGCTGGTATATCACGCTGCCAATAGAAATGGGAAGCGGCACAGTAATCACAAAATAAAGGCAGTGTTTGTGGTAATGCAAGAATCCAACAAGCAGAGTAGTCCACACGTCGTACAACAGCCCAACATGGATGATGAAAAGCAGTGACCAGCCCAGGGGATGGGGATGACTCGGTACCCGGGCCTTTGCCTGGCCTTGGGGATGTCGCGGTGGTCGGCTCCCAGGCCCGTACCCTGGGGTCACTCTTTAAAAGGGTGGTTGTTTGTTAATTTTATGAACGTTCGTGACGCCACCTGTGGTTTCTGATGATAATCACCAGCGCTGCAGCAGTCCACTGAGGCCGGTGATAAGGTTGCTCGATGGTATAGCTCCCCACAGGCGGAGCTAGGCCTCAGGGCAGCGTATGCAAGGGGAATGCAGGACAGGCGAGACCCAGCCGGGTCAGAGCAAGAACGGGGATGGACACGGTAGTCACTTCAGTACCTTTTACTGATGGAAAGTCAGGCACATCCTGGAGCACTGTAGGGTGAAGGGTGCATATCAGGATCCTCCCCCATGAGCGGGTGTAGGGCTTCCTGTTTCTTGCCTCTGCGTAGTAAGTTTCTGACCTGCCTGGAGCTAGGCCTAACTTTGTCTCTGTCTTGCGCTGGCTGACCTTGTGGTAGGGCCTTTTCTTGGAGTACACGCTCCTCAGCTTGCGGGGCCTATGTGTCTCCCGGCTCTGTTACGTATCAGCACTCTAGCGATCCTGGGACCTGTAGTTCTCCAGGGATTCCGGTTATGCCTTACTGGGTCGTAGAGATCCCGCTAAGCTTCGGACCTGGTGTCCGGTAAATTCTTCGGGGTGAGCTAATTAAGCTCCTCTGCCCCCTATGTACTCACTCTCCACTCGCCTTCGGCCCCTCTCGGGGCCCTCACTAGGCAACACACACTGCAGCCGGGACACTGCTCTTCTTCGCCGCTCTCAGAGCGTCGGCACACTCCTAGCTCTCTATCCTGAGCTGAGTTCTAGTCTGGAATCACTCTACAGACTGTACTGAACTCTTTCTGCAGGAACTGCTAGGCTCTGGCTCGACTGCACTGAGTCCTTCTGTGTCTGAGCAGGAAACTGCTGAATCACTTTCTGGGCTGCCTGGCTCCACCTTCCCTTTATATATCCCTAGCGGGCTCCCTCTGGTGGTCTGAGGTGGAAGGTGGAGGTGTGTGAATGCTTATGAGGGCGTCTTGTGGAGGAATCCATCAATGCACACTTCTAGGATCTGTGATACCAAGCTCAGCTGGGCGTCACAGCAGCGAACGTCGCGTCTTCAGGCGTCTGTGTAAGAACATCACATTTTTGTTTTCCTCCCTGAATAAGCACCAAATGGAATAGCTGAATGCCAGGATACAGAGACCGGCGGGGGGCAGGGAGGCGCTGTCCGCTGGATTTTGTGCTGGTTTCACAAGCGGTCACCATGCAGTTTTCTCTGAATTTGCTGTGGAGACTTTTCACAACACATCTAATAATTGTGAACCTTCCACCTCACATGTTTATTATCTTGTCAGCTGGGCGGGATGAAAGCCGGACAAGAATGATCCTTATTACATATAATGGCTGCACTGAGCGATGGGGAAAAGCCGCAGAGGACTGAGAACAGAAGGGCAGAGGGGTTTCCGCTTCCTCATAGGAGAAAGTCTACAGGGACCAGTGCAGAAGCCGGTGAGAAGGGGGGACAAGGGCTGAGCCACTTACACAGACAGAAAGCTGAGGAGAGGAGGACATGTTATTACTCCAGGATCCGCTCCATTCCTTCCCTATGTGGTATTCAAGCCCTGAGCTCGGCTTTTCTGAAGCCCCATAGAGAATGAATGGAGCTGCAGTTGATCCCTGACTTTCCACTCCTTCCCGATCAGACAATGGTTCGCAGCGGTCAGACCCCACAATCAGTAAGTGATTACCGAGCCTGTGGATAAGTGATAACTTGTTTTCTTCAGACATCCCCTTTAAGCAATGGAGCATGCCAGCAGAGAAGGTGGGAGAAGGCGCTGGTTACAGGGGAGACTTTACCTCTGGAGGCCGCATATAGGACATGTGAGGGGCGGACACTTCCCGTATTCATCATTACTGAGCCCCCGCTCTGTACGGCTCTTATCTGAGCTGCAGGAGACACAGCAGTTACAAATCAGCCGCTCTCCGTTCACTTGCAGCCGTCCGAGCTCTGCTGTGCCTGTTAGGGGTGAAGTTCGGGTCCTAGGAGGCATCGTCTATGCAGCCTGCACAGGAGATCACAGCCCGGGCACCACGTCTCCGGGTTAATCTCCACCTTGTGAGTTACTTCTTGTGCAGCAGCCCCATGCAAGTTGCTCTGCTCTCCTCGGCCAGCTCCTGCTGAAGACTGAGCTCCTCTGCCCAATCTAGGAGCTCAATAATAACCTGCTATCTTATTACGGTATTATTCTTCTTTCCTATTGCGACTAATACTACCCTATACCTAGAGTGTTGATCCAAAAGAAGGCAAAAACCTCAGGACACCTTCAGCCAATTTGTGTCACAGCGAAAAATTCCTTCTTGACCCCGAGAAAAGGCGATCAGTCCTAGAACCCTGGATCACACTGCTATTCTACCTACTACTATTACTACTGTTATTTTATTACTTTCTTACTATTATCACTAGTATTATTACTCAAATTACACTAATACTGATATACTGCCACTATATTACTACTATCCTGCTATTATTACTTTGGTGGATTTATACTTACCAGCCGGTATTGCCGTATGATGTTATCGGCAGAGAGGTCCCAGCAGGATGGTCCACATGATGTTCCTCTTTCCTCTCAAATACCGGTTGATGTAATGGCAGACTTTGTTCTGGTTCTGCTTCTTCCTTTTTGTTGTAGGATCGATTGATGTCTTTTCTTGCCTTGGGCCATCCCTTTCCCCCTAGGGATCTTAAGGTGCAGTTCTGTCCTCTTCGGTCTCCTCTTCGGTTTCCTCTTCAGTGGGTCTCCTCTTCGGTGGTTCTCCTCTTCGGTGGTTCTCCTCTTTGGTGGTTCTCCTCTTCGGTGGGGCTCCTCTTCGGTGGGGCTCCTCTTCGGTGGGTCTCCTCTTGGGTCTCCTCTTCGGTGGGTCTCCTCTTCGGTGGGTCTCCTCTTCGGTGGGCCTCCTCTTCGGTCTCCTTCGTGGGTCTCCTCTTCGGTGGGTCTCCTCTTCGGTGGGTCTCCTCTTTGGTGGGGTCTCCTCTTCGGTGGGGTCTCCTCTTCGGTGGGTCTCTTCTTGGGTCTCCTCTTCGATGGGGTCTCCTCTTCGGTGGGGTCTCCTCTTGGGTCTCCTCTTCGGTGGGTCTCCTCTTCGGTGGGGTCTCCTCTTCGGTGGGTCTCCTCTTCGGTGGGGTCTACTCTTCGGTGGGGTCTCCTCTTCGGTGGGTCTCTTCTTGGGTCTCCTCTTCGGTGGGTCTCCTCTTCGGTGGGGTCTCCTCTTCAGTGGGGTCTCCTCTTCGGTGGGGTCTCCTCTTTCGTGGGTCTCCTCTTGGGTCTCCTCTTCGGTGGGTCTCCTCTTTGGTGGGATCTCCTCTTCGGTGGGGTCTCCTCTTCGGTGGGTCTCCTCTTCAGTGGGGTCTCCTCTTCGGTGGGTCTCCTCTTGGGTCTCCTCTTCGGTGGGGTCTCCTCTTCGGTGGGGTCTCCTCTTCGGTGGGTCTCCTCTTCGGTGGGGTCTCCTCTTCGGTGGGGTCTCCTCTTCGGTGGGGTCTCCTCTTGGGTCTCCTCTTCGGTTCGGTCTCCTCTTCGGTGGGTCTCCTTTTGGGTCTCCTCTTGGGTCTCCTTTTCGGTGGGTCTCCTCTTCGGTGGGGTCTCCTCTTCGGTGGGGTCTCCTCTTTGGTCTCCTGTTCGGTGGGGTCTCCTCTTCGGTGGGTCTCCTCTTCGGTGGGTCTCCTCTTCGATGGGGCCTCCTCTTCGGTGGGGTCTCCTCTTGGGTCTCCTCTTCGGTGGGTCTCCTCTTCGGTGGGGTCTCCTCTTGGGTCTCCTTTTCGGTGGGTCTCCTCTTCGGTGGGGTCTCCTCTTCGGTGGGGTCTCCTCTTCGGTGGGTCTCCTCTTCGGTGGGGTCTCCTCTTCGGTGGGGTCTCCTCTTGGGTCTCCTCTTTGGTGGGGTCTCCTCTTCGGTGGGTCTCCTCTTCGGTGGGGTCTCCTCTTCGGTGGGGTCTCCTCTTCGGTGGGGTCTCCTCTTCGGTGGGTCTCCTGTTCGGTGGGGTCTCCTCTTCGGTGAGGTCTCCTCTTCGGTGGGTCTCCTCTTGGGTCTCCTCTTCGGTGGGCTCTCCTCTTCGGTGGGGTCTCCTCTTAGGTGGGTCTCCTCTTCGGTGGGGTCTCCTCTTCGGTGGGGTCTCCTCTTCGGTGGGGTCTCCTCTTGGGTCTCCTCTTCGGTTCGGTCTCCTCTTCGGTGGGGTCTCCTCTTCGGTGGGTCTCCTCTTCGGTGGGGTCTCCTCTTGGGTGGGTCTCCTCTTGGGTGGGGTCTCCTCTTGGGTGGGGTCTCCTCTTCGGTGGGTCTCCTCTTCGGTGGGGTCTCCTCTTCGGTGGGGTCTCCTCTTCGGTGGGGTTTCCTCTTCGGTGGGGTTTCCTCTTCGGTGGGGTCTCCTCTTCGGTGGGGTCTCCTCTTGGGTCTCCTCTTCGGTGGGTCTCCTCTTCAGTGGGGTCTCCTCTTCGGTGGGGTCTCCTCTTGGGTCTCCTCTTCGGTGGGTCTCCTCTTCGGTGGGGTCTCCTCTTCGGTGGGGTCTCCTCTTCGGTTTGGTCTCCTCTTCGGTGGGTCTCCTCTTCGGTGGGTCTCTTCTTCGGTGGGTCTCCTCTTCGGTGGGTCTCCTCTTCGGTGGGGTCTCCTCTTCGGTGGGTCTCCTCTTGGGTCTCCTCTTCGGTGGGTCTCCTCTTGGGTCTCCTCTTTGGTGGGTCTCCTCTTGGGTCTCCTCTTCGGTGGGTCTCCTCTTGGGTCTCCTCTTCGGTGGGTCTCCTCTTGGGTCTCCTCTTCGGTGGGTCTCCTCTTGGGTCTCCTCTTTGCTGGGTCTCCTCTTGGGTCTCCTCTTTGGTGGGTCTCCTCTTGGGTCTCCTCTTCGGTGGGTCTCCTCTTGGGTCTCCTCTTTGGTGGGTCTCCTCTTGGGTCTCCTCTTCGGTGGGTCTCCTCTTGGGTCTCCTCTTTGGTGGGTCTCCTCTTCGGTGGGGTCTCTTCTTCGGTGGGGTCTCCTCTTCGGTGGGGTCTCCTCTTCGGTGAGGTCTCCTCTTCGGTGGGGTCTCCTCTTCGGTGGGGTCTCCTCTTCGGTGGGTCTCCTCTTCGGTGAGGTCTCCTCTTCGGTGGGGTCTCCTCTTCGGTGGGTCTCCTCTTCGGTGGGGTCTCCTCTTCGGTGGGGTCTCCTCTTCAGTGGGGTCTCCTCTTCAGTGGGGTCTCCTCTTCAGTGGGGTCTCCTCTTGGGTCTCCTCTTCGGTGGGGTCTCCTCTTCGGTGGGGTCTCCTCTTCGGTGGATCTCCTCTTCGGTGGGGTCTCCTCTTCGGTGGGTCTCCTCTTCGGTGGGGTCTCCTCTTGGGTGGGTCTCCTCTTGGGTGGGGTCTCCTCTTGGGTGGGGTCTCCTTTTGGGTGGGGTCTCCTCTTCGGTCTCCTCTTCGGTGGGGTCTCCTCTTCGGTGGGGTCTCCTCTTGGCTCTCCTCTTCGGTGGGTCTCCTCTTCAGTGGGGTCTCCTCTTCGGTGGGGTCTCCTCTTGGGTCTCCTCTTCGGTGGGTCTCCTCTTCGGTGGGGTCTCCTCTTCGGTGGGTCTCCTCTTCGGTGGGGTCTCCTCTTCGGTGGGGTCTCCTCTTCGGTGGGTCTCCTCTTGGGTCTCCTCTTCGGTGGGTCTCCTCTTGGGTCTCCTCTTTGGTGGGTCTCCTATTCGGTGGGGTCTCCTCTTCGGTGGGGTCTCCTCTTCAGTGGGGTCTCCTCTTCAGTGGGGTCTCCTCTTGGGTCTCCTCATCGGTGGGTCTCCTCTTTGGTGGGGTCTCCTCTTGGGTGGGGTCTCCTCTTGGGTGGGTCTCCTCTTGGGTGGGGTCTCCTCTTCGGTGGGGTCTCCTCTTCTCAGGAAACACAACCAGATATTAGGAGCAATCCACAACTGACCGAGTGCTACTACTGACCACCGCGCTGCCCTCATCCCTCTAAGAAAGTGTTTTTTCCTGTTTTACACAGAATGCAGACTACTGTGCAGCAACCTATACTCCCGAGGGGCCGCAGGAAACTGGAGTGAATAATGTCCTCCTCTTCCTTTAAATTACACTTATCCCATGTTCTCACTAGTGCTATCGGCTTCCATTGGCGATTTAAGCTTTTTGGTATTTTTGATGCTGTATAGCTAGTCACAAAATTACCTGAGACGTAATAAATAGCATTAAAGCTGCAGTACTTTTTTTATATACACTGCTCAAAAAAATAAAGGGAACACTTAAACAACAGAATATAACTCCAAGTAAATCAAACTTCTCTGAAATCAAACTGTCCACTTAGGAAACAACACTGATTAACAATCAATTTCACATGCTGTTGTGCAAATGGAATAGACAATAGATGGAAATTATTGGCAATTATCAAGACACCCTCAATAAAGGAGTGGTTCTGCAGGTGGGGATCTCAGACCACATCTCAGTACCAGTGCTTTCTGGCTGATGTTTTGGTCACTTTTCAATGTTGGTTGTGCTTTCACACTCGTGGTAGCATGAGACGGACTCTACAACCCACAGAAGATGCTTAGGTAGTGCAGTTCATCCAGGATGGCACATCAGTGAGAGCTGTGGCAAGGAGGTTTGCTGTGTCTGTCAGTGTAGTGTCCAGAGGCTGGAGACGCTACCAGGAGACAGGCCAGTACACCAGGAGAGATGGAGTGGGCCTTAGGAGGGCAACAACCCAGCAGCAGGACCGCTACCTCCGCTTTTGTGCAAGAAGCAACAGGAGGAGCACTGCCAGAGCCCTGCAAAATGACCTCCAGCAGGCCACAAATGTGCATGTGTCTGCACAAACGGTTAGAACTGACTCCATGAGGGTGGTATGAGGGCCCGACGTCCACAGATGGGGGTTGTGCTCACAGCCTAACACTGTGCAGGATGCTTGGCATTTGCCACAGAACACCAGAATTGGCAAACTCGCCACTGGCTCGCTGTGCTCTTCACAGATGAAAGCAGGTTCACACTGAGCACATGTGACAGACGTGACAGTGTCTGGAGACACCGTGGAGAGCGATCTGCTGCCTGCAACATCCTTCAGCACGACCGGTTTGGCAGTGGGTCAGTAATGGTGTGGGGTGGCATTTCTTTGAAGGGCCACACAGCCCTCCATGTGCTTGCCAGAGGTAGCCTGACTGCCATTAGGTACCGAGATGAGATCCTCAGGCCCCTTGTGAGACAATATGCTGGTGCAGTGGGCCCTGGGTTCCTCCTAATGCAGGACAATGCCAGACCTCATGTGGCTGGAGTGTGTCAGCAGTTCCTGCAAGATGAAGTCTTTGAAGCTATGGACTGGCCCGCCTGTTCCCCAGAGCTGAGTCCGATTGAGCACATCTGGGACATCATGTCTCGCTCCATCCACCAACATCACATTGCACCACAGACTGTCCAGGAGTTGGCGGATGCTTTAGTCCAGGTCTGGGAGGAGATCCCACAGGACACCATCCGCAACCTCATCAGGAGCATGCCCAGGTGGTGTAGGGAGGTCATACAGGCACGTGGAGGCCACACAATACTGAGCCTCATTTTGACTTGTTTTAAGGACATTACATCAATGTTGGATCAGCCTGTAGTGTGTTTTTTCACTTTAATTTTGGGGGTCACTCCAAATCCAGGCCTCCATTGGTTAATAAATTTGATTTCCATGGATGACTTTTGTGTGATTTTGTTGTCAGCACATTCAACTTTGTACAGAACAAAGTATTCAATGAGAATATTTCATTCATTCAGATCTAGGATGTGTTATTTGAGTGTTCCCTTTATTTTTTTGAGCAGTGTATTTTAACCCAGCTAAAAAGTGAACTGGCCCCCTCCTGGGGGGAAACTTGAAAAATGTCTGAAGTCAGATCAAGTCCATTCTCTTCCTTCAGCTTGGCTCCGCTGGGCGCAGTTCTTCTTTAGCAAATGTTCATACAAAATCATCAATGGAAATAAAATTTATTAACCAATGGAGGCCTGGATTTGGAGTCACCCCCAAAATTAAATTGGAAAAACACACTACAGGCTGATCCAACTTTGATGTAATGTACTTAAAACAAGTCAAAATGAGGCTGACACACTCCAGCCACATGAGGTCTGGCATTGTTCTGCATTAGGATGAACCCAGTGCCAACCACTCCAGCATATGGTCTCACAAGGGGTCTGAGGATCTCATCTCTGTACCTAATGGCAGTCAGGCTACCTCTGGCGAGCACATGGAGGGCTTTGCAGCCCTCCAAAGAAATGCCACCCCACACTATTAGTGACCCACTGCCAAACCGGTCATGCTGAAGGATGTTGCAGGCAGGAGATCGCTCTCCACGGCGTCTCCAGACTCTGTCACGTCTGTCACATGTGCTCAGTGTGACCCTGCTTTCATCTGTGAAGAGCACAGGGAGCCAGTGGCGACTTTGCCAATCCTGGTGTTCTGTGGCAAATGCCAAACGTCCTGCACGGTGTTGGATTGTGAGCACAACCCCCATGTGTGGACGTCGGGCCCTCATACCACCCTCATGGAGTCGGTTTCTAACCATTTGTGCAGACATATTCTCATTTGTGGCCTGCTGAAGGTCATTTTGCAGGGCTCTGGCAGTGATCCTCCTGTTCCTCCTTGCACAAAGGCGGGGGTAGCGGTCCTGCTGCTGGGTTGTTGCCATCCTACGGCCCCCTCCACGTCTCCTGGTGTACTGGCCTGTCTCCTGGTAGCGCCTCCAGCCTCTGGACACTACGCTGACAGACACAGCAAACCTCCTTGCCACAGCTCGCATTGATGTGCCATCCTGGATGAGCTGCACTACCTGAGCAACTTCTGTGGGTTGTAGAGTCCTTCTCATGCTACCACGAGTGTGAAAGCACAACCACCATTCAAAAGTGACCAAAATATCAGCCAGAAAGCACTGGTACTGAGATGTGGTCTGTGGTCCCCACCTGCAGAACCACTCCTTTATTGAAGGTGTCTTGATAATTGCCAATAATTTCCATCTATTGTCTATTCCATTTGCACAACAGCATGTGAAATTGATTGTCAATCAGTGTTGTTTCCTAAGTGGAGAGTTTGATGTCACAGAAGTTTGATTTACTTGGAGTTATATTCTGTTGTTTAGGTGTTCCCTTTATTTTTTTGAGCAGTGTGTATTTTCTTATGTCCATGTATTTACTACTAAAAGTAATTTTTTACATTTAGGTTTCATTTTTCACTGGTTATTACAGACTTATTGCTTCCCTGCACATTCAAGTTTCATGTTTTCTTTGGGCATAGATCAGCTAAAAGGCACTCAGGAAAAAAAACAGATGAAAGATCTACAAACTCTCCCTTAAGACTGCCAGAAGGAGCTCACTGATAGATTCTCAGTTAGCTAATTTTGCAGCCAGGAATAGACAGTGCAGCACAGATGCTACAAAAGGCAACATTTTTAATGAAACTCAATTACAGAAATCAATTTTAGCCCCAAATACTTGCATTAAAGTAAAAAAAAAGGCCCAAAAGCTGGACAACCGCTTTAACTCCTTACCAACATCAGCCGTACATGTCTGGTATAAGTCAGTAGCGGGTGTATGGAGCAGAGTCAGCTCGCCCCGTACATGGCAGATAATGGCTGTGACAAACAACCAGGACCTGCCTCTAAGAGCTGCGAGTGGAGCGAAGATCTGCCCACCACTGTTAACCTGTTCAGTGCTGCTGTCAATCTCTAACAGCAGCATTAACAGCGCGCCGGCATTGGGACGCATCGTTCCATGCGCCCACCGGCGCTCCTGTGACGCGATCACAGGGTGCAGATGGACTGCTATGACATCCGGGGGTCTGCTGAAGCCTCCGTGCCTGTCATCATAAAGCTTCATTTGGGCTGTAAAGAAGACCGTGGTTTTGCTATATGGAGCATTACTGTGGTATAGCTGTATATAGCACAAGCAATCAGATAATGTATACAAATGCAGTGAAAATTAAAAAAAAAAAACAAAGCATAAAATATTAAAACCCCACACGTTCCACTCACCTCCCACTAAAAATAAAGACAATAAAAATATACACATTTGTGGTATGGTCTCTTTCATAGAAATACAATCTATCCAAATATAAAAAACAAACGATCAGTGAACACAGAAAAAAATTCAAAAAGCCAAAATTACATTTTTTTTGTTCGCCACAATACTACAGAAAACCCTGTAAGAAGCGATGACCGTGTCATATGTGTCCCAAAATGTTATCAATAAAGTCCTCTTGCCCTTCAAAAAATAAGCCCCCACACAGCTCCATCAACCCGAAAAACGAAAATGTTACGGGTCTCAGAAAAAATGGTGACACCATAAAAAAAAGTTTTTTTCTTTTGCCAAAACTCTTGAAGAAGTTTGGTCTTGCTGTGATCACACTGAGGAGTAGGATCCTATTACCAGGTCATTTTCACCACACTATGTGCGCCGTTAAAACCCTTCCCAGATAAACAGTCTCAGGCTTTTTTTTTCCTCGCACTTTTACTGCACTTGGAATGTTTTTCCCGTTTTCTAGTACTATGTGGTAAATGAATGGTGGGATTTATAAGTACCGCTCGTCCTGCAAAATAACAAGACCTCACACTATGTGGACAGACATGAAAAAGTTATAGCCCTTGGAAAAAGCGAAGGAAAAAACAGAAAAAAACCATCAATTGGTTCTGTTGGGAAGGGGTAAAGCTGAAGAAACGCATGTAACAGCAGAATATGGAGGAAGGTGAGATATCACCGGCTGGTGGATACTACCTGCTCCATCGCTGGCAGAGTAACCCATCCCCATGGTGGCCGCTGAGATCTTCTCTTGTAGAAACGGATCCAAAATCTATAAAACATGGGGAACAGTCAGCAGAGGGTTTGGTGATTGGCTCATATTGGCGATATACCCAGGGGCATTACTGGGCACAGGGAAGATTGGGAATGAATAGGATTGGCTGTTAGATATGTGATCTCTTCCATTAAAGGGGATGTCTAGTTGGAAGAAGTTCTCACTGATCTCTGGATAGGTGATGACTCTTAGATCGGTGGGTTTGGCCGCTATGACCCAATCAGCAGAACAGCACTTATAGATAGAAGTGAGCGAAGTGCAAATGTTCAACCGCCGGTCCGTTCATTCTCTATGGGGGGCGCTGTACTCAGCTTTCTCCTGTATAGAGAATGAATGGAGCGGTGGTCCGGGGAGGGTCTAGCAGGGATTAGTTGGGTTCCCAGCAGATCTAGAAGTTGTCACTTATCATGTGTTGGGGAATAATGACTTCTCCTCTGATAAATGTGCTGATTCCTGTCAGTTGTGGTCGCTGAGTGCGTGTGATGGGATGCGGCTCCGTCCGTTATATTATATCACGTCTTATACCTATAATCTCGCTGATCGCAGGTGTCTGTCTTCACACTCAGATGAGATGGAACAAACTGACCATATAGGACTTTTTTTTTTTTTCTTCTAATTCAAACCGAGCAATCCTATTGGCTGAGTATGAATGCAGTTACCATGGTGACAGAAGTAGCTGCAGATTTAAAGGGACAAGATACTAATATTGTACTAAAGTGTATTTTATTATATACTTCACATAACTGACTGGGTACACCTTGGTGCTGGTGGGATGGCTTTTTTTTTTTTTTTATCAAAAACCATGTTTACTAAGTACCCTATATTATATATATTTCCTATTGCTTTTTACTTACTTATAGCAGGGTATATGTTCATATTGTTTCTATCCTAAGTTTGTCTATTTTCTAATAGATGGTGGCAAACTTCTTCCTCGCCTTTGAAGCACAGCTTTCAATTATTCCTGTCGTAAACAAGGTAAAAAGCTTCGAGCCGAGCGCGATCAGACTCCTTCAGTCCCGCAGCAGGTAAATCTGTGAACATCGCCGGCACTCCTGCTGTTCCTAGTACCGATCCCTCTGAGCGGCTGTGCAGTAATGAAGGCTGGATTCACCCCAAACTTGCTCGTCTTTTTTTTCGATTTCCAGTTCGGGTAATTAGTGATACACATGTGTATATCCAGTGGTCAACTCAAAACCTATGTATGGAAAATCAATTGTTTGCTGTATGCATCTCATTTGTAGGATGCACACTATTCATTTCAATATGGAGCGGAGTAGGAGGAGACTTTCATTACTGTTCCCTTTACTTCCTCCCTGCTGATAGGAAATGCCATGCTGTTTGCTTGTGTCCTGTGATTACAGCAGCCTGCAACAGTTTTCAGCGTGCACTCCCCGGCTCAGGCATCAAGCAGTAAATGATAACATTAAAACGCTGCTACCCCTTTGTTAGTCACTTTTTTATCTTCTTCCCCTTCTACGAATGCTATAGTCCGTTATTCTAGAACTGCTCTGAAAATGGTTCTCTCTGGAGTGTTGGGATTTGGGTTTAGGGTGGGTTATGGGAATTGAAGTTCAGATACTTTGTTCATATTTTTACTATGGAATTACTATGTCATGTATGTTATTTGAAAGATGGAATATTTGTAGTTGGAGTTTTTCAATAAAAATGATTTGATTAAAAAAAAAATATGAAACTAAAATTCCTTTGTTCTTGAGAAAGCATAGGATTTTACTAAGAGGTAAATTGCACGTTCCTTGTTTTCCAGACGCTTTACATTTTTGCTAGTTTTGTACGATTACACAATCCCTTTTATAGGCCAGTGCCAGCTGTACATCTCTCCCTAAACTCTTGTTCACACTATATTTTAAGCCAGTTTTATTCTATGGTTTCTAGATGTTGTCCAGCTTTGATAAATAATTAGTATTTATACTTTTGCTTTTAGATAGACTTGAAGAATGCAGATCCGGAAAGGGTGGAGAAACAAATTGAGAAGATGTTTGACGTTCCCGCTAGTGACTGTATCCGGGTACGATGCGCTCCAGATCAAAATCATTCCTGTAGGCAAATTTAACTCCGCTGTCTGTACCTTGTCTTTTATTTTTTTCTACAAAATGTGGCTGGAAAAGGGGCAATGTAGCGAGGAATTGACATCAATTTTTGGTGTTAAAAAAAAACCCCAAAAAAAAACAACTTTTGTGACGCATCATTTTTGCGCAAAAATGTGCAGCTTCCTATTTTACAGCACTCTTGCAACTTTTAGAAATTGGGCTTGGTAAGCTACACAGGTCTAAGAACGACGGGTGACGTTAAAAGTGGATAAAGATACACGGTGGCTCAGTGGTTAGCATTGTTGTTTTGCAGCGCTGGGGTCCTGGGTTCAAATCCCACCAAGGACGACATCTGCAAGAAGTTTGTATGTTCTCCCTGTGTTTGCGTGGGTTTCCTCCGGGTTCTCCGGTTTTCTCCCACACTCCAAAGACATACTGATAGGGAATGTAGATTGTGAGCCCCGATGGGGGCAGTGATGATAATGTCTGTAAAGTGCTGTGAAATTAATGGCGCCATATAAGTGAGTAAAATAAATAAAGATAGATGGAAGTGCTACATAAACATTTATCAAACATCGTGCAACACTTTGATACATTTGGCACAAATAATGGTAACACAACCACAAGCAAAACTGACCTGAGAAAGTCCCTTTATGATACATTTTTCAGAAAGAATTTGAAAGATTTAAAGCGTTAGAAATGAAGAAGATTATCCAATATCCCAGAAAAAGGAAAAGTCTCCAGATGTCTTTATGCCGGATGCCGGTCTGTGTCCATACCTAAAGAAGAGCTGTCAGAAGAATGGGAAAGGAATCCTTTAGTAAACATAAACATCCATTGGGGTTTTAGGTGTTAAAAAAATGATCATATGAAAGATTTTGTGATCTGCGGTTACATGATTGTAATAACAACATTAAAGCCCCATTCAGATGTGCAGGTTTTATCCATGAGAAACTGAGCAGAACGATATATAGGTTTGTGGGAGAAGATTCAGTATAAATTGTAATTTATTCATTAGATTTGAGAGTCCTCAGTGGTTGATACCTTTAATGGCTAACTGAAAAGATGGTAACAAATTGCAAGCTTTCCAGACGACTCAGGCTTCTTCATCAGGCAGACCTGAGACCTGAGTAGTCTGGAAAGCCTGCAATTTGTTACCTTTTAATGGCTAACGGAAAAGATGGTATCAACCACTGAGGACTCTCAAATCTAAATACTCTTCTATCTACTGGCTAATACAGTACAAAGATAGATGTTTTTCCTGTATCAATTTATTCAGTGGAATCCTGCTGTTTGTACAGATGAGTCCAGTGGGCGGTCCTACTAGTGATTGACAGCTATCTTTGCCTGCATGGTCATACAGGGAACTGTCAATCACTTAGTAGGACCGCCCACTGGACTAGTGTACATACGGCAGGACTTTTCACTGCATAAAATGCCAGTTTTGCTGACTCTCTTCCCACAGATATGTCTATCAGTCTGATCAACTTCTCTGCTCTACAACACCCCCTACAGATCTTATACCATTTCAACATGACAGGTTCCTTTAATCACCTGCAGATGACATAAGTAGCCATGTTCTGTGTGGCTTACGGAGGGGCTTGATTGCTTGTCAGCTTCAAACAGGTTTCATTTCTTCTGATTCGTTGGAGCCGAGTTCTAAACTGTATTAAGAAATTCATTTCTCTGTTTATTTCTATTAGATGTCGGGGAACCTTGGAACAAATGTGGAAAGTGTTCTTCAAGAAGTTGTCAGGAGGCTTCCACCGAGAGTACGAACTAATGTGGCTCTATCCATCTTCTCTTTATTAAAGGGAACCTGTCACCTTGGAAAATGCTATGTACCTGCAGGTATAGGGTTAATCTGCAGATAAATATTGTTACAATGCTGCCCGGCCGCCTTATTGATAGTGTAGGTACCGGGAGAAAATTAACTTCTTTCCTCCCTGCAGCCGCCGGCCTTCACTCATTGTTGTGCACGGAGCGGCTACAGTCTTGGATCACAGCACCGCTCGCTATATCAGGGGCGACGGCTGTAAACCCGGCCTGGATTTTGATTGACAGCTTGCTCTGCACAGATGCGCTGCAGAACCACTTAGAATCTGAGTGAAGGAGTAGTATGTTCACAGATAGAGAATATGGCTCATCCACGTGCAGATCTGCTCCACGTCCGATTACATATTTGTGGGAGAAACCCTAGTGGCAGCCTCATATTTCTGACATGGATCCTCTAGCACTATTTGTGAAACTGCGGCTCCCAGCATAACTTGATGAGAGACCGTCAGTCTGCTGGGACCTGTAGTTTCACTACAGCAGGAGTGTCACAAGCTGCGGACCTCTGCTCACTCCAGCACTGGTCGGCATTTTCAGCACGTGAACGTACGCTATGCTTTCTGGAGACACAAGGGTGTAGATCATTTTATCAAACCCTTGACTGTAAGTTTGCTGAACCCTAAGTGGATAATACTGTTCCCACAGTTTCAGTTTTGGGCCATTTAAGGGGAATTTAAAGGGTTCTGGCCACTGATTTTCCTTAAAGGGGATCAGTATCCCTGTATGTCTTTGTATATACTTGATAAAGACCTATAACAGGTCGAAACATTATGTGATGGCGGAATAAACTTTGTCTTTTGGAATTCATCACTCTGGACTGAACACGGTTTACTTACCTTTATCCCCCTTAACAGGATGTCTTATTTTTGTGTTTTAGTCCCAAGATTGAAAAGGGCAGCCCTCTTAAAGCCCTGCTGTTTGACTCCACGTTTGATCACTACAGAGGCGTCGTAGCAGCATCGCCCTGTGTGGAGGTGACGTGTGTAAAGGCAATAAAATCGTGTCTGCCCACTCTGGCAAGTGCTATGAAGTCAATGAGGTTGGCATACTGACCCCAGAGGAAGTGGCAGCCGAAAAACTAAGTTTTTTTTTAATAATTTTATTAGCCTTTCCCTCTGTCTTCACCAATCAGCCCTCTGTATTGATGATCAGATCAAAGATCTAGACAGGGATTGTCTCACGCTGCATCTCCTTCCTGATTGTATCACTGAGAAGACAGAAGCTGCCCCATCCCATTCTCCAAGAAATGCAGAACCCAATGCATCTGCTGTCCGTGATCCGCTTATTGTCAGAGGACATCATTAGGGACTGCATTTTCTCATTGCTTAAGAAATTGTTGGGGGATCCTGCTAATTGTTGAATAATAAAACTGCAGCACCGCTCCATTTAAAGCAGTGTTTCCCAAACTCCAGTCCTCATGGCCCCCAGCAGGTCAGGTTTTCAGGATTTCCTCAGTATTACACATGTGATGAAAGTATCATCAAGGAATCAGGAATTCTCTCACCTGTGCAATACTATGGAAATCCTGAAGACATGACCTGTGGGGGCCGTGAGGACTGGAGTTTGGGAAACACTGATTTTAAAGGGACTGTCAGCACAGAATGACTATTGAAACCAAGTACAAGCGCTCCGTGGATCACGGCGTGGGCCAATCCTTTATATGCACCTTCCCACCTGCTTGTTTTACCTCTGTCTCCTTCCTTCTCTGGTTCTATGAAGCCAGAGCTGTCAATCAAAGAAGAGGAGGGTGTGGATAGAGGGAAAACAAGCAGGTGGGAAGATAGATAGATAGATAGATAGATAGATAACAGTGCAATACAATATATTGGTAAAAGCAAAGCACATATACTAAATGAGAACAGATACTACACTTGATGTTAGCCAAAAGGTCGAGAAGCGATAACCTGAATTGGTTTTGGCCTATGACTGCACCCTGGCTTCAAGAAGGCACCCATTGTAGGGATAGGGACAAAGACTCCCCTTAGGAGGACATGTTGTTCATCAATAGTCACCTTAAAACCCACAACTTTACTGCTTGTTGCAGCTGCAGCCCACGCATGCATTTTTAATCTGCATGAGTCTGCCTATTTTCAAACATTCTCCCCTCCCCTCAATGTCCCATGTACCTGCAGACAAGGGGATGGGGAGAGGATAACTAATTATTGAACAAACAAGCAGCGGTCCACCTTCTTCCTAGTCTGCAGGCTCCCTGCAGACTGTAGCTGACTGCAGCAGCACAGCCAGATAAAGGCCAGGAGCCCATTATGACACGTGCAATGATGTTCCATGCTTCCATTCTTGCATTATTCCATTGTTCCATTGTCCCATTCTCTTGCATTATTCCATTGTTCCATTCACTCATTACATCTATTGCAAGCAATCTATCTGCCTGGGTGAAAACCAATAGGATGCTCTGATTGACAGACATAGGTAGCACTTTAAAACAACATCTCAGACCAAACTTTTTTTTATCTTTTTTTCATCCACAGATAGAAAATTAAAGAAGTCAGTGCTCCACCAGAGGGAGCCAGCATTTCACTAAAGAAATCGTAACGGCCCCCACATTTTTTTTAAATGCGTGGTACTCAGCAACACCCAACTGATGGGACAGTTGAATTAAAAGAGTAGCAGCTGATAACAAGGCCACTGATTAGGTATATGGCGTATGTGCAAAGGTGTAGCAAAGGACAAATGCATTATTGCAGCTTATCTCAGAAAGGAAGGGATAGAAAGATAGATAGATTGGATGGATGGATGGAGGGGCATATACACCTACCCAGGATGGATGGATGAATGGAAAAGCATATACATCTACCCAGGATGGATGGCTGGAGGGGCATTTACACCTACCCAGGATGGATGGATGCAGGGGCATAAACACCTACCCAGGATGCATGGATGGATGCATGGGGATGAAGGGGGGTCAGGCTGGACACATGGGGACATGGATGGACGCATGGGACTGAAGGGGGGGCAGGCTGGATATGTGGGGACCTGGATGGACGCATGGGGCTGAAGGGGGGGCAGGCTGGACACGTGGGGACCTGGATGGACGCATGGGGCTGAAGGGGGGGCAGGATGGACACGTGGGGACCTGGATGGACGCATGGGGCTGAAGGGGGGGCGGGCTGGACACGTGGGTACCTGGATGGATGCATGGGGCTGAAGGGGGGGCAGGCTGGACACGTGGCGACCTGGATGGACGCATGGGGCTGAAGGGAGGGCAGGCTGGACACGTGGGGACCTGGATGGACGCATGGGGCTGAAGGGGGGCAGGCTGGACACGTGGGGACCTGGATGGACGCATGGGGCTGAAGGGGGGGCAGGCTGGACACGTGGGGACCTGGATGGACGCATGGGGCTGAAGGGGGGGCAGGCTGGACACGTGGGGGGACCTGGATGGACGCATGGAGGTGAAGGGGGGCAAGCTGGACACGTGGGGACCTGGATGGATGCATGGAGGTGAAGGGGGGCAAGCTGGACACGTGGAGACCTGGATAGATATATGGGGTGGGGTGGGATGCATATATGGGGGGGCTAGGATGGATATATATATAAATCAAAACTGTTATATATATATGATATAGATATAGATATATATAGATATATGGGACAGAATGGATATATGAAGGGGGGCAGGCTGGACACATGGAGGCCAGGATGGATATATGGGAGGGGCATGGGTTGCAAAGGATGCTCACCAGAGGGATATATTCCTGAAAAGGAGTCAATCATAATCAGTGTCCCGGGATTACGGCTACAAAAATGAATTAAAGGGTTATTTCCATCTTCACAGATATTGTAAAAACCTGCACTTTTGCAATTTACTGCTTCTTGACATTTGCAGCCGTTCTTGAGATATTAAGACTTTTCTTTTGTTTACAGATCGTTGCCTAGGAGACCGACCACCGCTGCTGTCTCGATAATAACCACTGTGCTGAAGTTGGCTGGGATTGGGAGGTAACAGCGCGCTCCAGCAAACTTGGCCCAGATTACTGATATATCCATTATTTGATGCATCTACCTTAAAAGCCTTGATTTGCTCGGTGATGGCAGAACACATGAGAACTATGCGGCTTTCCTTCTTTTCCTCGTCCACCGAATCCTTATCTTCAGACAGTGTCCGGTGTTGAGACGCCTTTTTCTTCTCCTCTTCTAACGTCTTCTGCTTCTGCTGAAACAGTTTCATCATCTTGTAGATCTCTCAGAAGAATTCGTCCACCTCGGCTTCCATGCTTTCTCCGTTCAGGTCAAGGAAAGCGCCGTCGATCCACCTGGAAGCGTGAGATTTTTCAAGACATATTTTGATAAATTTCATGTTTTTAGCTCATCTATTACTGTTTATTCTGCTTTTTTTCTCTTCTACATCTATGGCTATGGTTGTCCCATAAATAATATTTAATCACCTATCCACAAGGTTGTTGATAAATATCTGATCACTGGGAGTCCGACTGCTGCAGCCCCCAGCAGTTTTGAAAGCGGTGGTCCTAGATACAGCTTTATGAATGAAGCATGTGTGCATCTATGGGAGTGATGGCTACGCATGCGCATGACTGCTCCCATAGACATGAATGGAGCACTGGCTATGCATGCGCACGATCACTCCATTCACACAACAGACTTTGGAACCTCTGTCCTCAGTATTAGAGCACCCCTACCGATCATACATTTATCTCCTATTTTGCAGAAGGGATTGTCCGACCTTGGGGTACAAGTCTACAGTCTATGTAACTGCAGACTTTTAAATCCTCACATTGCACGCACTGCGAGGATTTTCCGGTGCCGGGAACGGGCTGTTATGTGATCACAAGTATGTGATTTGCATACTTCAGACCACATTCCGACTAGACGTGTCTGGCTCCACTCAATGTGCTTGCATTGAGCAAGGCCGGATATGTCTAGTTGGGATGTGACCGTATATATGCAAATCACATACTTGCTGTCACACGCCTGTGCTCCCGATGCTGGAGAATCCTTATTACGCGCACAGTACACATGCTGTGAGGATTCACATGTCTGCAGTCACATGGAGTGACTGCAGACTTGTGCCCCAAGGCCGGACAGCCCTTTAATAACACATAATCCCCTTGTAATATATGCAAGACTTTTGGCGCTTGGTTATTTCCAGGACCGAAGAACAGTGATGGGGACAGAACGATTGGTTATTAGATATACTTTGTCCCTATAACGTTACAAGGGGTGAAGTGCTGTAGATAAAGATGATTTTTGCTGCCATAAATGATTCGTTCCCAACGAATTAGTGTTTTGCTTGTTCATAAGGGTGATTACTGGCACATTTACACGGGCTGATAATTGGGAATGATTATCAGCTTGTTTAAATGCGCCATTTACTCTCCACTTCAGATCACGTATGGTGTTAATAAATAACGGCATGCCAAGAGTTAACTCAGAATTCCCCAATGGGGTGCACATACTTTTTTTCAGTTTTTTGCCATTTGTAAATCAGTGCAAAAAGTTTCTGGTAAGGTTCGATGTTGACTTTTGAAGAATCCAGCTGAGGGTATGTTGTAAGGTCCCATTTATACAGCGCTTCTTCTTTGTTAATATAAGCCACCGCCTCCTCTGCGTCTGCTATTCGCTTCTGTACAGTCCTCACATCTGTCACTTACTGAAACCAGGCACAATAAACACAGATAAGTAAAGGGTTAACCGGACTGCCTCCATTAAAGAAAATGAGTTAGACATTCACAAGTTACAGTATGAGACTGACTTCTCACCGGTGAACTTTACTTCTCGTTTGCAGAATACAGACTCCTATATGCTCCACTTTATAGACAGCTGATGTCAGAGGTGTAACTTTCAGGCCTTTCAGGTCTATTGGACACAAATCGTTTCAGGCCTATTGGACGCAACGCATTTCAGGCCTATTGGACGCAATGCATTTCAGGCCTATTGGACGCAATGCATTTCAGGCCTATTGGACGCAATGCATTTCAGGCCTATTGGACGCAATGTATTTCAGGCCTATTGGACGCAACGATTTTCAGGCCTATTGGACGCAACGACTTTTAGGCCTATTGGACGCAACGCGTTTCAGGCCTATTGGACGCAACGCGTTTCAGGCCTATTGGAACAACTCGTTTCAGGCCTATTGGACGCAACGTGTTTCAGGCCTATTGGACGCAATGCGTTTCAGGCCTATTGGATGCAACGCGTTTCAGGCCTAGTGGACGCTTTCATACGCCAGTGCTCAGGTGTGACGACTGCCTCTGACCTGCCTTTGTTTGACTGCACTTCAGGTTAAGCACTAGGGACTGCCTCTATAAAGACTGTTCTGGCTGATAATGGTGGTCAGTCGGGTTTATGTTTTTTTCATAGTTTTTTTTTGCATAGCAAAAATAATGCTGCAGTCAAGGGCGTAACTACAGTGCGTGCAGGGGTTGCAGTCGCATCTGGAGCTAAGGGGGGCTCAAAAGGTCTCTTTGACTCATATGAGAAGATCACTACTATTAAAGACCAGCAATAGTTGGGGGCCCTAATGGAGATTTTGCATTGAAGCTTCAGGTTACACTATTGGCTGTAGTCTCAATATTCTTGATTCTTGCCTTTAAAAAGGGATAGAACCCCCCCAAAAGAAACAACATAAAAAAAGCCTAATGCAACTCCAAACCGGAGTTAGGGAGCATTTTATAACTACTTCCCAGGAACGCTCGTTTAAGGATAATTGTGCAGTATAAATAGGCTGCCAATCACCGACGAATGGCCAAACGCTTGATCGTCGGGTGAAATGATCTTTTGTGTTGCACAAAAAAATTATCGTTCACGACAACCATGATGCGTTTTGGGTAAAAAGGATCTGTACAAATATGAAAAGAGTCTTAAAGTAATGAAAATAAGAAGAGGGAAAACTATAACACAGCCTGTGACTATCATACCTGCTGCATCATAGCCAGCTTAGAGTACTCTGCAAATTCTTCCATCCGACGCAAAAGTTTCTCCAGTTCCAGCATAAGCTTCTCTCTTTTCCCCAGCAGCTCGCCCTCTCCTTTACGCTTGGCGTTTTCAATCAGCTTTTAGAAAGGAACAGTTATCAAAAAACGCTCCCAGAGCGCCCCGTTTAATTACCTGGACACTGCAGGGGGCTGCTGTTTCATTGGGGCTGGCACCCGAGACCCCATTTTCAGAAATGAGCCCACATACCTGGCCATTTTCATCAAACACTGGGTTGATATTTTTTGGCCACAGTAACACTGTTGAGTTCAGGATGATATCTTCAGGTACAAATAAATGAACATCTAGAAGATAACTCATCCTCCGCTGACACTCCTAAAATGAAACAAATGAAACTCACTATGTATTAATGTATCTAGCATCTACAATCACAGGGGTTGCACCAATTATATTTTTTCCAAAAACTTAGGTTATAAAATTATACTGATGCTCCACAACTACAGTTCCCTCCATCAGTTTGTGTTCTTCCTGCTCTATGTGGACATGTGATTTCTGTAGCCAATCACTGGCTGGAGCAGGTTACCACCGTAGTCACTGATAGGCTGCAGCAATCACATGATCATGTTGGGGATCTGATCACTGAAACCTGGAGGGGGACTGGTAAGTATAGCTAGTATGACATGACCTATAGATGGAAAAATACATATTAACCAGGACACAAGAAATATCGGAATAATCCTATATATTATGTTTTACACTAATTATACCCAGGGACGTAAGTACAGCAATTCGGGACTTTAGCTCTACCAGGCTTTTATTCTTCTCCTGCTCCACAAGCGCAATCTCCTCTATTACATCTTCATTAGTTTCAGGAGCCTTTAACGCTTGTTCCTTGATTTTCTCAAATTCCATGAAGATCCTAAGCGAAGCAAAGATTATTACACACAGGGGCATCTCACTAAATTAGAATATCATCAAAAAGTTACTTTATTTCAGTTTTCAGTACAAAAATTGAAACTCCTATATTATATAGAGTCATTACACACAGAGGGATCTATTTCAAGTGTTTATTTCTGTTAATGTTGATGATTATGGCTTACAGCCGATGAAAACACAACAGTCATTATCTCAGTAAATTAGAATACTTTATAACAACAGATTGAAAAATGTTTTTAAAATCTGAAATGTTGTCCTACTGAAATGTATGTTCAGTAAATGCACTCAGTACTTGGTCGGGGCTCCTTTTGCATCAATTACTGCATCAATGCGGCAATGTGGCATGGAGGCGATCAGCCTGTGGCACTGCTGAGGGGTTATGGAAGCCCAGGTGGCTTTGATAGCAGCCTTCAGCTCGTCATCATTGTTGGGTCTGATGTCTCTCATCTTCCTCTGGACAATACCCTATAGATTCTCTATAATAGATTCTCTATGGGGTTAAGGTCAGGCGAGTTTGCTGCCAATAAAGCACAGTGATACTGTTGTTTGTAAACCAGGTATTGGTACTTTTGGCAGTGTGGACAGGGGACAAGTCCTGCTGGAGAATGACATTTCCATCTCCAAAAAGCTTGTCGGCAGAGGGAAGCATGAAGTGCTGTAAAATGTCCTGGTAGACAGCTGCGCTGACTTTGGTCTTGATAAAACACAGTGGACCTACACCAGCAGATGACATGGCTCCGCAAACCATCACCGATTGTGGAGACTTCACACTAGACCTCAAGCAGCTTGGATTGTGGCCTCTCCACTCTTCCTCCAGACTCTGGGACCTTGATTTCCAAATGAAAATTGGAACTCTGGGACCTTGTGGAGTGTGTCAATGACTGCCTTCTGGACATCTGTCAAGTCAGCAGTCTTCCCAATGATTGTGGAGCCTACTGAAACAGACTAAGGGACCTTTTTAAAAGCTTAGGAAGCCTTTGCAGGTGTATTTGTTAATTATTTTAATTTACTGAGATAATGACTTTTGTGTTTCCATTGGCTGTAAGCCATAATCAACAACATTAACAGAAATAAACACTTGAAATATATCACTCTGTTTGTAATGACTCTATATAATATATGAATTTAAATTTTTGTACTGAAGAAATGAAAAAAATTAACTTTTTGATGATATTCTAATTTAGTGAGATGCACCTGTATATTATATACTGGAATGTGATGATATTTTATGGTATCATAAGTAAAGTAATGTGAGATTCTTAACTTTTACTGTAGCGTCAGCATCTATAACTCACTGTATGAAATCATAGCAGAAGTAGCACTTGACCTCGACCCCAAGGGCCCCTGAACGGCACATGGCAGGTAGAGGCCCATTACAGATTATTTTTTTCTATTGTGAAACCTCCTTGAATCCAGGATTTTGCTCACTCTTCATTCTCCAATCTGTGATTTGTCACCAGTCTATCTAGTAATATATTTGCAAAACTTTTTGCTTTGTCAGCCAGGCCTTGCTTTAAGTCATCGTAGTCGAGGTGTACCATGGTGAAGTAAGCACGGGTGGGCAGTCCCATGATATCTCTGGCCAGGGTGTGAAATTGTTCTATAAACTGGAATACAAATATAAATCAGTCTCGTTTACCCTTGAGATTTCTGATTTGACCCTCAATTATTATCGGACACGTTGCACCCCTCGCTCTGTAGGACTTAGGACAGTATTGATTCTAATGGGAATGGTAAGAAAATGATTCCTGCAACTTAGTCCTCGTTGCTGCGTCCACCCGACTACAGCTGTGATCAGCTTATTGTCAAGGGACCCTTCAAACGAACCAAAGGGGGTCCCCGTAAAGTGAACCTGTCAGGTCCTTCAGGCATGCCAAATTCCTGCATTGAGATCCACGGTATATATCTGGCAAAAATGTTTCTACCTTAAAAGACTAAACTTTTTATGTGCCGGCTGTCATATGCAAATTGGGCATGTGAAATTAAGTATTATACACCTGTCTTGGGTATCCGAGCTCTGCTTCCTTCACTTCGGTCTGCTGCCCCGTGTTGTGCTCCACGTCAGGTTTTACAGGTTGTCCTGTGTAGCTCAGTGACATAATCTCCTAAATCCTATTTATGGACCATTAAGACACACTCCTGGGTCTTAGGATTGAGTTTTTAGACTTTTGTTTGGTGTGCTCCACCTTCTGCGTTAACTTTCTTCCATTCCTACTGGGTTACGCTACATCCATCCTGCAGCTCCCAAGATTCCTGAGTGCCAATTCCTTGCTGCTCATGTGCCTTCCTGCTTGCCACACCAACACCCGGGGTCCGTGTGCCCACCCAGACCCGAGGCTTAGAAGATCCACCTCGCCAGGTGAGACTAAGATGCCATGATTTGGGTGTGATCACAGCATCTGAGGTCGGATTTGTTTGTGGGAAGTGACGTCCCGCTGGACTAGTCCTAGATAACTTGCATATGATGAACGGCGCATAAGCAGTCAATTTTTACTAGAAACATCAAAGCCAGTGTTGCTGTGCAGGGATGAGTCAATTTAATGACGGTTCGAGATAATATGCAAGAAGGTCCAATATGTAAAAAAAAAAAAACACATTATGATCACACATACAGTACAGACCAAAAGTTTGGACACACCGTCTCATTTAAAGATTTTTCTGTATTTTCATGACTATGAAAATTGTACATTCACACTGAAGGCATCAAAACTATGAATTAACACATGTGGAATTATATACTTAACAAAAAAGTGTGAAACAACTGAAAATATGTCTTATATTCTAGGTTCTTCAAAGTAGCCACCTTTTGCTTTGATGACTGCTTTGCACACAGTTTCTACTTTCTCCGCGGCTGAACCATCCACCAGCCAGCTGAAGCTTTCAACTATCAAATAATATAACACAGAATTTATAGTTGTATCTAGACTCATCTTAATATCGGGCGGAGAAAACTTTCAAAGAGGATTATACAGCTGATCGGACATGGATTTTTGAAAGCGAGTTCTCTGGCTTCATCAGGTCTAAGAAATCAATTTGATAATCTACATTTATATGGTGAAATCTAGAGACAGATCCTCTTTGCAGTGCTTGTTAGACCAATGATATACAGTATTTCTGCATGATAATGTCTGATAGATGAGGATCACACCTCTGGGAACCCCTAACACTGAGTTCAATGGCTTTTGGAAAGGTATCAGGATCAAAGCGTCCACAGGAAGATCATGCTGCAAGCGCCGGCAGGAGATTTCTGATTGTGATTGTTCCATCCCTTTAATACTAGATTCACGTCCAGCTTCCCATATGTTCCATCGCTTTAATACTTACGATTCACGTCCAGCTTACTGTATGTACCATTCTTTTAATTATTCGCGGCCAGCTTACCATATGTACCATCCCTTTAATGACTCACGTCCAGCTTACCCTATGTACCATCCCTGTAATGACTCATGTCCAGCTTACCGTATGTACCATGCCTTTAATGATTCGCAGCCAGCTTACCGTATGTACCATCCCTTTAAAGACTCACGTCCTGCTTACTGTATGTATCATCCCTATAATGATTCACGTCCAGCTTACCGTATGTACCATCCCTATACTGATTCACGTCCAGCTTACAGTATGTACCATCCCTTTAATGACTCACATCCTGCTTACTGTATGTACCATCCCTATACTGATTCACGTCCAGCTTACAGTATGTACCATCCCTTTAATGACTCACGTCAAGCTTACCGTATGTACCATCCCTTTAATGATTCACGTCCAGCTTACCATATGTACCATCCCTTTAATGATTCACGTCCAGCTTACCGTATGTACCATCCCTTTAATGACTCACATCCTGCTTACCGTATGTACCATCCCTGTAATGACTCATGTCCAGCTTACCATATGTACCATCCCTTTAATGATTCACGTCCAGCTTACCATATGTACCATGCCTTTAATGACTCACGTCCAGCTTACCGTATGTACCATCCCTTTAATGACTCACGTCCAGCTTACCATATGTACCATCCCTTTAATGACTCACGTCCAGCTTACCATATGTACCATCCCTTTAATGATTCACGTCCAGCTTACCATATGTACCATCCCTTTAATGACTCATGTCCAGCTTTCCGTATGTACCATCCTTTTAATGACTCACGTCCAGCTTACCATATGTACCATCCCTTTAATGACTCACGTCGAGCTTACCGTATGTACCATCCCTTTAATGATTCACGTCCAGCTTACCATATGTACCATCCCTTTAATGACTCACGTCCCGCTTACCGTAGGTTTGGAAATGCCTGAATGGCTGGTGTAGATTGTGGCTGACGGCCTCCTTCAGCTTCAGCGCAGCAGAATCAAAGATGTAATCAGGGAGTTTGGCCTCGATGATCTGAACCGTGTTACTACCAGAAAGCCACGGCTGCACCGTCTGAATGTTCTGGACAAAGAAGAACGTTCTATAAAGTGACATGAATACTGCAGAAGTCTCTAATATAAACCCCCTGAACATCCACCTATTATGATATAAATAAATCAAAAACTCCATACAAAGCTCCATATCCTCAGCATAGACATGGAATAAAAGCTGCCATGCTGTGTATCCTCAGTGGCCACTAAAGGGAGCTTAAAGGGCATCTGTCACCCCAAAAATTCATATTTAACCACTTATACATTTAAAGCGCACCTGTCAGCAGGATTGAGCTCAGTAAAACACATACATTGTCAGGTGGGTGCCACTACACTGATTAAAATGATAAATTAGTTGATTAAATCCGTCCTGTGGTTCTTGTGTAACCTTTACTTTCAGTTTGGAGATAATGATACGCTCGTGCTCTGGGGCGGCCTGTGGGGGGCGCTCTATCTGGTGCTCTGCTTATATATTCATCTATATGCTCTTATGACAGCTCACTGTGCCTTCACTGACCTGCCTCCTCTTTTACATAATGCATCTAGTAGTGCGGGGCTAGGTAAAATAGGAGGCAGGTCAGTGGACGATCAGTGAGCTGTCATAAGAGCATACACATGAATATGTAAGCAGAGCACCAGATAGAGTGCCCCCACATGCCGCCCCGGAGCATAAGCGTATCATTATTTCCAAACTGAAAGTAAAGATTACACAAGAACCACAGGACAAATTTCATCAACTAAGGTATCATTTTACTCTGTGTAATGTCGCCCTCCTGACAGTGTATGTGGTTTACTGAGCACACTCCTGCTGACAGGTGCACTTTAATAGGGGACTGGAGTGGAGAGCCATCCCTTCATGGGGGCCCACCGGAGGATTCTCCATTTCTCCTGTTGGCCAGTCCGAGCCTGTAAAAGTGTTTATGCTACCCAACTCTTCTACTTATAATTCTCATATATTTTTGCAATGTGTATTACAAAGTCAATATACTCGTTGTCCTATCCCTGCATGGGGGCCCACCGGAGGATACTGCTGCGGACGCTCATATACTAGGTGACAGCCAATAGCAATTGTAAATCAGCCAGTACTATATTTTTTTTTGCTGTGATATTCCAAAATGGTGGCAGCAAATTTCCAATTTTTTTTACTGCAGTTTTTACCTGTGAGCCACACATGTACCTACTATAAAAAGTAAGTTGTCAGCATTGAAAAAAAATCCTGATACCTGAAGGGTCTTGGAGATCCGAGTTAATATAAATAGTACAACTTCTTCTACGTCCTGGAAGCTTGGATAGAAATCCATTTTCTCGTCATCAAATGTAAGTTGCATTTTGAAGATTGGTAAAAATTGCAGGTCTATCAGGTCAAATAAACGGACATAAGTTTCTACAGTTTTCTGCAGAAGGTCTCTCACCTGTGGGGGGAGAAATCAGCAAGTATATATTAGTGTTTATAAGGAGAAAAAATACATGACTACGAGAGTGGTGCAGAAAACAGGGAGACGGACTGGGCCATAAGAGAAGAAAGCTGAGTGACAACATTTACTGTGGGTGGGAAATCCTTAATCCCTTCAGGACCGGATCATTTTTTGTTTTGCATTTTTTCCTTCCCTTCTTCAAAAAGCCATACATTTTTTAATTTTTCCATTGATATAGCTGCAAGAGGCTATGTAATGTGCTGTAGCTTAACCCCTTCCCAACATATGACATACTGTTATGCCATGTTCCTGTAGATGTGCAAAATTTGGACCTGGGCCCCCACCAGCATGTTGGTCAGATGTATGGGCCCTTATAGCATTCTAGATCCGATAATGATGCGCGTGTTCGCCCTTGCCTTGGATGTTTCCTGTAATAATCTCCCCCATCGTAGCTCTAGCCCCATCCTATAATAATGTCTCTCATTCTAGGCCCCTTCCTGGTATAATGTTCCCCTTCCTGCGCCCCTTCCTGTTATAATATCCCCTATCCTGGGCCTCTTCCTGTTATAATATCCACCTTCTGTGTATAATACCCCCCATCCTGAGCCCCTTTCAGCAATAACGTCCCAATCCTGGGCTCCTTCCTGGCATAATGTCCTTGGTCCAGGGCCTCTTACTGTAATAATGTCCCCCATCCTGGCCCCTTCCTGTAACAATGTCCCCTATCCTAGTATAATATCCCACATCCTATAACAATTTCTTCCATCCTGGTATCCTGTCCCCCATCCTAGGCCCCATTCTGGTATAATGACCTCCATCCTTGTGCCCTTCCTGGTGTAATGTCCTTCATCCTGGCCCATGTCATGGTATAATGATCCCCATTCTGGTATAATGCTCCCTATCCTGGGCTGCTTCCTTGTACAATGCCCCCCATTCTGAACCCCTGCCTTGTATAATGCTCCCCATCCTTGGCCCCTTCCTTGTAAAATGCTCCCCATCATGCGCCCCTTCCTTGTATAATGCTCCCCATCATGCGCCCCTTCCTTGTATAGTGCTCCCCATCCTGCGCCCCTTCCTTGTGTAATGCTCCCCATCTTGCGCCCCTTCCTTTATAATGCTCCCCATCTTGCGCCCCTTCCTTGTATAATGCTCCCCATCTTGCGCCCCTTCCTTGTGTAATGCTCCCCATCCTGCGTTCCTTCCTTGTGTAATGCACCTCATCCTAGGCTACTTCCTTGTATAATGCTCCCCATCTTGCACCCCTTCCTTGTGTAATGCTCCCCATCCTGCGACCTTTCCTTGTATAATGCTCTCCATCTTGCGCCCCTTCCTTGTGTAATGCTCCTCATCCTAGGCTACTTCCTTGTATAATGCTCCCCATCTTGGGACCCTTCCTTGTCTAATTCTCCCCATCCTAGGACCCTTCCTTGTATAATGCTTCTCATCCTAAGCTACTTCCTTGTATAATGCTCCCCATCCTGGGACCCTTCCTTGTCTAATTCCCCCCATCCTGGGCACCTTCCTTGTATAATGCTCCCCATCCTGGAACCCTTCCTTGTCTAATTCCCCCCATCCTGGGCCCTTTCCTTGTATAATGCTCCCTATCCTGGGCCCCTTCATTATATAATGCGCCCCATCCTGGGCCCCTTCCTTGTCTAATTCTCCCCACCCTGAGCCCCTTCCTTGTATAATGCTCCCCATCCTTGGCCCTTTCCTGGTATAATGTTCTGTTGTTCTTTTCCAATACATTAAATAAACAAAAATAAATGATTCTTCTTACCTTCCTGCGCTCCCACGACATGCGGCGCCTTCTTCTGTAGCTGATTTCAGTGTGCCGGTAGAGGCAGCGCATGACGTCACTTCCATGCGTCGCTCGTGACTGGCACGCCGACATCAGCTACCGGCCTTTGATTGGCTGGCGGCATGCATTGCAGCTCAGGGACCCGGCATGTCCCTGCGCAGCAATATACTTCAGCCGGATGTGCGTCCTCAGACTGTGGAAGTGCCATAAATATATGAGATGGGAATACCACTCTGAGTCTATGTTTGATCCAGAGATACAATAATGAACATGAATCCTTATATATCACGGATCTCGCTGCCGACTTTACCTGGTTGGACATAAGTGTCGAGACGCAGTTATAAAAGGAATCCAATTTGTCCGCATTAATCAACTGCAGGGCATCTTGATTGGCAAATAGATTGATCACTTTGGGGTACCAAGTGTTCAGCAACTTTTCTTCTGTCTTGGCACAAGCCAAGGATACGCTGTTCCTCAGGGATTCACATTCTACAGGACCCCTGGACCCGACAAAGAATAAAGCACTTTATCATATTAAACCTGACAGGGCACACCTGTGAGGTGAAGACCATTTCCGGTGACTACCTCTAGAAGTTCATCAAGAGAATGCCAAGAGTGTGCAAAGCAGTCATCAAAGCAAAAGGGGGCTGCTCTGAAGAACCTAGAATATAAGACATATTTTCAGTTGTTTCACACTTTTTTGTTAAGTATATAATTCCACATGGGTTAATTCATAGTCATGAAAATACACACATATACAGTATACATATATATACACACACATACAGCATATATATATATACACACATATACAGTATACATATATACACATACAGTATACATATATATATACACACATACAGTATACATATATATATACACACATACAGTATACATATATACACACATATACAGTATACATATACACACATACAGTATACATATACACACATACAGTATACATATATACACATATACAGTATACATATACACACATATACAGTATACATATACACACATACAGTATACATATATACACATATACAGTATACATATATATATACACACATATACAGTATACATATATACACCCATATACAGTATACATATATACACACATATACAGTATACATATAAATACACACATACAGTATACATATAAATACACACATACAGTATACATATATACACCCATATACAGTATACATATATATACACACATATACAATATATATACACATATACAGTATACATATATATACACACATACCGTATAAATATATATATACACATATATACAGTATACATATATACACCCATATACAGTATACATATATATACACACACACATACAGTATACATATATATACACACACACATACAGTATACATATATATATACACACGCATATACAGTATACATATATATACACACATATACAGTATACATATATATACACACATACAGTATACATATATATACACATATACAGTATACATATATATACACACGCATATACAGTATACATATATATACACCCATATACAGTATACATATATATACACACATATACAGTATACATATATATACACACATATACAATATATATACACATATACAGTATACATATATATACACACATACCGTATAAATATATATACACATATATACAGTATACATATACACACACATATACAGTATACATATATACACACACACATATACAGTATACATATACACACACACACATACAGTATACATACATACACACATATACAGTATACATATATATACACACATATACAGTATATATATATACACATATACAGTATACATATATATACACACATACAGTATACATATATACACCCACTAGATGGTGGCCCGATTCTAATGCATCGGGTATTCTAGAATATGTATGCGGCCGACAGGGCGCAATCAGCAGAGCAGTGTTTAAATTTGGCGCCAAAATCGCTGATTGGTCGAGGCCGGCAACCGTGACCAATCACCAAAGCGGTGTTAAAACTTGGCGGCTATATCGCAGATTGGTCACGGCCGGCGGTCGCGACTAATCAGCAGAGCGGGGTTTAAATTTGGCGCCAATAATGCTGATTGGTCGTGGGCAGCGAACACGACCAATCAGCAGAGCGGGGTTTAAATTTGGCGCCAATAATGCTGATTGGTCGCAAGCAGCGAACGCGACTAATCAGCAGAGCGGGGTTTAAATTTGGCGCCAATAATGCTGATTGGTCGCGTTCGCTGCTTGCGACCAATCAGCAGAGCGGGGTTTAAATTTGGCGCCAATAATGCTGATTGGTTGCGGTCGCGACCAATCAGCACAGCGTTATTTAAATTTGGCGCCAATAATGGTGATTGGTCACGGACGGGACCAATCAGCAGAGCGGTGTTTAAATTTGGCGCCAATAATGCTGATTATTTGCGACCGGTAACCGTGACCAATCAGCATAGCGGTGTTTAAATTTGGCGCCAATATCGCTGTATATGTATACTGTATATGTGTGTGTATATATATGTATACTGTATGTGTGTATATATATGTATACTGTATATGGGTGTGTATATGTATGTATACTGTATATGTGTGTGTATATATATGTATACTGTATGTGTGTGTGTATATATATGTATACTGTATGTGTGTGTGTATATATATGTATACTGTATGTGTGTGTATATATATGTATACTCTATATGTGTGTATATATATGTATACTGTATATGTATACTGTATATATGTGTATATATATATATATATATATATATATGTATACTCTATGTGTGTATATATATGTATACTGTATATGTGTATATATATATATATATATATGTATACTGTATATGTGTGTATATATGTATACTGTATATGGGTGTATATATATATATATGTATACTGTATATGTGTATATGTATGTATACTGTATGTGTATATGTATGTATACTGTATATGTGTGTATATATATGTACACTGTATATGTGTGTGTATATGTACACTGTATATGTGTGTGTATATGTATACTGTATATGTGTGTGTATATGCTGTATTACTGTATATATGCGTGTATATATGTATACTGTATATATGTGTGTATATATGTATACTGTATATGTGTGTATATATGTATACTGTATATGTGTATATGTATACTGTATATGTGTGTATATATATATGTATACTGTATATGTGTGTATATATGTATACTGTATATGTGTGTATACATATGTATACTGTTTATGGGTGTATATATGTATACTGTATATGTGTGTATTTATGTATACTGTATATAGGTGTGTATATATGTATACTGTATATAGGTGTGTATATATGTATACTGTATATAGGTGTGTATATGTATACTGTATATAGGTGTGTATATGTATACTGTATATGTGTGTATATATATGTATACTGTATATGTGTGTGTATATATGTATACTGTATGTGTTTGGACACATCTTCTCATTTAAAGATTTTTCTGTATTTTTATGACTCTGAAAATTGTACATTCACACTGAAGGCATCAAAACTATGAATTAACACATGTGGAATTATATACTTAACAAAAAGTGTGAAACAACTGAAAATATGTCTTATATTCTAGGTTCTTTACAGTAGCCCCCTTTTGCTTTGATGACTGCTTTGCACACTCTTGGCATTCTCTTGATGAGCTTCAAGAGGTCGTCACCGGAAATGGTTTTCACTTCACAGGTGTGCCCTGTCAGGTTTAATAAGTGGGATTTCTTGCCTTATAAATGGGGTTGGGACCATCAGTTGTGTTGTGCAGAAGCCTGGTGGATACACAGCTGATAGTCCTACTGAATAGACTGTTAGAATTTGTATTATGGCAAGAAAAAAGCAGCTAAGTAAAGAAAAACGAGTGGCCATCATTACTTTAAGAAATGAAGGTCAGTCAGTGCGAAAAATTGGGAAAACTTTGAAAGTGTCCCCAAGTGCAGTTGCAAAAACCATCAAGCGCTACAAAGAAACTGGCTCGCATGAGGACCGCCCCAGGAAAGGAAGACCAAGAGTCACCTCTGCTTCTGAGGATAAGTTTATCCGAGTCACCAGCCTCAGAAATCGCAGGTTAACAGCAGCTCAGATTAGAGACCAGGTCAATGCCACACAGAGTTCTAGCAGCAGACACATCTCTTCAACCACTGTTAAGAGGAGACTTTGTGCAGCAGGCCTTCATGGTAAAATAGCTGCTAGGAAACCACTGCTAAGGACAGGCAGCAAGCAGAAGAGACTTGTATGGGCTAAAGAACACAAGGAATGGACATTAGACCAATGGAAATCTGTGCTTTGGTCTGATGAGTCCAAATTTGAGATCTTTAGTTCCAACCACCGTGTCTTTGTGCGACGCAGAAAAGGTGAACGGATGGACTCTACATGCCTGGTTCCCACCGTGAAGCATGGAGGAGGAGGTGTGATGGTGTGGGGGGGCTTTGCTGGTGACACTGTTGGGGATTTATTAAAAATTGAAGGCATACTGAACCAGCATGGCCACCACAGCATCTTGCAGCGGCATGCTATTCCATCTGGTTTGCGTTTAATTGGACCATCATTTATTTTTCAACAGGACAATGACCCCAAACACACCTCCAGGCTGTGTAAGGGCTATTTGACCAAGAAGGAGAGTTATGGGGTGCTACGCCAGATGACCTGGCCTCCACAGTCACCAGACTTGAACCCAATCGAGATGGTTTGGGGTGAGCTGGACCGCAGAGTGAAGGCAAAAGGGCCAACAAGTGCTAAGCATCTCTGGGAACTCCTTCAAGATTGTTGGAAAACCATTTCGGGTGACTACCTCTTGAAGCTCATCAAGAGAATGCCAAGAGTGTGCAAAGCAGTCATCAAAGCAAAAGGTGGCTACTTTGAAGAACCTAGAATATAAGACATATTTTCAGTTGTTTCACACTTTTTTGTTAAGTATATAATTCCACATGTGTTAATTCATAGTTTTGATGCCTTCAGTGTGAATGTACAATTTTCATAGTCATGAAAATACAGAAAAATCTTTAAATGAGAAGGTGTGTCCAAACTTTTGGTCTGTACTGTATGTATACTGTATATGTGTGTATATATATGTATACTGTATATGTGTGTATATATATGTATACTGTATATGTGTGTATATATGTATACTGTATATGTGTATATATGTATACTGTATGTGTGTATATATGTATACTGTATATGTGTGTATATATGTATACTGTATATGGGTGTGTATATGTATACTGTATATATGCGTGTATATATGTGTATATATATGTATACTGTATATGTGTGTGTATATATGTATACTGTATATGTGTGTGTATATATATGTATACTGTATGTGTGTATATATGTATACTGTATATGTGTGTATATGTATACTGTATGTGTGTATATATATATGTATACTATATATGTGTGTATATGTGTATACTGTATATGTGTGTATATATGTATACTGTATATGTGTGTGTATATGCTGTATTACTGTATATATGCGTGTATATATGTATACTGTATATGTGTGTATATATATGTATACTGTATATGTGTGTATATGTGTGTGTATATGTATACTGTATATGTGTGTGTATATGCTATATTACTGTATATATGCGTGTATATATGTATACTGTATATGTGTGTATACTGTATATGTGTGTGTATATGTATACTGTATATGTGTGTATATATGTATACTGTATATGTGTGTATATGTGTATACTGTATATGTGTGTGTATATGTATACTGTATATGTGTGTATATATGTATACTGTATATGGGTGTATATGTGTATACTGTATATGTGTGTGTATATATATATATGTATACTGTATATGTGTGTATATATATATGTATACTGTATGTGTATATTTGTATACTGTATATGTGTGTGTATATATATATGTATACTGTATATGTGTGTATATATGTATACTGTATATGTGTGTGTATATGTATACTGTATATGTGTGTGTGTATATATACAGTATATTTGTGTGTGTGTATATGCTGTATTACTGTATATATGCGTGTATATATGTATACTGTATATGTGTGTATATATGTATATTGTATATGTGTGTATATATATGTATACTGTATATGGGTGTGTATATATGTACACTGTATATGTGTGTATATATGTATACTGTATGTGTGTGTATATATATGTATACTGTATATGTGTGTATATATATGTATACTGTATATGTGTGTGTATGTATACTGTATGTGTGTATATATATATGTATATACAGTATATATGTGTGTGTATATGTATACTGTATATGTGTGTGTGTGTATATATATGTATACTGTATATGTGTGTGTATATATATATGTATACTGTATATGTGTGTATATGTATACTGTATATATGTGTGTATATATATATGTATACTGTATATGTGTATATATATATGTATACTGTATATGTGTATATATATATGTATACTGTATATGTGTGTATATATGTATACTGTATATGTGTGTATATGTATGTATACTGTATATGTGTGTGTATATGTATACTGTATATGTGTGTGCATATATGTATACTGTATATGGGTGTGCATATATGTATACTGTATATGTGTGTATATGTATACTGTATATGTGTGTATATATGTGTGTGTGTATATGTATACTGTATATGTGTGTATATATGTATACTGTATATGTGTGTATATATGTATACTGTATATATGTGTATATATATGTATACTGTATATGTGTGTATATATGTATACTGTATATGGGTGTATATATGTATACTGTATATGTGTGTGTATATGTATACTGTATATGTGTGTGTATATGTATACTGTATATGTGTGTATATATGTATACTGTATGTGTGTGTGTATATATGTATACTGTATATGTGTGTGTATATGTATACTGTATATGGGTGTATATATGTATACTGTATATGTGTCTATATATGTATACTGTATATGGGTGTATATATGTATACTGTATATGTGTGTATATATGTATACTGTATATGGGTGTATATATGTATACTGTATATGTGTGTATATATGTATACTGTATATGGGTGTATATATGTATACTGTATATGTGTGTATATATGTATACTGTATATGGGTGTATATATGTATACTGTATATGGGTGTATATATGTATACTGGTATATGTGTATATATATGTATACTGGTATATGTGTGTATATATGTATACTGTATATGTGTCTATATATGTATACTGTATATGTGTGTATATATGTATACTGTATATGTGTGTGTATATGTATACTGTATATGGGTGTATATATGTATACTGTATATGGGTGTATATATGTATACTGTATATGTGTGTATATATGTATACTGTATATGGGTGTATATATGTATACTGTATATGGGTGTATATATGTATACTGTATATGGGTGTATATATGTATACTGTATATGTGTGTGTATATGTATACTGTATATGTGTGTATATATGTATACTGTATATGTGTGTATATATGTATACTGTATATGTGTGTGTATATGTATACTGTATATGTGTCTATATATGTATACTGTATATGGGTGTATATATGTATACTGTATATGTGTGTATATATGTATACTGTATATGTGTGTATATGTGTATACTGTATATGGGTGTGTATATATATGTATGCTGTATATGGGTGTATATGTGTATACTGTATATGTGTGTATATATATGTATACTGTATATGTGTATATATATGTATACTGTATATAGGTGTATATATATGTATACTGTATATAGGTGTATATATGTATACTGTATATCTGTGTATATATGTATACTGTATATGTGTGTGTATATGTATACTATATATGTGTGTATATATGTATACTGTATATGTGTGTATATGTATACTGTACATGGGTGTGTATATGTATACTGTATGTGTGTATATATATGTATACTGTATGTGTGTATATATATGTATACTGTATATGTGTATATATGTATACTGTATATGGCTGTATATATGTATACTGTATATGTGTGTGTATATATGTATACTGTATATGTGTGTATATGTATACTGTATATGTGTGTGTATATGTATACTGTATATGTGTGTATATATATGCATACTGTATATGTGTGTATATATATGTATACTGTATATGTGTGTATATATATGTATACTGTATATGTGTGTATATATGTATACTGTACATGGGTGTGTATATGTATACTGTATGTGTGTATATATATGTATACTGTATGTGTGTATATATATGTATACTGTATATGTGTGTATATATATGTACACTGTATATGTGTGTGTATATGTATACTGTATATGTGTGTATATATGTATACTGTATATGTGTATATATGTATACTGTATATGGCTGTATATATGTATACTGTATATGTGTGTGTATATATGTATACTGTATATGTGTGTATATGTATACTGTATATGTGTGTGTATATGTATACTGTATATGTGTGTATATATATGTATACTGTATATGTGTGTATATATATGTATACTGTATATGTGTGTGTATATGTATACTGTATATGTGTGTATATATGTGTGTATATATATGTATACTGTATATGTATACTGTATATGTGTGTGTATATGTATACTGTATATGTGTGTGTATATATGTATACTGTATATGTGTGTATATGTGTATGCTGTATATGTGTGTATATATGTATACTGTATATGTGTGTGTGTATATGTATACTGTATATGTGTGTATATATGTATGTGTATATGTATACTGTATATGTGTCTATATATGTATACTGTATATGTGTGTGTATATGTATACTGTATATGGGTATATATATGTATACTGTATATGGGTGTGTATATATGTATACTGTATATGGGTGTATATATGTATACTGTATATGTGTGTGTATATGTATACTGTATATGGGTATATATATGCATACTGTACATGGGTGTGTATATGTATACTGTATGTGTGTATATATGTATGCTGTATGTGTGTGTATATATATGTATACTGTATATGTGTATATATGTATACTGTATATGTGTGTATATATATATGTATACTGTATATGTGTGTATATATATATATGTATACTGTATATGTGTGTATATATATATGTATACTGTATATGTGTATGTATACTGTATATGTGTGTGTATATATATGTATACTGTATATGGCTGTATATATGTATACTGTATATGTGTGTGTATATGTATACTGTATGTGTATATATGTATACTGTATATGTGTGTATACTGTATATGTGTGTATATGTATACTGTATATGTGTGTATATATGTATACTGTATATGTGTGTATATATGTATACTGTATATGTGTGTGTATATATATGTATACTGTATATGTGTGTGTATATATATGTATACTGTATATGTGTGTATATATATGTATACTGTATATGTGTATATATATGTATACTGTATATGGGTATATATATGTATAATGTATATGTGTGTGTATATGTATACTGTATATGTGTGTATATATGTGTGTGTATATATATGTATACTGTATATGTATACTGTATATGTGTGTGTATATGTATACTGTATATGTGTGTATATATGTATACTGTATATGTGTGTATATATGTATACTGTATACTGTATATGTGTGTGTGTATATGTATACTGTATATGGGTGTGTATATATGTATACTGTATATGTGTGTGTATATATGTATACTGTATATGTGTGTATATATGTATACTGTATATGGGTGTGTGTATATATATGTATACTGTATATGGGTGTGTATATATATGTATACTGTATATGTGTGTATATATGTATACTGTATATGTGTGTATATATTTATACTGTATATGTGTGTATATGTATACTGTATATGTGTGTATATGTATACTGTATATGTGTGTATATGTATACTGTATATGGGTATATATATATGTATACTGTATATGGGTATATATATGTATACTGTATATGGGTGTGTATATATGTATACTGTATATGGGTATATATATGTATACTGTATATGTGTGTATATATGTATACTGTATATGTGTGTGTATATATATATATATACTGTATATGTGTGTATATATGTATACTGTATATGTGTGTGTATATGTATACTGTATATGTGTGTGTGTATATATACAGTATATTTGTGTGTGTATATGCTGTATTACTGTATATATGCGTGTATATATGTATACTGTATATGCGTGTATATATGTATACTGTATATGTGTGTATATATATGTATACTGTATATGTGTGTATATATATGTATACTGTATATGGGTGTGTATATATGTACACTGTATATGTGTGTATATATGTATACTGTATGTGTGTGTATATATATGTATACTGTATATGTGTGTATATATATGTATACTGTATATATGTATACTGTATGTGTGTATATATATGTATACTGTATATGGGTGTATATATATGTATACTGTATATGTGTGTGTGTGTATATATATGTATACTGTATATGTGTGTGTATATGTATACTGTATATATGTGTGTATATATATGTATATTGTATATGTGTATATATATGTATACTGTATATGTGTGTATATATGTATACTGTATATGTGTGTATATATATGTATGTATACTGTATATGTGTGTGTATATGTATACTGTATATGGGTGTGTATATGTATACTGTATATGGGTGTGCATATGTATACTGTATATGGGTGTGCATATATGTATACTGTATATGGGTGTGCATATATGTATACTGTATATGGGTGTATATATATGTATACTGTATATGTGTGTATATATGTATACTGTATATGTGTGTATATATGTGTGTGTGTGTATATATATGTATACTGTATATGTGTGTGTATATGTGTATACTGTATATGTGTGTGTATATATGTATACTGTATATGTGTGTATATATGTATACTGTATATGTGTGTATATATATGTATACTGTATATGTGTGTATATATGTATACTGTATATGGGTGTATATATGTATACTGTATATGTGTGTATATGTATACTGTATATGTGTGTATATATGTATACTGTATATGTGTGTGTGTATATGTATACTGTATATGTGTCTATATATGTATACTGTATATGTGTGTATATATGTATACTGTATATGTGTTTGTATATGTATACTGTATATGGGTGTATATATGTATACTGTATATGTGTGCGTATATGTATACTGTATATGTGTGCATATATGTATACTGTATATGGGTGTATATATGTATACTGTATATGTGTGTATATATGTATACTGTATATGGGTGTATATATGTATACTGTATATGGGTGTATATATGTATACTGTATATGTGTGTATATATGTATACTGTATATGTGTGTGTATATGTATACTGTATATGTGTGTGTATATGTATACTGTATATGTGTGTATATATGTATACTGTATATGGGTGTGTATATATATGTATGCTGTATATGGGTGTATATATGTATACTGTATATGGGTGTATATATGTATACTGTATATGGGTGTGTATATATATGTATACTGTATATGTGTGTATATATGTATACTGTATATGTGTGTATATATGTATACTGTATATGTGTCTATATATGTATACTGTATATGGGTGTATATATGTATACTGTATATGGGTGTGTATATATATGTATGCTGTATATGGGTGTATATATGTATACTGTATATGGGTGTGTATATATATGTATGCTGTATATGGGTGTATATATGTATACTGTATATGGGTGTGTATATATATGTATACTGTATATGTGTGTATATATGTATACTGTATATGTGTGTATATATATGTATGCTGTATATGGGTGTATATATGTATACTGTATATGTGTGTGTATATATATGTATACTGTATATGGGTGTGTATATATATGTATACTGTATATGTGTGTATATATGTATACTGTATATGTGTGTGTATATGTATACTGTATATGTGTCTATATATGTATACATGTATACTGTATATGGGTGTGTATATATATGTATGCTGTATATGTGTGTGTATATGTATACTGTATATGTGTCTATATATGTATACTGTATATGTGTGTATATATATGTATACTGTATATGGGTATATATATATGTATACTGTATATGGGTGTATATATATGTATACTGTATATGTGTGTGTATATGTATACTGTATATGGGTGTATATATGTATACTGTATATGTGTGTGTATATGTATACTGTATATGGGTGTATATATGTATACTGTATATGGGTATATATATGCATACTGTACATGGGTGTGTATATGTATACTGTATGTGTGTATATATATGTATACTGTATATGTGTATATATGTATACTGTATATGTGTATATATATGTATACTGTATATGGGTGTATATATATGTATACTGTATATAGGTGTATATATGTATACTGTATATGTGTGTATATATATGTGTATACTGTATATGTGTGTATATGTATACTGTATATGTGTGTATATATATGTGTATACTGTATATGTGTGTGTATATGTACACTGTATATGTGTGTATATATGTATACTGTATGTGTGTATATATGTATACTGTATATGTGTGTATATATGTATACTGTATATGTGTGTATATATGTATACTGTATATGTGTGTGTATATGTATACTGTATATGGGTATATATATGCATACTGTACATGGGTGTGTATATGTATACTGTATGTGTGTATATATATGTATACTGTATATGTGTATATATGTATACTGTATATGGCTGTATATATGTATACTGTATGTGTGTGTATATATGTATACTGTATATGTGTGTATATGTATACTGTATATGTGTGTGTATATATGTATACTGTTTATGTGTGTATATATATATGTATACTGTATATGTGTGTGTATATGTATACTGTATGTGTGTGTATATATGTATACTGTATGGGTGTATATATATGTACACTGTATATGTGTGTGTATGTATACTGTATATGTGTGTGTATATATGTATACTGTATATGTGTGTATATGTGTATGCTGTATATGTGTGTATATATGTATACTGTATATGTGTGTGTGTGTATATGTATACTGTATATGTGTGTGTATATGTATAATGTATATGTGTCTATATATGTATACTGTATATGGGTGTGTATATATGTATACTGTATATGGGTGTATATATGTATACTGTATATGTGTGTGTATATGTATACTGTATATGGGTATATATATGTATACTGTATATGGGTGTGTATATATGTATACTGTATATGTGTGTATATATGTATACTGTATATGTGTGTGTATATGTATACTGTATATGGGTATATATATATGTATACTGTATATGTGTGTATATATGTATACTGTATATGGGTATATATATGCATACTGTACATGGGTGTGTATATGTATAATGTATGTGTGTATATATATGTATGCTGTATGTGTGTGTATATGTATACTGTATATGTGTGTATATGTATACTGTATATGGGTATATATATATGTATACTGTATATGGGTATATATATGTATACTGTATATGGGTGTGTATATATGTATACTGTATATGGGTATATATATGTATACTGTATATGTGTGTATATATGTATACTGTATATGTGTGTGTATATATATATATATACTGTATATGTGTGTATATATGTATACTGTATATGTGTGTGTATATGTATACTGTATATGTGTGTGTGTATATATACAGTATATTTGTGTGTGTATATGCTGTATTACTGTATATATGCGTGTATATATGTATACTGTATATGCGTGTATATATGTATACTGTATATGTGTGTATATATATGTATACTGTATATGTGTGTATATATATGTATACTGTATATGGGTGTGTATATATGTACACTGTATATGTGTGTATATATGTATACTGTATGTGTGTGTATATATATGTATACTGTATATGTGTGTATATATATGTATACTGTATATATGTATACTGTATGTGTGTATATATATGTATACTGTATATGGGTGTATATATATGTATACTGTATATGTGTGTGTGTGTATATATATGTATACTGTATATGTGTGTGTATATGTATACTGTATATATGTGTGTATATATATGTATATTGTATATGTGTATATATATGTATACTGTATATGTGTGTATATATGTATACTGTATATGTGTGTATATATATGTATGTATACTGTATATGTGTGTGTATATGTATACTGTATATGGGTGTGTATATGTATACTGTATATGGGTGTGCATATGTATACTGTATATGGGTGTGCATATATGTATACTGTATATGGGTGTGCATATATGTATACTGTATATGGGTGTATATATATGTATACTGTATATGGGTGTATATATATGTATACTGTATATGTGTGTATATATGTATACTGTATATGTGTGTATATATGTGTGTGTGTGTATATATATGTATACTGTATATGTGTGTGTATATGTGTATACTGTATATGTGTGTGTATATATGTATACTGTATATGTGTGTATATATGTATACTGTATATGTGTGTATATATATGTATACTGTATATGTGTGTATATATGTATACTGTATATGGGTGTATATATGTATACTGTATATGTGTGTATATGTATACTGTATATGTGTGTATATATGTATACTGTATATGTGTGTGTGTATATGTATACTGTATATGTGTCTATATATGTATACTGTATATGTGTGTATATATGTATACTGTATATGTGTTTGTATATGTATACTGTATATGGGTGTATATATGTATACTGTATATGTGTGCGTATATGTATACTGTATATGTGTGCATATATGTATACTGTATATGGGTGTATATATGTATACTGTATATGTGTGTATATATGTATACTGTATATGGGTGTATATATGTATACTGTATATGGGTGTATATATGTATACTGTATATGTGTGTATATATGTATACTGTATATGTGTGTGTATATGTATACTGTATATGTGTGTGTATATGTATACTCTATATGTGTGTATATATGTATACTGTATATGGGTGTGTATATATATGTATGCTGTATATGGGTGTATATATGTATACTGTATATGGGTGTATATATGTATACTGTATATGGGTGTGTATATATATGTATACTGTATATGTGTGTATATATGTATACTGTATATGTGTGTATATATGTATACTGTATATGTGTCTATATATGTATACTGTATATGGGTGTATATATGTATACTGTATATGGGTGTGTATATATATGTATGCTGTATATGGGTGTATATATGTATACTGTATATGGGTGTGTATATATATGTATGCTGTATATGGGTGTATATATGTATACTGTATATGGGTGTGTATATATATGTATACTGTATATGTGTGTATATATGTATACTGTATATGTGTGTATATATATGTATGCTGTATATGGGTGTATATATGTATACTGTATATGTGTGTGTATATATATGTATACTGTATATGGGTGTGTATATATATGTATACTGTATATGTGTGTATATATGTATACTGTATATGTGTGTGTATATGTATACTGTATATGTGTCTATATATGTATACATGTATACTGTATATGGGTGTGTATATATATGTATGCTGTATATGTGTGTGTATATGTATACTGTATATGTGTCTATATATGTATACTGTATATGTGTGTATATATATGTATACTGTATATGGGTGTATATATGTATACTGTATATGTGTGTGTATATGTATACTGTATATGGGTATATGTATACTGTATATGGGTGTATATATATGTATACTGTATATGGGTGTATATATATGTATACTGTATATGTGTGTGTATATGTATACTGTATATGTGTATATATATGTATACTGTATATGGGTGTATATATGTATACTGTATATGTGTGTGTATATGTATACTGTATATGGGTATATGTATACTGTATATGGGTGTATATATATGTATACTGTATATGGGTGTATATATATGTATACTGTATATGTGTGTGTATATGTATACTGTATATGGGTGTATATATGTATACTGTATATGTGTGTGTATATGTATACTGTATATGGGTGTATATATGTATACTGTATATGGGTATATATATGCATACTGTACATGGGTGTGTATATGTATACTGTATGTGTGTATATATATGTATACTGTATATGTGTATATATGTATACTGTATATGTGTATATATATGTATACTGTATATGGGTGTATATATATGTATACTGTATATAGGTGTATATATGTATACTGTATATGTGTGTATATATATGTGTATACTGTATATGTGTGTATATGTATACTGTATATGTGTGTATATATATGTGTATACTGTATATGTGTGTGTATATGTACACTGTATATGTGTGTATATATGTATACTGTATGGGTGTATATATGTATACTGTATGTGTGTATATATATGTATACTGTATATGTGTATATATGTATACTGTATATGGCTGTATATATGTATACTGTATGTGTGTGTATATATGTATACTGTATATGTGTGTATATGTATACTGTATATGTGTGTGTATATATGTATACTGTTTATGTGTGTATATATATATGTATACTGTATATGTGTGTGTATATGTATACTGTATGTGTGTGTATATATGTATACTGTATGGGTGTATATATATGTACACTGTATATGTGTGTGTATGTATACTGTATATGTGTGTGTATATATGTATACTGTATATGTGTGTATATGTGTATGCTGTATATGTGTGTATATATGTATACTGTATATGTGTGTGTGTGTATATGTATACTGTATATGTGTGTATATGTATAATGTATATGTGTCTATATATGTATACTGTATATGGGTGTGTATATATGTATACTGTATATGGGTGTATATATGTATACTGTATATGTGTGTGTATATGTATACTGTATATGGGTATATATATGTATACTGTATATGGGTGTGTATATATGTATACTGTATATGTGTGTATATATGTATACTGTATATGTGTGTGTATATGTATACTGTATATGGGTATATATATATGTATACTGTATATGTGTGTATATATGTATACTGTATATGGGTATATATATGCATACTGTACATGGGTGTGTATATGTATAATGTATGTGTGTATATATATGTATGCTGTATGTGTGTGTATATGTATGTATACTGTATATGTGTATATATGTATACTGTATATGTGTGTATATATATATGTATACTGTATATGTGTGTATATATATATATGTATACTGTATATGGCTGTATATATGTATACTGTATATGTGTGTATATGTATACTGTATATGTGTGTGTATATGTATACTGTATATGTGTGTATATATACGTATACTGTATATGTGTGTATATATATGTATACTGTATATGTGTGTGTATATGTATACTGTATATGTGTGTATATATGTGTGTGTATATATATCTATACTGTATATGTGTATATATATATGTATATATATGTATACTGTATATGTGTGGGTATATGTGTATGCTGTATATGTGTGTATATATATGTATACTGTATATGTGTGTGTGTGTATATGTATACTGTATATGTGTGTGTGTATATGTATACTGTATATGGGTGTGTATATATGTATACTGTATATGTCTGTGTATATATGTATACTGTATATGTCTGTGTATATATGTATACTGTATATGGGTGTGTATATATGTATACTGTATATGGGTGTGTATATATGTATTCTGTATATGGGTGTGTATATATGTATACTGTATGTGTGTGTATATGTATACTGTATATGTGTGTGTATATATGTATACTGTATATGGGTGTGTATATATGTATGCTGTATATGTGTGTATATATGTATACTGTATATGTGTGTATATGTATACTGTATATGTGTGTGTATATATGTATACTGTATATGGGTGTGTATATATGTATGCTGTATATGTGTGTATATATGTATACTGTATATGTGTGTATATATGTATACTGTATATGTGTGTATATGTATACTGTATATGTGTGTGTATATATGTATACTGTATATGGGTGTGTATATATGTATGCTGTATATGTGTGTGTATATGTGTATGCTGTATATGTGTGTGTATATATGTATACTGTATATGTGTGTGTGTGTGTATATGTATACTGTATATGTGTGTGTGTGTATATGTATACTGTATATGTGTCTATATATGTATACTGTATATATGTATACTGTATGTGTGTGTATATGTATACTGTATATGGGTATATATATGTATACTGTATATGGGTGTGTATATATGTATACTGTATGTGTGTGTATATATGTATACTGTATATGTGTGTATATATGTATACTGTATATGTGTGTGTATATATGTATACTGTATATGGGTGTGTATATATGTATACTGTATATGGGTGTGTATATATGTATACTGTATATGTGTGTATATGTATACTGTATATGTGTGTATATATGTATACTGTATATGTGTGTATATATGTATACTGTATATGTGTGTATATGTATACTGTATATGTGTGTGTATATATGTATACTGTATATGTGTGTGTATATATGTATGCTGTATATGTGTGTATATATGTATACTGTATATGTGTGTGTATATGTATACTGTATGTGTGTATATATGTATACTGTATATGTGTGTGTGTATATGTATACTGTATATGTGTGTGTATATATGTATACTGTATATGGGTGTGTATATATGTATGCTGTATATGTGTGTATATATGTATACTGTATATGTGTGTGTATATGTGTATACTGTATATGTGTGTGTATATATGTATACTGTATATGGGTGTGTATATATGTATACTGTATATGGGTGTGTATATATGTATGCTGTATATGTGTGTATATATGTATACTGTATATGTGTGTGTGTATATGTATACTGTATATGTGTGTGTATATATGTATACTGTATATGGGTGTGTATATATGTATGCTGTATATGTGTGTATATATGTATACTGTATATGTGTGTGTGTATATGTATACTGTATATGTGTCTATATATGTATACTGTATATGGGTGTGTATATATGTATACTGTATATGTGTGTATATGTATACTGTATATATGTATACTGTATGTGTGTGTATATGTATACTGTATATGGGTATATATATGTATACTGTATATGGGTGTGTATATATGTATACTGTATGTGTGTGTATATATGTATACTGTATATGTGTGTATATGTATACTGTATATGGGTGTGTATATATGTATACTGTATATGGGTGTGTATATGTATACTGTATATGTGTGTATATGTATACTGTATATGGGTGTGTATATATGTATACTGTATATGGGTGTGTATATATGTATACTGTATATGGGTGTGTATATATCTATACTGTATATGTGTGTGTATATGTATACTGTATATGTGTATATATGTATACTGTATATGGGTGTGTATATATGTATACTGTATATGTGTGTATATATATATGTATACTATATATGTGTGTGTATATATATGTATACTGTATATGTGTGTGTATATGTATACTGTATATGTGTGTATATATGTGTGTGTGTATATATATGTATACTGTATGTGTGTGTATATGTATACTGTATATGTGTGTGTATATGTATACTGTATATGTGTGTGTATATGTATACTGTATATGTGTGTATATGTGTATGCTGTATATGTGTGTATATATGTATACTGTATATGTGTGTGTGTATATGTATACTGTATATGTGTGTGTATATGTATACTATATATGTGTGTGTATATGTATACTGTATATGTGTGTATATTTGTATACTGTATATGTGTGTGTATATGTATACTGTATATGGGTATATATATGTATACTGTATATGGGTGTGTATATGTATACTGTATATGGGTGTGTATATATGTATACTGTATATGTGTGTGTATATGTGTATACTGTATGTGTGTATATATATATGTATACTGTATATGTGTGTATATGTATACTGTATGTGTGTATATATATGTATATACAGTATATATGTGTGTGTATATGCTGTATTACTGTATATATGCGTGTATATATGTATACTGTATATGCGTGTATATATGTATACTGTATATGTGTGTATATATGTATACTGTATATGTGTGTGTATATATGTATACTGTATATGTGTGTGTATATATGTATACTGTATATGGGTATATATATGTATACTGTATATGGGTATATATATGTGTGTATATATACATATTTATACTGTATATGTGTGTATATGTATACTGTATGTGTATATATGTATACTGTATATGTGTGTGTATATGTATACTGTATATGGGTGTGTATATATGTATACTGTATATGGGTGTATATATATGTATACTGTATATGTGTGTATATGTATAATGTATATGTGTGTATATGTGTATACTGTATATGGGTGTGTATATATGTATACTGTATGTGTGTATATATATGTATACTGTATATGGGTGTATATGTATACTGTATATGTGTGTGTATATGTATACTGTATATGTGTATATATGTTTACTGTATATGGGTGTATATGTATACTGTATATGTGTGTGTATATGTATACTGTATATGGGTGTATATATGTATACTGTATATGGGTGTATATATGTATACTGTATGTGTATATATGTATACTGTATATGGGTGTGTATATATGTATACTGTATATGTGTGTATATATATGTGTGTATATATATGTATACTGTATATGTGTGTATATATATATGTATACTGTATGTGTATATATGTATACTGTATATGTGTGTATATATGTGTGTGTATATATATATGTATACTGTATATGTGTGTATATATATATGTATACTGTATGTGTATATATGTATACTGTATATGTGTGTATATATATATATATGTATACTGTATATGTGTGTATATATGTATACTGTATATGTGTGTGTATATGTGTACGTGTATATATATGTATACTGTATATGGGTGTATATATGCATACTGTATGTGTGTATATATGTATACTGTATATGGGTGTGTATATATATGTATACTGTATATGTGTGTATATATATGTATACTGTATGTGTGTATATATATGTATACTGTATGTGTGTGTGTATATGTATACTGTATATATGTGTGTATATATATATGTATACTGTATATGTGTGTATATATGTATACTGTATATGTGTGTATATATATGTATACTGTATATGTGTGTGTATATGTATACTGTATATGTGTGTGTGTGTATATATGTATACTGTATATGTGTGTATATATGTACACTGTATATGTGTGTATATATATGTATACTGTATATGTGTGTGTATATGTATACTGTATATGTGTGTGTGTGTATATATATATGTATACTGTATATGTGTGTGTATATGTATACTGTATATATGTGTGTATATGCTGTATTACTGTATATATGAGTGTATATATGTATACTGTATATGTGTGTATATATGTATACTGTATATGTGTGTATATATGTACACTGTATATGTGTGTATATATATGTATACTGTATATGTGTGTGTATATGTATACTGTATATATGCGTTTATATATGTATACTGTATATGTGTGTATATATATGTATACTGTATATGTGTGTGTATATGTATACTGTATATGTGTGTGTATATATGTATACTGTATATGTGTGTATATATATATGTATACTGTATATGTGTGTGTATATGTATTACTGTATATATGAGTGTATATATGTATACTGTATATGTGTGTATATATATGTATACTGTATATATGTATACTGTATGTGTATATATGTATACTGTATATGTGTGTGTGTATATGCTATATTACTGTATATATGCGTGTATATATGTATACTGTATATGTGTGTATATATATGTATACTGTATATGTGTGTATATGTGTATACTGTATATGTGTGTGTATATGTATACTGTATATGTGTGTGTATATGTATACTGTATATGGGTGTATATGTGTATACTGTATATGGGTATATATGTGTATACTGTATATGGGTGTATATATATGTATACTGTATATGGGTGTGTATATATATATGTATACTGTATATGTGTGTGTATATATATATGTATACTGTATATGTGTGTGTATATGTATACTGTATATTTGTGTGTGTGTATATGCTGTATTACTGTATATATGCGTGTATATATGTATACTGTATATGTGTGTATATATATGTATACTGTATATGTGTGTATATATATGTATACTGTATATGGGTGTGTATATATGTACACTGTATATGTGTGTATATATATGTACACTGTATATGTGTGTATATATATGTACACTGTATATGTGTGTATATATATGTATACTGTATATGTGTATATATATGTATACTGTATATGTGTGTGTATATATATGTATACTGTATATGTGTGTATATGTATACTGTATATGTGTGTATATGTATACTGTATATGTGTGTGTATATGTATACTGTATGTGTTTATATATGTATACTGTATATGGGTGTATATATGTATACTGTATATGGGTGTGTATATATGTATACTGTATATGTGTGTATATATATGTATACTGTATGTGTGTATATATATGTATACTGTATATGTGTGTATATATATATGTATACTGTATGTGTATATATGTATACTGTATATGTGTGTATATATGTGTGTGTATATATATATGTATACTGTATATGTGTGTATATATATATGTATACTGTATGTGTATATATGTATACTGTATATGTGTGTATATATATATGTATACTGTATATGTGTGTATATATGTATACTGTATATGTGTGTATATATATATGTATACTGTATATGTGTATATATATGTATACTGTATATGTGTGTATATATGTATACTGTATATGTGTGTGTATATGTGTACGTGTATATATATGTATACTGTATATGGGTGTATATATGCATACTGTATGTGTGTATATATGTATACTGTATATGGGTGTGTATATATATGTATACTGTATATGTGTGTGTGTATATATATGTATACTGTATGTGTGTATATATATGTATACTGTATATGTGTGTATATATATATGTATACTGTATATGTGTATATATATGTATACTGTATATGTGTGTATATATGTATGTATACTGTATGTGTATATATGTATACTGTATATGTGTGTGTATATGTATACTGTATATATGCGTTTATATATGTATACTGTATATGTGTGTATATATATGTATACTGTATATGTGTGTGTATATGTATACTGTATATGTGTGTGTATATATGTATACTGTATATGTGTGTATATATATATGTATACTGTATATGTGTGTGTATATGTGTGTGTATATGCTGTATTACTGTATATATGAGTGTATATATGTATACTGTATATGTGTGTATATATATGTATACTGTATATATGTATACTGTATGTGTATATATGTATACTGTATATGTGTGTGTGTATATGCTATATTACTGTATATATGCGTGTATATATGTATACTGTATATGTGTGTATATATATGTATACTGTATATGTGTGTATATGTGTATACTGTATATGTGTGTGTATATGTATACTGTATATGTGTGTGTATATGTATACTGTATATGGGTGTATATGTGTATACTGTATATGGGTATATATGTGTATACTGTATATGGGTATATATGTGTATACTGTATATGTGTGTGTATATATATGTATACTGTATATGTGTGTGTATATGTATACTGTATATTTGTGTGTGTGTATATGCTGTATTACTGTATATATGCGTGTATATATGTATACTGTATATGTGTGTATATATATGTATACTGTATATGTGTGTATATATATGTATACTGTATATGTGTGTATATATATGTATACTGTATATGGGTGTGTATATATGTACACTGTATATGTGTGTATATATATGTATACTGTATATGTGTGTGTATATATGTACACTGTATATGTGTGTATATATATGTATACTGTATATGTGTATATATATGTATACTGTATATGTGTGTGTATATATATGTATACTGTATATGTGTGTGTATATATGTATACTGTATATGTGTGTATATGTATACTGTATATGTGTGTATATGTATACTGTATGTGTGTATATGTATACTGTATGTGTGTGTGTATATGTATACTGTATGTGTGTGTGTATATGTATACTGTATATGTGTGTGTATATATGTATACTGTGTATGTGTGTATATATATGTATACTGTATATGTGTGTATATGTGTATACTGTATATGTGTGTGTATATATACAGTATATATGTGTGTGTATATGCTGTATTACTGTGTATATATGTATACTGTATATGGGGGTGTATATGTATACTGTATATGTGTGTGTATATATGTATACTGTATGTGTGTATATATGTATACTGTATATGGGTGTGTATATATATGTGTGTATATGTTTACTGTATGTGTATATATGTATACTGTATATGTGTGTATATGTGTATACTGTATATGGGTGTATATATGTATACTGTATATGTGTATATATATGTATACTGTATATGGGTGTATATATATATGTATACTGTATATGTGTATATATATGTATACTGTATATGTGTATATATGTATACTGTATGTGTGTATATATGTATACTGTATATGTGTGTATATGTATACTGTATATGTGTGTATATGTATACGGGTGTATATATGTATACTGTATGTGTATATATATGTATACTGTATATGGGTGTGTATATGTATACTGTATATGTGTGTGTATATATGTATACTGTATATGTGTGTGTATATATGTATACTGTATATGGGTGTATATATGTATACTGTATATGTGTGTATATATGTATACTGTATGTGTGTATATATGTATACTGTATATGTGTGTATATATATATGTATACTGTATGTGTGTATATATATATGTATACTGTATGTGTGTATATATATATATATATGTATACTGTTTATGGGTGTATATATGTATACTGTATATGTGTATATATGTATAGTGTATATGTATACTGTATATGTGTGTATATATATGTATACTCTGTGTGTATATATATGTATACTGTTTATGGGTGTATATATGTATACTGTATATGTGTGTGTATATATGTACACTGTATATGTGTGTATATATGTATACTGTATATGGGTATATATATGTATACTGTATATGGGTATATATATGTACACTGTATATGGGTGTATATATGTATACTGTATATGGGTGTGTGTATATATATGTATACTCTATATGGGTGTATATATGTATATTGTATATGTGTGTATATATATGTATACTGTATATGTGTATATATGTATACTGTATGTGTGTATATATGTATACTGTATATGTGTGTATATGTATACTGTATATGTGTGTGTATATGTATACGGGTGTATATATGTATACTGTATGTGTATATATATGTATACTGTATATGGGTGTGTATATGTATACTGTATATGTGTGTGTATATATGTATACTGTATATGTGTGTATATATGTATACTGTATATGGGTGTATATATGTATACTGTATATGGGTGTATATATGTATACTGTATATGGGTGTATATATGTATACTGTATATGTGTGTATATATGTATACTGTATGTGTGTATATATGTATACTGTATATGTGTGTGTATATATACAGTATATATGTGTGTGTATATATGTATACTGTATATGTGTGTGTATATGTATACTGTATATGTGTATATATATGTATACTGTATATGTGTGTATATATGTATACTGTATATGGGTGTGTATATATATATATATATGTATACTGTATATGTGTATATATGTATACTGTATGTGTGTATATATGTATACTGTATGTGTGTATATATGTATACTGTATATGTGTGTGTATATATGTATACTGTATGTGTGTATATATGTATACTGTACATGGGTGTGTATATATATGTATACTGTATATGTGTATATATGTATACTGTATATGTGTATATATGTATACTGTATATGGGTGTATATATATGTATACTGTATATGTGTGTATATATGTATACTGTATATGTGTGTGTATATATGTATACTGTATATGTGTGTATATATATGTATACTGTATATGTGTGTGTATATGTATACTGTATATGTGTGTATATATATGTATACTGTATATGGGTGTGTATATGTATACTGTATATGTGTGTATATATATATGTATACTGTATGTGTATATATATGTATACTGTTTTTGGGTGTATATATGTATACTGTATATGTGTGTGTATATATGTATACTGTATATGTGTGTGTGTATATATATGTATACTGTATATGTGTGTATATATGTATACTGTATATGTGTGTATATATGTATACTGTATATGGGTATATATATGTATACTGTATGTGTGTATATATACAGTACAGACCAAAAGTTTGGACACACCTTCTCTTTTAAAGATTTTTCTGTATTTTCATGACTATGAAAATTGTACATTCACACTGAAGGCATCAAAACTATGAATTAACACATTTGGAATTATATACTTAACAAAAAAGTGTGAAACAACTGAAAATATGTCTTATATTCTAGGTTCTTCAAAGTAGCCACCTTTTGCTTTGATGACTGCTTTGCACACTCTTGGCATTCTCTTGATGAGTTTCAAGAGGTAGTCACCGGAAATGGTTTTCACTTCACAGGTGTGCCCTGTCAGGTTTAATAAGTGGGATTTCTTGCCTTATAAATGGAGTTGGGACCTTCAGTTGTGTTGTGCAGAAGCCTGGTGGATACACAGCTGATAGTCCTACTGAATAGACTGTTAGAATTTGTATTATGGCAAGAAAAAAGCAGCTAAGTAAAGAAAAGCGAGTGGCCATCATTACTTTAAGTAATGAAGGTCAGTCAGTCCGAAAATTTGGGCAAACTTTGAAAGTGTCCCCAAGTGCAGTTGCAAAAACCATCAAGCGCTACAAAGAAACTGGCTCACATGAGGACCGCCCCAGGAAAGGAAGACCAAGAATCACCCCTGCTTCTGAGGATAAGTTTATTTGAGTCACCAGCCTCAGAAATCGCAGGTTAACATCAGCTCAGATTAGAGACAAGGTAAATGCCACACAGAGTTCTAGCAGCAGACACATCTCTTCAACAACTGTTAAGAGGAGACTTTGTGCAGCAGGCCTTCATGGTAAAATAGCTGCTAGAAAACCACTGCTAAGGACAGGCAACAAGCAGGAGAGACTTGTTTGGGCTAAAGAACACAAGGAATGGACATTAGACCAGTGGAAATTTGTGCTTTGGTCTGATGAGTCCAAATTTGAGATCTTTGGTTCCAACCACCGTGTCTTTGTGCGACGCAGAAAAGGTGAACGGATGGACTGTACATGCCTGGTTCCCACCGTGAAGCATGGAGGAGGGGGTGTGATGGTGTGGGGGTGCTTTGCTGGTGACACCGTTGGGGATTTATTCAAAATTGAAGGCATACTGAACCAGCATGGCTACCACAGCATCTTGCAACTGCATGCTGTTCCATCCGGTTTGCGTTTAGTTGGACCATCATTTACTTTTCAACAGGACAATGACCCCAAACACACCTCCAGGCTGTGTAAGGGCTATTTGACCAAGTAGGAGAGTGATGGGGTGCTACGCCAGATGACCTGGCCTCCAGTCACCAGACCTGAACCCAATCAAGATGGTTTGGGGTGAGCTGGACCGCAGAGTGAAGGCAAAAGGGCCAACAAGTGCTAAGCATCTCTGGGAACTCCTTCAAGATTGTTGGAAGACCATTTCCGGTGACTACCTCTTGAAGCTCATCAAGAGAATGCCAAGAGTGTGCAAAGCAGTCATTAAAGCAAAAGGTGGCTACTTTGAAGAACCTAGAATATAAGACATATTTTCAGTTGTTTCACACTTTTTTGTTAAGTATATAATTCCACATGTGTTAATTCATAGTTTTGATGCCTTCAGTGTGAATGTACAATTTTCATAGTCATGAAAATGCAGAAAAATCTTTAAATGAGAAGGTGTGTCCAAACTTTTGGTCTGTACTGTATGTATACTGTATATGTGTGTATATATGTATACTGTATGTGTGTATATATATGTACACTGTATATGTATGTATATATGTATACGGGTATTTATATGTATACTGTATATGGGTATTTATATGTACACTGTATATGTGTGTACTGTATATGTGTGTATATGTGTATACTGTATATGTGTGTGTATATATGTATACTGTATATCTGTGTATATGTAAACTGTATATGTGTGTATATATGTATACTGTATGGGTGTATATATATGTATACTGTATATGGGTGTGTATATATATGTATACTGTATATGTGTGTATATATGTATACTGTATATGTGTGTATATATGTATACTGTATATGTGTGTGTATATATGTATACTGTATATGGGTATATATATGTATACTGTATATGGGTATATATATGTATACTGTATATGGGTGTATATATGTATATTGTATATGTGTGTGTGTGTATATATATGTATACTGTATATGTGTGTATATATGTATACTGTATATGGGTGTATATATGTATACTGTATATGGGTGTATATATGTATACTGTATATGGGTGTATATGTGTATACTGTATATGGGTGTGTATATATGTATACTGTATATGTGTGTATATATGTATACTGTATATGTGTGTATATATGTATACTGTATATGGGTATATATGTATACGGGTGTGTATATATGTATACTGTATGTGTGTGTATATATGTATACTGTATGTGTGTGTGTATATGTATACTGTATATGGGTGTATATGTGTATACTGTATATGGGTGTGTATATATGTATACTGTATATGTGTGTATATATGTATACTGTATATGTGTGTATATATGTATACTGTATATGGGTATATATGTATACGGGTGTGTATATATGTATACTGTATATGTGTGTATATATGTACACTGTATATGTGTATGTGTATACTGTATATGTGTGTATATATGTACACTGTATATGTGTATATATGTATACTGTATATGTGTGTATATATATGTATACTGTATATGTGTGTGTATATATGTATACTGTATATGTGTGTATGTATACTATATATGTGTGTATATATGTATACTGTATATGTGTGTATATGTGTGTATATATGTATACTGTATATGGGTGTATATGTATACTGTATATGTGTGTGTATATATGTATACTGTATATGGGTGTATATATGTATACTGTATATGTGTGTGTATATATGTATACTGTATATGTGTGTATATATATGTATACTGTATATGTATGTATATGTATACTGTATATGTGTGTATATATGTATACTGTATATGTGTGTGTATATATATGTACACTGTATATGTGTGTATATATGTATACTGTATATGTGTGTATATATGTATACTGTATATGGGTGTATATATGTATACTGTATATGGGTGTATATGTGTATACTGTATATGGGTGTATGTGTATACTGTATATGGGTGTATATATGTATACTGTATATGTGTGTGTATATATGTATACTGTATATGTGTGTATATATATGTATACTGTATATGTGTGTATATGTATACTGTATATGGGTGTATATATGTATTCTGTATATGTGTGTGTATATATGTATACTGTATATGTGTGTGTATATATATGTACACTGTATATGTGTGTATATATGTATACTGTATGAGTGTGTATATGTATACTGTATATGTGTGTATATATGTATACTGTATATGGGTGTATATATGTATACTGTATATGTGTGTGTGTATATATATGTATACTGTATATGTGTATATATGTATACTGTATATGTGTGTATATATATGTATACTGTATGTGTGTATATGTATACTGTATATGTGTGTGTATATATATGTATACTGTATATGTGTGTATATATATGTATACTGTATATGTGTGTATATATGTATACTGTATATGGGTGTGTATATATGTATACTGTATATGGGTGTGTATATATATGTATACTGTATATGGGTGTGTATATGTATACTGTATATGGGTGTGTATATGTATACTGTATATGGGTGTGTATATATGTATACTGTATATGTGTGTATATATATGTATACTGTATATGTGTATATATATGTATACTGTATATGTGTGTATATATATGTATACTGTATATGTGTATATATATGTATACTGTATATGTGTATATATATGTATACTGTATATGTGTGTATATATGTATACTGTATATGGGTGTATATATATGTATACTGGTATATGGGTGTATATATATGTATACTGGTATATGGGTGTATATGTGTATACTGTATATGTGTATATATGTATATATATATATATACTGTATATGGGTGTGTATATATGTATACTGTATATGGGTGTGTATATATGTATACTGTATATGTGTGTATATATGTATACTGTATATGGGTGTATATATGTATACTGTATATGTGTGTGTATATGTATACTGTATATGTGTGTATATATATGTATACTGTATATGTGTATATATGTATACTGTATATGTGTGTATATATATGTATACTGTATATGTGTGTATATGTGTATACTGTATATGTGTGTATATATGTATACTGTATATGTGTGTATATATATGTATACTGTAGGTGTGTATATGTATACTGTATATGTGTGTGTATATATATATGTATACTGTATATGTAATAATAATAATAATAGTTTATTTTTATAGCGCCAACATATTCCGCAGCACTTTACAAATTTTAGGGGGGACTTATACAGACAATACAGAATAAGCATATCTCATATCGAACTGAGTGAGGGCCCTGCTCGCGAGCTTACAGTCTATGAGGAAGTGGGGGAGACACAAAAGGTAAAAAGTACATATATTGTATAATGCAGCCTTGATATACTGAATAGGATAAATAATAATACATGGACTGGTCGCCAGCCAGTATGTGTGCAGTCCTGACCGAGGCTATTAAGTGCATGGATGGTATGAACCTGAAATTGAAGATTTTAATATGGGGGAAAGCTGGGATGGACAGAGTGTGTTTAGGTGATACGCCAGTCTAAAGAAATGTGTTTTTAGGGTTCGCTTGAAACTGTGGGTATTGGGAATTAATCGAACTGTCCTGGGTAGTGCATTCCAGAGAATTGGCGCAGCACGCGAGAAATCTTGGAGACGGGAGTGGGAAGTTCGGATTATGGAGGATTTTAGTTTCAAGTCATTTGCAGAACGGAGGGCACGTGTAGGGTGGTAGACTGAGACAAGGGAGGAGATGTAGGGGGGTACTGAAGCATGGAGCGCTTTGTGGGTAAGCGTGATAAGTTTAAAACGAACTCTATATTGGATGGGCAACCAATGCAATGACTGGCACAGGGAAGAGGCATCTGAGTAGCGGTTGGCGAGGAATATGATCCTGGCTGCTGCGTTCAGGACGGATTGGAGAGGGGAGAGTTTAGTAAGAGGGAGACCGATTAGTAGAGCGTTGCAATAGTCAAGACGAGAATGAATAAGAGCGACAGTAAGAGTTTTTGCCGAGTCAAAGGTGAGAAAAGTCCTGATTCTTGAGATGTTTTTGAGGTGTAGATGACATGAACGAGCGAGTGATTTGATGTGAGGAGTGAAAGAAAGATCTGAATCAAAAATGACCCCAAGACAGCTTCTTGCTGGGGAGTAATGGTTGAGCCACAAACGGAAATGGCAATATCGGGCACAGGTAGATTAATGGAGGGAGGAAAGACGAGTAGTTCAGTTTTTGACAGATTCAGTTTTAGGTAGAGGGAGGACATAATGTTAGACACAGCAGAAAGACAATCACTGGTCTTTTGTAGTAATGCAGGGGTGATGTCCGGAGCAGAGGTGTATAATTGGGTGTCATCAGCATAGAGATGGTACTGAAAACCAAATCTACTGATTGTTTGTCCAATAGGAGCGGTGTATAAGGAGAAAAGAAGGGGGCCTAGGACTGATCCTTGAGGAACCCCGACAGTAAGAGGAAGTAGGGAGGAGGAGGAGCCGGCAAAAGACACAGAGAAGGAGCGGTCAGAGAGATAAGAGGAGAACCAGGAGAGAACCGTGTCCTTGAGGCCAATAGTGCGGAGCATAGTGAGGAGGAGCTGATGATCCACAGTGTCAAATGCTGCAGAGAGATCCAGGAGAATCAGCAGGGAATAGTGACCATTAGATTTAGCTGTTAGTAGATCATTAGAGACTTTAGTGAGGGCAGTTTCAGTAGAATGTAAAGAGCGGAAACCAGATTGTAGAGGGTCAAGAAGAGAGTTGTCTGAGAGATAGCGGATTAGACGGGAGTGGACCAGGCGTTCCAGGAGTTTAGAGATAAAGGGAAGATTGGAAACAGGTCTGTAGTTGGCTGTGCAGTTCTGGTCGAGGGATGGTTTTTTAAGTAATGGTTGTATGCTGGCGTGTTTAAAAGAAGAGGGAAAGATACCAGATGAGAGGGAAAGGTTGAAAATTTTAGTTAGGTGAGAGGTGACAGCTGGAGCAAGGGACTGAAGGAGATGTGAGGGAATAGGGTCGCTGGTGCAGGTGGTAGGGCGAGAAGATGCAAGGAGCCTGATCACTTCATCTTCCGTGACTGGTTCGAAGTCAGAAAATGAGCAAGATACAATGTGGCGGGGGGGAGCATGCATAACATTTGGGGATTGGGAGAAAATTTCCTGTCGGATATGGTCAATTTTTTCTTTGAAATAGTTAGCCAGATCGTCAGCGCTGAGGTCGGTGGTCGGGGCCTGTGCTGTTTGATTGAGGAGAGAATGAAACGTGTCAAAGAGTCGTTTAGGATTATTGGAAAGTGAGATGATGAGGTTGTTAAAGTAGGTTTGTTTGGAGAGGTGAAGGGCAGAGTTATATGTTTTCAGCATAAATTTATAGTGGAGGAAATCTTCGGGCAGATTTGATTTTCTCCACAGCCGTTCAGCGCACCTGGAGTACCTCTGGAGAAGACGTGTTTGAGGCGTGTGCCAGGGTTGTCGCCGTCTATGCCGAATTGTTCTTTGTGTAGGAGGTGCGGCTTCATCCAGGGCACATAGCATTATTTTGTTATAATGCTTCAATGCAGATTCGGGACATGAGAGGGAGGAGATTGGGGCCAATGATGATTGCAACCTTTTTATAAATTTCTGGGTGTTAATGGCGCGTATATTTCTATAAGTGTGGAAAGTGGGGGGGTCTAGAGGAGAGTCACAGTTCTTGACAGAGAATGAAAGAAGATTATGGTCAGAGAGTGGAAGGGGAGAGTTAGTAAAGTCATGTACTGAGCAAAGCCGGGAGAAGATCAGGTCCAATGTGTTCCCGTCCTCATGTGTAGGAGAATTAGCAAGCTGTGAAAGGCCGAAGGAGGAGGTTAATGATAAAAGATGCGTGGCAGATGGGGAAAGAGGATCGCCAATTGGGATGTTAAAGTCTCCCATGATTATCGTGGGGATGTCGCAGGATAGAAAATTTGTAAGCCAGGCAGCAAAGTGATCCAGGAATTGACGGGGGGGACCTGGGGGGCGATAGACAACCGCCACTCGCAGGGAGAAGGGCCGGTAGAGTCTGACTGTGTGGGCCTCAAAAGAAGGGAAGATAAGGGAGGGTACAGGGGGGATAACCTGAAAAGTACATTTTGTTGAAAGAAGCAGACCAACACCTCCACCTGATCTGTTGTCAGGTCGCGGGGTATGAGAGAAGTGTAGGCCACCATAGGAGAGAGCTGCAGCGGCGGTGGTGTCCGACTGCTGGATCCAGGTTTCAGTGAGAGCCAGAAGGTTGAGGGAATTAGAGAGGAAAAAGTCATGGATGTAAGAGAGTTTATTACAAGCTGAGCGTGCATTCCAAAGGGCACAGTTGAATGAGACAGAAGATATGCAGGGAATATTAATGAGATTAGCAGGGTTTCTGAATGTAACAGGGAAAGAGTTAGTGTTATTATTACTGGAGGGTCCTGGGTTGGGAGAAATATCACCTGCGACTAATAGAAGGAAGATACAGAGAGTGAGCAGATGATTGAGTGATTTGTGAGAGCGTTTCCTGCGTTGTATGGTGGGAATGAATGGATCTGCGTGGTATAACATTGTGAAGAGAGCATGACAACTGTACATAGGAGAAGAGAGGAGTGAGGGATTAATATGGATGAAGTGTGCCGCATTTGTGGGAGAACGGTGAATGTGGATGATTGTAGCAACCAGAGTATAAATGGCACAGATACAAATGGTGAATACTGTTTGCCAAAAAGATGACCTGGAAGCAAGTTTGTTTAATTGTCTTGCATGTCTTACCTGTCTCCTGCCCTGTCCAACTGCCATTTTCTAACTGCCAGGGCACTTTGCTAAATTATGGCACTTCGATAAAGTATGCATAAATGCTATATGCATAAATGCCTCCCCTTAACTAAGTCTCAATATATAGGGATGTATCTGCTTAGATCTGCACAGATTTAACTCATTAACAATCAATCACTAGCTTAAAAGACAACAGGAGACCATAAAGTGCAGGGAAAAAAAAAAAAAAACACAGACTAGTAAACTCGGCATGGATCATAAACTCTTAAAGTAAGTGTGATGACCTTTAAGTATCATGGAATAAAAAAGCTAGAGGAGTGAAAAAATATATACCAGAAATTGATAGGCTGCAGAGCATTGCATGGAGATATAATGCAGTTTTCAGGACAGATCACACAAGCAGTGAAAAATATATACCAGAAATTGATAGGCTGCAGAGCATTGCATGGAGATATAATGCAGTTTTCAGGACAGATCACACAAGCAGTGAAAAATATATACCAGAAATTGATAGGCTGCAGAGCATTGCATGGAGATATAATGCAGTTTTCAGGACAGATCACACAAGCAGTGAAAAATATATACCAGAAATTGATAGGCTGCAGAGCATTGCATGGAGATATAATGCAGTTTTCAGGACAGATCACACAAGCAGTGAAAAATATATACCAGAAATTGATAGGCTGCAGAGCATTGCATGGAGATATAATGCAGTTTTCAGGACAGATCACACAAGCAGTGAAAAATATATACCAGAAATTGATAGGCTGCAGAGCATTGCATGGAGATATAATGCAGTTTTCAGGACAGATCACACAAGCAGTGAAAAATATATACCAGAAATTGATAGGCTGCAGAGCATTGCATGGAGATATAATGCAGTTTTCAGGACAGATCACACAAGCAGTGAAAAATATATACCAGAAATTGATAGGCTGCAGAGCATTGCATGGAGATATAATGCAGTTTTCAGGACAGATCACACAAGCAGTGAAAAATATATACCAGAAATTGATAGGCTGCAGAGCATTGCATGGAGATATAATGCAGTTTTCAGGACAGATCACACAAGCAGTGAAAAATATATACCAGAAATTGATAGGCTGCAGAGCATTGCATGGAGATATAATGCAGTTTTCAGGACAGATCACACAAGCAGTGAAAAATATATACCAGAAATTGATAGGCTGCAGAGCATTGCATGGAGATATAATGCAGTTTTCAGGACAGATCACACAAGCAGTGAAAAATATATACCAGAAATTGATAGGCTGCAGAGCATTGCATGGAGATATAATGCAGTTTTCAGGACAGATCACACAAGCAGTGAAAAATATATACCAGAAATTGATAGGCTGCAGAGCATTGCATGGAGATATAATGCAGTTTTCAGGACAGATCACACAAGCAGTGAAAAATATATACCAGAAATTGATAGGCTGCAGAGCATTGCATGGAGATATAATGCAGTTTTCAGGACAGATCACACAAGCAGTGAAAAATATATACCTGTAAGAAGAGAAGAAAGATGAATATTAGCAATGCCATTTTCTAACTGCCAGGGCACTTTGCTAAATTATGGCACTTCGATAAAGTATGCATAAATGCTATTTGCATAAAGTATACTGTATATGTGTGTATATATATGTATACTGTATATGTGTATATATATGTATACTGTATATGTGTATATATATTTATACTGTATATGTGTGTGTATATATATGTATACTGTATATGTGTGTGTATATATATGTATACTGTATATGTGTGTGTATATGTATACTGTATATGTGTGAATATATGTATACTGTATATGTGTGTGTATATGTATACTGTATATGTGTGAATATATGTATACTGTATATGTGTGTATATATATGTATACTGTATGTGTGTATATATGTATACTGTATGTGTGTATATATGTATACTGTATGTGTGTGTATATATGTATACTGTATATGTGTGTGTATATATATGTATACTGTTTATGGGTGTATATATGTATACTGTATATGTGTATATATGTATACTGTATATGTGTGTGTATATATATGTATACTGTATATGTGTGTATATATGTATACTGTACCCATTTACTGCAATGTAGCTGGCAATGCCACCCAGCGGATCTAAGCAAGTCCCGGGGCCACAACAATATACAGCCAGTGCCCGAGTATAGGATGGAAGATTAAAAAAAAATCTTCAAAAATGTATTTTGTATGAGGCATACATCAAAAATACAGGCAATGCTTTTCCTGACAACTCTGAGTTTTATAAAGTGGAAAAAAACATTTAAAAAAACACTGTGTGAACATAACCCTAACTGCATTGTGACTGTATATACATATATAAGCTGCCCCTCCCCCACCATGTGAGCATTCTCAGCGCGTACTGACCAATGCTGTCCACCAGGTGGCAACAGCAGGAAGTTACAGCAATGAGACAAGCACTGCATGACAGCCCCGCCCCAATCTGCCCTATACCAGACACGCCCCCTACCAACGCCCCGCCTCCGCTGCCATGACAACCGAATTATTTAATGGCAGAAAGAGAGACCTTATATGAGCAGAGAAGTAGCGGCCGGAGCGCGGGGTCCGCACAGGTGAGCGCCCCCTATAACACAGTGTATGTACTGCACGTCAGCTCTATGGCAGACTGTCACCTGTGCTGGATCCAGTACGTGTTACACTTATATCTGTGCAGAGACACAGAGGACGCAGCGGGGCCTGTAGCTATATATGTGTGTGTGTATATACAGTATATATATATGTGTGTGTGTATATATACAGTATATATATGTGTGTGTGTGTATATATACAGTATATATGTGTGTGTGTATATATATGTGTGTGTGTATATATATGTGTGTGTATATATACAGTATATATATGTGTGTGTGTGTATATATACAGTATATATGTGTGTGTGTATATATATGTGTGTGTGTGTATATATATGTGTGTGTGCATATATACAGTATATATATGTGTGTGTGTATATATACAGTATATATGTGTGTGTATATATCTGTGTGTGTGTATATATATGTGTGTGTGCATATATACAGTATATATATGTGTGTGTGTGTGTATATATACAGTATATATGTGTGTGTGTATATATCTGTGTGTGTGTATATATACAGTATATATATATGTGTGTGCGTGTATATATACAGTATATATATATGTGTGTGTATATATACAGTATATGTGTGTGTGTGTATATATGTATACTGTATATGTGTGTATGTATGTATACTGTATATGTGTGTATATATGTATACTGTATATGTGTGTGTGTATATATATGTATACAGTATATGTGTGTGTATATATGTATACTGTATATGGGTATATATATGTATACTGTATATGTGTGTGTATATATATATGTATACTGTATATGTGTATATATGTATACTGTATGTGTGTATATATGTATACTGTATATGTGTGTGTGTATATGCTGTATTACTGTATATATACGTGTATATATGTATACTGTATATGGGTGTGTATATGTATACTGTATATGTGTATATATATGTATACTGTATATGTGTGTATATATGTATACTGTATGTGTGTATATATGTATACTGTATATGGGTGTGTATATATATGTATACTGTATATGTGTGTATATGTATACTGTATGTGTATATATGTATACTGTATATGTGTGTATATATGTGTGTGTATATATATATGTATACTGTATATGTGTGTATATGTGTATACTGTATATGTGTGTGTATATGTATACTGTATGTGTGTGTATATGTATACTGTATATGGGTGTATATATGTATACTGTATGGGTGTATATATATGTATACTGTATAAGGGTGTATATATATGTATACTGTATATGTGTATATATGTATAATGTATATGTGTGTATATATATATATGTATACTGTATATGGGTGTGTATATATATGTATACTGTATATGGGTGTATATATATGTATACTGTATATGTGTGTATATGTATAATGTATATGTGTGTATATATATATGTATACTGTATATGGGTGTGTATATATGTATGCTGTATGTGTGTATATATGTATACTGTATGTGTGTATATATATGTATACTGTATATGTGTGTATATATGTATACTGTATGTGTGTATATATATGTATACTGTATATGTGTGTATATATGTATACTGTATGTGTGTGTATATATATGTATACTGTATATGTGTGTATATGTATACTGTATATGGGTGTACATATGTATACTGTATATGTGTGTGTATATATATGTACACTGTATATGTGTGTATATATATGTATACTGTATATGTGTGTATATATGTATACTGTATATGTGTGTATATATGTTTACTGTATATGTGTATATATGTATACTGTATATGGGTGTGTATATATATATGTATACTGTATATGTGTGTATATATATATATGTATACTGTATGTGTATATATGTATACTGTATATGTGTGTATATATATGTATACTGTATGTGTATATATGTATACTGTATATGTGTGTGTATATGTGTGTGTATATATATATATATGTATACTGTATATGTGTGTATATATGTATACTGTATATGTGTGTGTATATGTATACTGTATATGTGTGTGTGTATATGCTGTATTACTGTATATATGCGTGTATATATGTATACTGTATATGTGTGTATATATATATATATGTATACTGTATATGTGTGTATATGTGTATACTGTATATGTGTGTGTATATATGTATACTGTATATGTGTGTGTATATGTATACTGTATATGTGTGTGTATATGTATACTGTATATGTGTGTGTATATATGTATACTGTATATGGGTGTATATATATGTATACTGTATATGTGTGTATATACTGTATATGTGTGTATATATGTATACTGTATATGTGTGTATATGTATACTGTATATGTGTGTATATACTGTATATGTGTTTATATATGTATACTGTATGTGTGTATATACATGTATACTGTATATGGGTGTATATATGTATACTGTATATGTGTGTGTGTATATATGTATACTGTATATGTGTGTGTATATGTATACTGTATATGGGTGTGTATATGTATACTGTATATGGGTGTATATATATGTATACTGTATATGGGTGTATATATATGTATACTGTATATGTGTGTATATATGTGTACTGTATATGTGTATGTATACTGTATATGTGTGTATATGTATACTGTATATGGGTGTATATATATACTGTATATGGGTGTGTATATGTATACTGTATATGGGTGTATATATATGTATACTGTATATGGGTCTATATATATACTGTATATGGGTGTATATATATGTATACTGTATGTGTGTGTATATGTATACTGTATATGTGTGTATATATGTATACTGTATATGTGTGTGTGTATATATATATATGTATACTGTATATGTGTGTGTGTGTATATATATGTATACTGTATATGTGTGTATATGTATACTGTATATGGGTGTATATATATACTGTATATGGGTGTGTATATGTATACTGTATATGGGTGTATATATATGTATACTGTATATGGGTCTATATATATACTGTATATGTGTATATATATATGTATACTGTATATGTTTGTGTATATATATGTATACTGTATATGGGTGTATATATGTATACTGTATATGTGTGTGTGTATATATATATATGTATACTGTATATGTGTGTGTGTGTATATATATGTATACTGTATATGTGTGTGTATATATGTATACTGTATATGTGTGTGTATATATATGTATACTGTATATGTGTGTATATACTGTATATGTGTGTATATATGTATACTGTATATGTGTGTGTATATGTATACTATATATGGGTGTATATATGTATACTGTATGTGTGTGTGTATATATGTATACTGTATATGTGTATATATGTATACTGTATATGTGTGTATATATATGTATACTGTATATGTGTGTATATATGTATACTGTATGTGTGTATATATGTATACTGTATGTGTGTATATATGTATACTGTATATGTGTGTGTGTATATATATGTATACTGTATATGTGTGTGTATATATGTATACTGTATATGTGTGTAAATGTATACTGTATATGTGTGTATATATATATATGTATACTGTATATGTGTGTGTATATATGTATACTGTATATGTGTGTATATGTATACTGTATATGGGTGTATATATGTATACTGTATATGTGTGTGTGTGTATATATATGTATACTGTATATGTGTGTGTATATATGTATACTGTATATGTGTGTATATACTGTATATGTGTGTATATATGTATACTGTATATGTGTGTATATATATGTATACTGTATATGGGTGTATATATGTATACTATATATGGGTGTATATATGTACACTGTATATGTGTGTATATATGTATACTGTATGTGTGTATATATGTATACTGTATGTGTGTATATATATGTATACTGTATATGTGTGTGTGTATATATATGTATACTGTATGTGTGTGTATATATATGTATACTGTATGTGTGTATATATGTATACTGTATGGGTGTATATATGTATACTGTATATGGGTGTATATATATGTATACTGTATATGTGTGTGTGTATATATATGTATACTGTATGTGTGTATATATATGTATACTGTATGTGTGTATATATATGTATACTGTATATGTGTGTGTATATGTATACTGTATATGTGTGTATATATATATGTATACTGTATGTGTGTGTATATGTATACTGTATATGGGTGTATATATGTACACTGTATATGTGTGTATATATGTATACTGTATATGTGTGTATATATATGTATACTGTATATGTGTGTATATATGTATACTGTATATGTGTGTATATATGTATACTGTATATGGGTATATATATGTATACTGTATATGTGTGTATATATGTATACTGTATATGTGTGTGTATATGTATACTGTATATGGGTGTGTATATGTATACTGTATATTTGTGTGTGTATATGTATACTGTATATGGGTGTATATATGTATACTGTATATGTGTGTATATGTGTATACTGTATGTGTGTGTATATGTGTATACTGTATGTGTGTGTATATGTGTATACTGTATGTGTGTGTATATATGTATACTGTATATGTGTGTATATATGTATACTGTATGTGTGTGTATATATATGTATACTGTATGTGTGTGTATATATATGTATACTGTATATGTGTGTATATATGTATACTGTATGTGTGTGTATATATGTATACTGTATATGTATGTATATATGTATACTGGATATGTATGTATATATATGTATACTGTATATGTGTGTGTATATATGTATACTGTATATGTGTGTATATATGTATACTGTATATGTGTATATATGTATACTGCATGTGTGTATATATATGTATACTGTATATGTGTTTGTATATGTATACTGTATATGTGTGTATATATGTATACTGTATATGTGTGTGTGTGTATATGTATACTGTATATGGGTGTGTATATATATGTATACTGTATATGTGTGTATATATGTATACTGTATATGTGTGTATATGTATACTGTATATGTGTGTGTATATATGTATACTGTATATGGGTGTGTATATATATGTACACTGTATATGTGTGTGTATATGTATACTGTATATGTGTGTATATATGTATACTGTATATGTATGTATATATATGTATACTGCATGTGTGTATATATATGTATACTGTATATGTGTTTGTATATGTATACTGTATATGTGTGTATATATGTATACTGTATATGGGTGTGTATATATATATGTATACTGTATATGTGTGTATATGTATAGTGTATGTGTGTGTGTATATATGTATACTGTATATGTGTGTGTATATGTATACTGTATATGTGTGTATATATGTATACTGTATATGGGTGTATATGTGTATACTGTATATGTGTGTGTATATGTATACTGTATATGTGTGTATATATGTATACTGTATATGGGTGTATATGTGTATACTGTATATGTGTGTGTGTATATATGTATACTGTATATGTGTGTGTATATGTATACTGTATATGTGTGTATATGTGTATACTGTATATGTGTGTATATGTGTATACTGTATATGTGTGTGTATATATGTATACTGTATATGTGTGTATATATGTATACTGTATATGTGTGTATATATATGTATACTGTATATGGGTGTATATATATGTATACTGTATATGTGTGTATATTTGTATGTATATATATATATGTGTGTATATATATGTATACTGTATATGGGTGTATATATATGTATACTGTATATGTGTGTGTATATATGTATACTGTATATGTGTGTGTATATGTATGTATACTGTATATGTGTGTATGTGTATACTGTATGTGTGTGTGTATATGTATACTGTATATGTGTGTGTATATGTGTATACTGTATATGTGTGTATATGTGTATGCTGTATATGTGTGTGTATATATGTATACTGTATATGTGTGTATATGTATACTGTATATGTGTATATATATGTATACTGTATATGTGTGTGTATATGTGTATACTGTATATGTGTGTGTATATGTATACTGTATATGTGTGTGTATATGTATACTGTATATGTGTGTATATGTGTATACTGTATATGTGTGTATATGTGTATACTGTATATGTGTGTGTATATATGTATACTGTATATGTGTGTATATATGTATACTGTATATGTGTGTATATATATGTATACTGTATATGGGTGTATATATATGTATACTGTATATGGGTGTATATATGTATGTATATATATATGTGTGTGTATATATATGTATACTGTATATGGGTGTATATATATGTATACTGTATATGTGTGTGTATATATGTATACTGTATATGTGTGTATATATATGTATACTGTATATGGGTGTATATATATATATGTATACTGTATGTGTGTGTGTGTGTATGTATACTGTATATGTGTGTGTATATGTGTATACTGTATATGTGTGTATATGTGTATACTGTATATGTGTGTGTATATATGTATACTGTATATGTGTGTATATGTATACTGTATATGTGTATATATATGTATACTGTATATGTGTGTGTATATGTATACTGTATATGTGTGTGTATATGTGTATACTGTATATGTGTGTATATGTATACTATATATGTGTGTATATATGTATACTGTATATGTGTGTGTATATGTATACTGTATATGTGTGTATATATGTATACTGTATATGGGTATATATATGTATACTGTATATGGGTGTATATATATGTATACTGTATATGTGTGTATATATGTATGTATATATATATGTGTGTATATATATGTATACTGTATATGGGTGTATATATATGTATACTGTATATGTGTGTGTATATGTGTGTGTATATATATGTATACTGTATATGGGTGTATATATATATGTATACTGTATGTGTGTGTGTGTATATGTATACTGTATATGTGTGTGTATATGTGTATACTGTATATGTGTGTATATGTGTATACTGTATATGTGTGTGTATATATGTATACTGTATATGTGTGTATATGTATACTGTATATGTGTATATATGTATACTGTATATGTGTGTGTGTATATGTATACTGTAAATGTGTGTGTATATGTGTATACTGTATATGTGTGTATATGTATACTATATATGTGTGTATATATGTATACTGTATATGTGTGTGTATATGTATACTGTATATGTGTGTGTATATGTATACTGTATATGGGTATATATATGTATACTGTATATGGGTGTATATATATGTATACTGTATGTGTGTATATATGTGTGTATATATATATGTGTGTATACATATATACACACATATACAGTATACATATATACACACCCATATACAGTATACATATATATACCCATATACAGTATACATATACACACACATATACAGTATACATATATACACACATATACAGTATACATATACACACACATATACAGTATACATATATACACACATACAGTATACATATATACACACCCATATACAGTATACATATATATACACACATATACAGTATACATATATACACACCCATATACAGTATACATATATATACACACATATACAGTATACATATATATACACATATACAGTATACATATATATATATACACATATACAGTATACATATATATACACACATATACAGTATACATATACACACATATACAGTATACATATATACACACACATATACAGTATACATATATACACCCATATGCAGTATACATATATACACCCATATACAGTATACATATATATACACACATACAGTATACATATATATACACACATATACAGTATACATATATACACACACATATACAGTATACATATATACACCCATATGCAGTATACATATATACACCCATATACAGTATACATATATACACACATATACAGTATACATATATATATACACACATATACAGTGTACATATATACACACACATACAGTATACATATATATACACACATATACAGTATACATATACACACACATATACAGTATACACATATATACAGTATACATATACACACACATATACAGTATACACATATACACCCATATACAGTATACATATACACACACACATATACAGTATACATATATATACACCCATATACAGTATACATATATACACACATATACAGTATACATATATATACACATATACAGTATACATATATATATACACACATATACAGTATACATATATATATATACACACATACAGTATACATATATATACACCCATATACAGTATACATATATACACACATATACAGTATACATATACACACACATATACAGTATACATATACAGTACAGACCAAAAGTTTGGACACACCTTCTCATTTAAAGATTTTTCTGTATTTTCATGACTATGAAAATTGTACATTCACACTGAAGGCATCAAAACTATGAATTAACACATGTGGAATTATATACTTAACAAAAAGAGTGAAACAACTGAAAATATGTCTTATATTCTAGGTTCTTCAAAGTAACCACCTTTTGCTTTGATGAGTGCTTTGCACACTCTTGGCATTCTCTTGATGAGCTTCAAGAGGTAGTCACCGGAAATGGTCTTCCAACAATCTTGAAGGAGTTCCCAGAGATGCTTAGCACTTGTTGGCCCTTTTGCTTTCACTCTGCGGTCCAGCTCACCCCAAACCATCTCGATTGGGTTCAGGTCTGGTGACTGTGGAGGCCAGGTCATCTGGCGTAGCACCCCATCACTCTCTTACTTAGTCAAATAGCCCTTACACAGCCTGGAGGTGTGTTTGGGGTCATTGTCCTGTTGGAAAATAAATGATGGCCCAACTAAACGCAAATCGGATGGAATAGCATGCCGCTGCAAGATGCTGTGGTAGCCATGCTGGTTCAGTATGCCTTCAATTTTGAATAAATCCCCAACAGTGTCACCAGCAAAGCACCCCCACACCATCACACCTCCTCCTCCATGCTTCACGGTGGGAACCAGGCATGTAGAGTCCATCCGTTCACCTTTTCTGCGTCGCACAAAGACACGGTGGTTGGAACCAAAGATCTCAAATTTGGACTCATCAGACCAAAGCACAGATTTCCACTGGTCTAATGTCCATTCCTTCTGTTCTTTAGCCCAAACAAGTCTCTTCTGCTTGTTGCTTGTCCCTAGCAGTGGTTTCCTAGCAGCTATTTTACTATGAAGGCCTGCTGCACAAAGTCTCCTCTTAACAGTTGTTGAAGAGATGTGTCTGCTGCTAGAACTCTGTGTGGCATTGACCTGGTCTCTAATCTGAGCTGCTATTAACCTGCGATTTCTAAGGCTGGTGACTCAGATAAACTTATCCTCAGTAGCAGAGGTGACTCTTGGTCTTCCGTTCCTGGGGCGGTCCTCATGTGAGCCAGGATCTTTGTAGCGCTTGATGGTTTTTGCAACTGCACTTGGGGACACTTTCAAAGTTTTCCCAATTTTTCGCACTGACTGACCTTCATTTCTAAAAGTAATGATGGCCACTCGTTTTTCTTTACTTAGCTGCTTTTTTCTTGCCATAATACAAATTCTAACAGTCTATTCAGTAGGACTATCAGCTGTGTATCCACCTGACTTCTGCACAACACAACTGATGGTCCCAACCCCATTTATAAGGCAAGAAATCCCACTTATTAAACCTGACAGGGCACACCTGTGAAGTGAAGACCATTTCCGGTGACTACCTCTTGAAGCTCATCAAGAGAATGCCAAGAGTGTGCAAAACAGTCATCAAAGCAAAAGGTGGCTACTGTGAAGAACCTAGAATATAAGACATATTTTCAGTTGTTTCACACTTTTTTGTTAAGTATATAATTCCACATGTGGTAATTCATAGTTTTGATGCCTTCAGTGTGAATGTACAATTTTCATAGTCATGAAAATACAGAAAAATCTTTAAATGAGAAGGTGTGTCCAAACTTTTGGTCTGTACTGTATATGTGTATACTGTATATGTGTGTATATATGTATACTGTATGTGTGTGTGTATATATGTATACTGTATATGTGTATATACAGTGCCTACAAGTAGTATTCAACCCCCTGCAGATTTAGCTGGTTTGATAAGATGCAAATAAGTTAGAGCCTTCAAACTGCAAACGAGAGTAGGTTTTATGAACAGAAGCATAAATCTTACAAACCAAAAAGTTATGTTGCTCAGTTGAATTTTATTAAATTTTAAACATAAAAGTGTGGGTCAATTATTATACAACCCCTATGTTTAATATTTTGTGGAATAACCCTTGTTTGCAATTACAGCTAACAATCGTCTTTTATAAGACCTGATCAGGCCGGCACAGGTCTGTGGAGTTATCTTGGCCCACTCCTCCATGCAGATCTTCTCCAAGTTATCTAGGTTCTTTGGGTGTCTCATGTGGACTTTATTCTTGAGCTCCTTCCACAAGTTTTCAATTGGGTTAAGGTCAGGAGACTGACTAGGCCACTCCAACACCTTGACTTTTTCCCTATTGAACCAGGCCTTGGTTTTCTTGGCTGTGTGCTTTGGGTCGTTGTCTTGTTGGAAGATGAAATTACGACCCATCTTAAGATCCTTGATGGAGGAGCGGAGGTTCTTGGCCAAAATCTCCAGGTAGGCCATGCTATCCATCTTCCCATGGATGCGGACCAGATGGCCAGGCCCCTTGGCAGAGAAACAGCCCCACAGCATGATGCTGCCACCACCATGCTTGACTGTAGGGATGGTATTCTTGGGGTCGTATGCAGTGCCATCCAGTCTCCAAATGTCACGTGTGTGGTTGGCACCAAAGATCTCGATCTTGGTCTCATCAGACCATAGAACCTTGAACCAGTCTGTCTCAGAGTCCTCCAAGTGATCATGAGCAAACTGTAGACGAGCCTTGACATGACGCTTTGAAAGTAAAATTTAGAAAAAAACGCAGCACTACTGGACCTGGGTGCATGAGTTGGGTCCAAAGCCTTGAAATGTCGCGATAACCTCAGCACACCAAATGGTATAAAAAGATACTTTTATTTGCAGTCCACAGTAAAGACGTTTCGGTCAACAAGACCTTCATCAGTGTACTGCATGTAAACAGAATGAACAGATATAGAATACAAACATTATAGTGATTATAAAGTCACAAATTATGTATACAGAACATATAAATAAAGGTCTATGTGTCTATGTGACCTTATGTCCAGCAATGAAGCAAAAAAAGGGGGCAACCTACCAAGTTACTGGGATGGGAGCAGGAGAAGAGGAGGAGATGGGACCCAATACAGGGATTCCTATGGAGAAAGTGCATACTATGAAGTAATGGAAGGATATATGGGGCTATAATGGGGTGAGGACTATAGGGGAGGTAGACATACCGTTTGTGCCATATAGTATAGGAGAGGTGCTGCCTCGATCGCGGTATCCACCGCTGGATGTGAGCAGAGTGCACGACTGGGAGACTGGCTATAAATATAAGTAGAGGAGAGGAGGGTTTGGCTGCCAGCCAATGAGGAAGTTTGAATGTGCTGGTAATTAGCGCTCGATGCGGTGACGTCACAGGAAGTGACGCGAAAAAGGGAAGTGCCGGCATATGATTGGTCCGGCGCCGCGCATGCGCACGTGCGTGCGTGTCAGCCGACGTGTAGGTGCGTTCCAGGGACCAGGAAGTGGTTTCTGTATCAAAGTGATGTGTTCCACTGCCGGAAAAGAATGGCAAGGAGCGTTCCACCATTGAGAGAAGGGGTTGCAGAGTGCAGGAGGGATATAGGAGAATGAGGATGGGTATGGATCCTTCATCTGAAATATGAAATACAATGTCAAATCAAGTTATAAGTCACAGTACAGTAAAACACACAGGAATTGTTAGAACCTTGCTCTTAGGTTTTTTCCTTTGCTGGTCACATGACCTTGTTGGCCTATTTAATCCTGCTCCGCCCTTCTGGCTTTGCTGGACTTCATTGTATATCTACTTTCTAGCTAGCCTGTGCTCTGTGTCTTGCTCTGTTAGTTTGCTTGGTCTACGGACCTCTATGTTCTATATATTTTGTTTGTTCTTCTGTCTGCTACTATTTCTGTTAGGAGGTGTCCCATATTCCTCCCAGTCCTTAGTACTTGTAGGGATTCCTTCCCCACATCTATAGGTCTCCGTACAGACTAGCTTAGGACTTTAGCAGGTCTGATCGCAGGATCAGGTTCCCTGTTACATCGTAGGGATTAAGCTGAGTTCTATTGCAGGGACAGATCTCCTCTCTTTCCTTAGCTCTGGTAGCAGAACATAACAGTAAGTCCAGCCTGCAAATTCTCTAAGGAAAGATTTTTCTGTTCCATCATGGTGTCGGTTCAGGATTTGGCTCATCGCCTGCAGGGACTCTCTCTGGAGGTGGCCAAGCTCCGTCAGGACGTGAGTAACTGTCCTGGAGCACATTTCTTGGAGCCTAAGGTATGTTTGCCGGATTTATTTTTTGGTGAACACCGAGAATTTTTTTCATTTAAAAATGCTTGCTTATTGTATTTTCGTTTGAGACCCAAGTCCTCTGGGGATGAATCCCAGCGCGTAGGGTTCATAATGTCACTTTTGCGCAAAGAGCCTCAGGAGTGGGCCTTTTCTTTGCAACCTAGTGATACATGCTTCAGATCAGTGGATAGTTTTTTTTTCTGCTTTGGGCCTATTATATGATGATCCTGGCCGTGTCGCATCAGCTGAGACTGAGTTGAGACGTTTAAAACAAGGATCAGGTAATGTGGAAAAATATTGTACTCATTTCCGTCGGTGGTCTACTCAAACAGGGTGGAACGATTCTGCTCTGAAAAGTCTATTTCTTGCTGGGCTCAGTGAAAGGGTTAAAGACCTGCTAATTGCTTATCCTACACCTGAAGATTTGCAACAGGCTATGCAATTAGCTATACGGGTGGATAGAAGACTGCGTGCAAGGGTTAATGAGAGCAAATCCTCTGCTATGTCAGTTTCTGGTTATGAGAATGTATGTACTAACAGTGGTGAACCGATGGAGATTGGATCGGTGGCACCTCGCTCTCAAGAAAAAGATCGTCGATTTTTTGAAGGCTTGTGTTTCTATTGCGGAAAATCTGGTCATTTGATAAAAGCCTGTGAGCTTCGTATGAAGAAAGAAAAAAAAATGGTCAGTCACGCCCGTATTGCCTGTTTAAATTCCAAGGGTATATTTTTAGCTGCTTCCACGATTGCTCAGGAAAAAGTAATGGAATTTCGGGTGTTAGTTGATTGCGGGTCTACTCTGAATGTAATTGATGGGGGATTCTTGGAAAGACTCAATTTAAAACCCGAACCTTTGTCATCCCCCATTGCTGTGGTTTCTGTGGATGGTTCCCCTTTGAAGAATATTACTCTCAAGGTCAGTGAATTTCCTCTCACTATTAATGGTGTTCACCATGAGAAATTGGATTTGGTAGTGTTGAATAACTTGCCTTCTCCAGTAATATTGGGATTGCCCTGGTTAAAATTTCACAATCCTGTACTGGATTGGTCTACCAGTGAAATTAAATCCTGGAGCCATAAATGTTATGACAAGTGTTGTAACGGGCGTATTGCAGCTTTGGATAGGGGAGAATTGCCTGTTCCTATTCAGGATTTTTGGAGAGTTTTTTCTGAGAAGGAATCGCAGGTTTTGCCTCCCCATAGAGACTATGATTGCTCTATTGAATTTGTCCCTGGAGCGACTCTTCCTAAAAGTCTTTTATTTAACCTTACTATTCCTGAGAGGAAGGCTTTGGAGGAATACATGCAGACAAGTTTGGCCGCCGGTCACATTAGGCCCTCTAAGTCTCCTGTGGCGGTTGGATTTTTTTTTGTAAAAAAAAAGGACGGCGGTTTACGTCCTTGTCTGGATTTTCGTGAGATTAACAAAATTACTGTACGCAATCCTTACCCACTGCCATTGATTCCTGATCTGTTTAAGCAGTTAATGGGGGCCAAGTGGTTCTCTAAAATTGACCTTAAGGGGGCATACAATCTGTTGCGCATGAAGGAGGGTGACGAATGGAAGACTGCTTTTAACACTCCTGTGGGTCATTTTGAGAATCTGGTTATGCCTTTTGGTCTTACCAATGCTCCTGCATTTTTTCAGAATCTTATTAATGACATCCTTGGGCCTTTGATCGGCAAAAATGTGGTTGTGTATTTGGATGACATTTTGATTTATTCGCCGGATCTGGAGTCTCATTGGCGGAGCGTACGTGAGGTATTACAGTTATTAATGGACAATTCGCTTTTTGCTAAGCTGGAGAAATGTGAATTTGCTGTACAGAGAATTAGTTTTTTGGGTTACATTATCTCCAGCGAAGGTTTTGAGATGGATCCGGTTAAAGTTCAAGCTATACAGGAATGGCCTAGGCCTATTGGTTTGAAATCGATACAGAGGTTTTTAGGTTTCGCCAATTATTACAGAAAATTCATAAAAAATTTTTCTAGTATTGTCAAACCTCTGACCGATCTCACCAGGAAAGGTGCTGATGCGGTTCAGTGGTCTGCTGAGGCCATTGAAGCTTTTGTGTATCTCAAGGAGAGGTTCACCTCTGCTCCCATCCTTATGCAGCCTGATGTGACTAAGCCGTTTTTGGTTGAGGTTGGTGCTTCCTCTGTGGGGGTTGGAGCAGTATTGTCTCAGGATAACGGGGATGGATTACATCCCTGTGCCTTTTTTTCAAAAAAATTTTCGGAGACTGAACTGAATTACGATATTGGTAATCGGGAATTATTGGCTATTAAGCTCGCATTTGAACACTGGCGCCACTTCTTGGAAGGTGCGGAATTTCCCGTTCAGGTTCTTACGGATCATAAAAATCTGATATATCTTGATGCTGCCAAGCGCCTGAATGCCCGTCAGGCTAGATGGGCACTGTTTTTCTCGCGGTTTAATTTCTCCGTTACTTACATCCCTGGTACTAAGAATGTTAAGGCGGATGCCTTGTCTCGCAGTTTTTCTCCCATAGTCGGTGCTGAGAAAGAGGAGAACATTTTACAAGAAGGTGTTGTGATAGCTGCTTTAGACTCCGTTTTGGAAGATGAGATTCTTAAAGCACAGGAGAATGCCCCATCTAACACTCCTCATGGGAGGTTGTTTGTGCCTGGGACCTTTAGGAGAGATTTGTTTGTTGAGTGTCACGAATCTCGGTTGGCAGGTCATCCCGGAATCTCTGAGACCAAGAGACTGGTGGGTCGCAGTTTTTGGTGGCCTGGATGGCAGAAGGAAGTCATTAAGTGGGTGCGCCAATGTACTATATGTGCTAGATCTAAGTCCTCACATACTCCTGCTGCGGGGTTGCTTTGTCCTTTGGAGGTCCCCAGTGCTCCTTGGACACATTTGGCTATGGACTTTATAACTGACCTTCCCCCCTCTGAGGGTTTTACTGTCATCTGGGTGGTCGTGGACCGTTTTAGCAAGATGTGTCACTTGGTTCCCTTCGTCAAACTGCCCTGCGCTAAAACTCTCGCTAAGGCCTTTGTCAAGGAAATTGTCAGACTTCATGGCGTTCCTACTGACATTGTTTCTGATAGGGGTCCTCAGTTTGTGGCTCGTTTTTGGCGTGCCTTTTGTGACAGGTTGGGAATTCATTTGTCGTTTTCGTCCGGATATCATCCTGAATCTAATGGTCAGACAGAAAGGAAAAACCAGGATGTTGAGCAGTTCTTGCGTTGTTTTGTGGCAGACAATCAAGAGGGGTGGTCTGAGTTTCTGCCACTTGCTGAATTTGCTCTGAACAATCATACATCTTCTTCTGCTGGTTGTTCGCCTTTTTTTTGTTGTTCTGGGAGACATCCGTCGTTTGGGTCGTTCTCCAAGTTGGGATCTGCCGTGCCTGAGGAGGAGAATTTTTCCGGTGATTTGGAGAGAGTTTGGACGGATGTGCGTGGTAATCTTCAGGAGGCCAACAGAAAATCTAAAGACTACTTTGATAGGAAACGACAGGAGGTTTTGTTCGCTGTTGGTGACATGGTTTGGTTGTCCTCTAGGAATCTGCGGTTGAGGATTCCTTCTAAGAAATTGGGTCCCAAGTTTGTAGGGCCCTTTAAGGTGCTTCAAGTTGTCAACCAATCTGCTGTTAGGTTGGAGGTTCCTACCTCCTGGAGAATTAATCCGGTATTTCATGTCTCTCTGTTAAAAAAAGCTGTTGTGTCGGATGGTGACGCCTCTGCCTCTGTTCCTCCGGTGGTGGAGGACGGGGAATATGAAATTTCTCGCATCCTTGACTCTAGACGGTATAGAGGTAGTTTGCAGTATCTTGTGGCCTGGAAAGGTTTCGGACCCAAGGATAACTCTTGGGTGAGGTCAGATGATGTTTCCGCGTCCAGACTTATCAGAGCGTTTCACAGGAGATTTCCTGATAAGCCTGGTCCTAGGGGATCCGGAGGATCCTCTTAGAAGGGGGGGTACTGTTAGAACCTTGCTCTTAGGTTTTTTCCTTTGCTGGTCACATGACCTTGTTGGCCTATTTAATCCTGCTCCGCCCTTCTGGCTTTGCTGGACTTCATTGTATATCTACTTTCTAGCTAGCCTGTGCTCTGTGTCTTGCTCTGTTAGTTTGCTTGGTCTACGGACCTCTATGTTCTATATATTTTGTTTGTTCGTCTGTCTGCTACTATTTCTGTTAGGAGGTGTCCCATATTCCTCCCAGTCCTTAGTACTTGTAGGGATTCCTTCCCCACATCTATAGGTCTCCGTACAGACTAGCTTAGGACTTTAGCAGGTCTGATCGCAGGATCAGGTTCCCTGTTACATCGTAGGGATTAAGCTGAGTTCTATTGCAGGGACAGATCTCCTCTCTTTCCTTAGCTCTGGTAGCAGAACATAACAGAAAGCAGTGGCGCTGTCTGTGTCGTGGAGTGAAGATATGAATGTCAGTGGTAGAATAGAGTCAGAGAGTGTGTGAGTGTCTAGATGTGCAAGGTCTCTGCGGGGGTGTGCTAGTTGCTGGACATGGGTGACAGGTGAGGAGGACAGGGATGACAACATGAGTAGATGGTGGTCAGATAGAGGTAGTGGGGAGGTTGTAAGGATATATAGGGAGCAGAGTCGGGTGAAGATGCGGTCTAGTGTGTGTCCGTCTGTGTGGGTGGCTGAGGAGGACCACTGAGTAATTCCAAAATATGAAGTAAGCCACAGGAGTTTGGATGCTGCTGGCTGGTGAGTGTCAGTGGGGATGTTGAAATCGTCCATGATGATTGTGGGAATGTCAGCAGAGATAAAGTAAAGAAGCTAGGTGGAGAATTGGTCAATAAAGGCAGTGACCGGGCCTGGAGGTCGGTATATGACAGCCACTTGGAGGTTGGAGGGAGAGTAAATGCGGACAGAGTGGACTTCAAAAGAAGGTAGAATAAGAGAGGGTAGAGGTGGTATAGGGCTAAAGGTGCAGTTGGTAGAATGGAGTAGACCCACTCCTCCACCATGTCTGTTACCAGGGCGAGGAGTGTGGGTGAAGTGGAGGCCACCGTAACACAGCGCAGCAGGGGAGGCAGTGTCAGAGGGTGTCAACCATGTCTCTGTGATGCCCAGGAAGGAGAGATTGTGATAGGTAAAGAGGTCATGGACAAAATGGAGCTTGTTGCAGACAGAGCAGGCATTCCAGAGTGCTCCAGAGAGAGGGAGCAGGGGGGTGGGCGTCAGGGGCATGGAAATGACGAAGAAGGGTAAAAAAAAAAAGATGCTTCAGGATAAAAATAACTCAGACTTTTCCTGAAGCGTCTTCCTCTTGAAAAACTCGGTGGACTTGCCCCTCCTTCCCAAAAAATACATCATGTGCATTACCCTAGAGTACACTAAACTTTGGCCGACAGCCTAAAATGCAAGGTTAAAAAATAATGCACTAAACTACAATGAAGTAGTCGGCAGTCGGCACATCTCTTCCAGGAAACTTAAAAGCCTCTTTTAGCAAACATCAATGACGCTTCTTACTTCAACTGACTCTGTGTCATTTTACCACAGAAGTACACAAACGTGATACAAAGCCTGATACATTCATGTGCTGACATGTCACCTATGTAGTAACTGTTCTCTCCTCTGTGACAGATGCTGGCTAGGGAGGAGTATGGCGCCGGAGTGGACTGGTACGCGCTTGGCCTCATCATAAATGAGATGGTTACCGGTGAGTGCACTTACCATCCTGCACTATTTGATACATCTTCCTCCGGCGCTGAAGACATCATTAGAGAGGTGAGAACGATACAGATATTGGATTTACTACTTAGTAATGTACTGCCATGGTAAATGTACTGAAGCCGCACAGAATAGGCCAATGTACTCTTAATTTTTCCCTTTCTAACCAGCAATGAATCCATTTGAGGATCTACATGAGTACTTGTTTTGCTGGGTAGAAGTGTTTAGTCACTGAGCCTTGCTGTCATGGATCTACTGGCAGTCTACAGTCAGTTGGACCTAAGGGCTCTTTCACACGTCCTGATATTTCTGGTCCCGGAGATATGCGTGTCCTTGTGCACCTGTGTGGCACACGTGTGACGCTCATGTGCCACCCGTGTGGTGCATCAGTAGCACACGCACCGGAATTTGTGAATCAGCGGTACAGTTAGCACTGTTTCCAAGCACCGGGCGCTGAACACTGCCGACGCTGCGATCGGCACCAGCAGGACATAATGATGAGAGTAGTAGCAGAGGAGCAGGGGAGAATGACTCCTGCAGCAAGCAGGCCCCAGAGCTGCGCTGAGCTCAGTGACTGACAGGACACCGCTCACTGAGCACAGCTCCTCTGCTGAGCGGTCGTGTGGATTACAGCGGGGGACACTTAGGACAGGTGAGTATAAGGATTTTTTAAACTTTATTCTTATTTTTACAGGTGGAGACACCGGGAGCAGAATTCTACTCTCATCACTATCCCCTGCTGGTGCTGATCGCTGCGCCGGCAGGGAACTATGATGAGGACAGCATTCAGCACCCGGCATTTGGGATTAGCTCTAACTGTACCGCTGATTCCCAAGCCCGGAACATATCACACGGATGGCATCCATGTGCGGTACATGTTTACACAGACCCATTGACTTGAATGGGTCCGTGTGATCCGTGCTGCCGGCTGGCAAAAACTGGCATGTCTGTGTGGATCACACAGACACACGGTCCGTGGAAACACACTGACATGTGCGCAGACCCATTCATTTGAATGGGTCTACGTGTGTCAGTGTCTCCGGTACGTGTGGAAACTGTCACCACACATACCGGACACACAGACGTGTGAAAGAGCCCTAGGGTCTAACGTTGCACTAGAGAAGTCCTGTAGAATTGTTCTGTTATAAGATTTTTTACCTGCACTGATTGACTATTAAGCATATTTTTCATTTCCAGCTCCTCCAGAGAGATCCCGCCAAGCGCTTAGGAGTCCACAGAAACATCAGAGATCATCCCTTTTTCCAGCATATTGACTGGGTCTCTGTGGAAGCCCTTCAGATGCCCCCACCACACATCCCTGTAGTAAGTAAATGGACAGAAATTGTATCCAGGTCAGGGTGAACTTTTTACTATGTAATCTGTGGACAGCATGAGGAAGAGGTTAAATCACAGATTTCAATGATATGTCACCTGTAATGCTGTGTGCTGTTGTTTACTTACACTGAAAGTTTTATCACCTGGTGATTATCATTGCCAGGACTACAACAGCACATGCTTGCTAGGCCGACTCCGCCTCCTCCTGTGTTAAGCAGCTCAATGTCAATGGACTGTTTACATGCACAGCCTAGTGTGGGCGGGGTTAGCTTTCTCAACTCTGCTACATTGCTAAATCTAAGAACTCTGTATCAGAACCACTGCACAAAGTAAACTAAGTGATACATTGTTGGATTCAGGGTCTCTTTATCTACATCATGCTGCTCTCAGATAAGGTAGCAAAAACCTGGTGACATATTGCCTTTAATAGATTTACTGTTACATATTATAGAAAATGATACAAGGGTAGCATAGATGTATTTATCTCTGTAAAACTATTCAAGCACCAGATTTTTGTAAAGGCCATGCACCTTGTCATTAATTTGGTGCATTTTACTCCAATACACATTAAACTATTGTTGGCCAAACCCACCGATAACGATAGATTCTACCAACAGTCTAATCTGTATAGGAACCCCCGGACAATTGATTTTTGCGGGAGTTAAGTATCTGACATGTCCAATTCAGGGTTGCCAATCCTTTTGTTCTCATTGAGATAAACCACCTATAGGCATGTCTGGCAGCAGCTCTCACATAGGGAACACCGGAGAGCTCGGTTGAGCGAGGGCCGACATAGTAGTTGGCCAAATATCTGGTGGCGACTTATCTCAGTAAGAACAAAAGGATTGGCAGTCTGAAATTGGACAGCCATCTAATGTTTAAGAAGAGTAAGACTAGTGAATGCAACGCCCAATATATTCTTCTTTAACCATTGTACATAAGAGAAAGTGCTCATGGATAAGGTCGAATTACAGCTCGAATTTGTACAAAACTGTAATAGGTCTCCCAGAAAAGTCTATATATGAGCATGAGCAGTCTTCTCAATCCTCATATACCTCGAGGAGGCATATAGAGGCTTCTGCTGTCCGAATTAGTAGGAATCTGAAAGAAAAAAAATGATGCCAAGTGCCATCGGATTGTGAATTTAATGCCCCTCCATAATTGATTGTGCACAGGGTCTGTACAGAGCACCCGGGTTTGATGCATCTAGCTTCAGCTCTTATGTTCATACACCAACAATCTTTGACGTCATCCTGCATACATTAATGTGTGCTAGCATGAGCTTTGTATGACGGCACACTGGATTAGTGGGTGAGCAGCCTAAAAGGCGGTAATTTGCCAGCCACCAAACGAACCCGGCATAAATGTTTCCCATGAAGATCACCAATCTCACATGACAGAAATATTACAGTATATTACCGATGGAACCTCCCATGATTAGGTAATAAACCAAATATAGTCAATTGCTGTATTGATTCTCATGCTAATTGCAGTACATTGACCAGAAAACCAATATGTAAGATTACTTGGGAATAAAATATACACAAATGAAGAGCAAAGATTGTGACTTTATTTAATGTGATAAGTCATCATCCTTAAATACTAATCTTCTGTTGTGTTTCATCCAGACATCTGAACCTCATCACCGCCGCAAAAGGTTCCATCTAGGCAAGTTGGAGGCAGCAGAGGCCACAATGTCATCGATCCCCCCAGACAAACAGGCTGCATTCAGAGGGTTTTCATTTGTCAGCTAGAAAACCCTTGAAGACTCACGTGTCATCAGAGATAGTGCCCTCTTGAGTCCCTGGAAGAAGAACAGAAGGAAATGAAGATCATCAGAATATAGGAAGATTGAAGTATGGATCCCAGGATGGGCACTGGCTACAGGGAGTACGACGTGGAGTAAGAAGATTTCTCCAATATCCATCAGGCACTTAACCTTGGGAGGAGCGAAGATGCAACCAGCAAGATGGAGGAGCCAAGAGATGCTTGGTAAGTAGAAGTGCAATAACACCTGCACTTCCCCTCAGTCATAGGCATTTATAACCGGTGACTGCATTTCCTCTCACCCATCATAGCAGCAGATTATGGTGCTGTCCTGAGCTGAGAGGAAATAAAAGGTGCGAGACAGGCCGGCTATTAAGGGGTGGAAGGAGGCCGGACTTTTTTTTTTTTAATGCCTATGACAATTTTTAAATATACCGGTAATTTACATTCCTCATATTCGTGACAGCAATGACACGGGCTGTGAGGAATAAGGTGTGAGATGGCCGGCTATTAAGGGGTGGAAGGAGGCCGGATTTTTTTTTTTTTTAAATCATAGCATTTAAAGCTATATTGCTTTGCTATGTAAAATAATTATATTTACCGGTGACTACCGATGACTATAGTTATACTTTTCCCCCTCCTCCATAACAACTCATTGAGCTGTTCTGGGTGACGGGGAAATAAGGTGTGAGATGGCTGGCTATTAAGGGGTGGAAGGAGGCCAGTTTTTTTTTTTTTTTTAAATCATAGCATTTAAAGCTATATTGCTTTGCTATGTAAAATAATTATATTTACCGGTGACTACCGATGACTATAGTTATACTTTTCCCCCTCTTCCATAACAACTCATTGAGCTGTCCTGGGTGACGGGGAAATAAGGTGTGAGATGGCTGGCTATTAAGGGGTGGAAGGAGGCCAGTTTTTTTTTTTTTTAAATCATAGCATTTAAAGCTATATTGCTTTGCTATGTAAAATAATTATATTTACCGGTGACTACCGGTGACTATAATTACCCTTTTCTCCCTCCTCCATAACAACTCATTGAGCTGTCCTGGGTGACGGGGAAATAAGGTGTGAGATGGCCGGCTATTAAGGGGTGGAAGAAGGCCAGTTTTTTTTTTTTTTTTAAATCACAGCATTTAAAGCTATATTGCTTTGCTATGTAAAATAATTATATTTACCGGTGACTACCGATGACTATAGTTATACTTTTCCCCCTCCTCCATAACAACTCATTGAGCTGTTCTGGGTGACAGGGAAATAAGGTGTGAGATGGCTGGCTATTAAGGGGTGGAAGGAGGCCAGTTTTTTTTTTAAATCATAGCATTTAAAGCTATATTGCTTTGCTATGTAAAATAATTATATTTACCGGTGACTACCGATGACTATAGTTATACTTTTCCCCCTCCATAACAACTCATTGAGCTGTCCTGGGTGACGGGGAAATAAGGTGTGAGATGGCCGGCTATTAAGGGGTGGAAGGAGGCCAGTTTTTTTTTTTTTAAATCACAGCATTTAAAGCTATATTGCTTTGCTATGTAAAATAATTATATTTACCGGTGACTACCGATGACTATAGTTATAATTTTCCCCCTCCTCCATAACAACTCATTGAGCTGTTCTGGGTGACGGGAAAATAAGGTGTGAGATGGCTGGCTATTAAGGGGTGGAAGGAGGCCAGTTTTTTTTTTTTTTTTTTTTAAATCATAGCATTTAAAGCTATATTGCTTTGCTATGTAAAATAATTATATTTACCGGTGACTATAATTACCCTTTTCCCCCTCCTCCATAACTCATTGAGCTGTCCTGGGTGACGGGGAAATAAGGTGTGAGATGGCCGGCTATTAAGGGGTGGAAGGAGGCCGGATTTTTTTTTCTATTGCTATTGCATGTCCATGTACATGTCTTTGGAATTCCTCATATTCAAGAAAGTAATGACATGAGCTATAAGGAATATAGTGTGAGGCAGACACCGCCCTAGATCATAGGTGTATAATACCACTAATACCACCATACTGGATAACACACACACCCCGCCCCCCGACTTTGGGAAGAATGAAGATGGATGCTGAAAGATGAAGGAGCCCGCAGATTAGTGATGGGTCGTTCACAAACGACCTGAAACAAACTGACGGCTTCCTGCTGTGAACGATGGGGGTCAGCGCCCCAGTGAGGGCCACTATATTCTCTGAATGGCTCTAACTGGGTGTTAAATTCCAGTGTTCAGGGGATGTAACTCCCACCCAGACCAAATTCTGCCCACTCATCAATTTAATTGGTCAACTGCAAGTAGGCAGAGTTTCAGCCTCATTAACATCATCTTAAATATGTGTTCACCTATTGTAAACACATATTTAATAGGGATCGGTTTAGGATCCAAAAGAGCTGGCTGTTTTTGGTGAGCAGAGCCAGGAGAGACAGATCACCAAAAAGAGCCAGACTGTCCATCACTACTGCAGATGCACTGTGGGTAAATGGAAGTACAAGAATACCTGTTATAGGCATTTGTAACCAGTGGTTCCTTTTCCTCTAACCTACAATAGTAGTAGTCTGCATCATTTCCCCGAGATGTTGACTGTTAGGGTATGTGCACACCGCCTCATTTTCAGGCATATTCTGCCATGAACCCACCTGAAAAAACACTTAAAAAACATAAAAAAGAATGAATATATGCACAGCAATGTCAAAACGACTTGCTGTGCATATATTTCATTTCTTGTCTCTTCTGTTAAGCACTTCAGGCTTCGAAAGCAACTAAAAGAAATGACCGATCCAATCTTAAGCTTCCACTATTTTATCTATCCACACAGCCAGGGTTTTCCAGAAGCGTCTTTCTATAGAAAAAAAATAAGTGGATACGCCGATGTATAAAAGACTGCGCATGCACATACCCCTATGTCACGTGCACACGGTGAGTATTTGGTGAGTTCTTTCCATCAGTATATGTAAGCCAAAACCAGGAGTGGAACAATCAGAGGAAAAGTATAATAGGATCATGTCACCACCTCTATATTTATCACCCACTCCTGGTTTTGGCTTACAAATACTGATGTAAAAAACTCACCAAATACTCAATGTGTGTACGTGGCCTAATACAGGCAGCATCTGACTGTAACAGCAGCAGGCAGAGCTAAGCTCCACTCGCTGCTGTTAATCCCTTAAATGCTGCTGTCAATCTCATTTTTAAAGCGCAGTCTGGGGGGCACACCTTGCCCCTTCCTCCAGTAATGCAGGGTGCTGATGGGTTGTCATGGCTGCCGCAGGCCTATTGAAGGCCCTGGAGCCTGTTCTGACGGCGCTCCATTGAAGATCAGCCTGTGGTGTGATTTTTACTACATATTGCAATATTGTGGTTTAGCATAGCATAGAATATAGCATAAGGATAATAGATTAGCATGTAAGATAGGAAATGGTTAAGGTTAGGTTTAGCCCAGTGGGAGGGCACTAGTGCTGATAAGAAGGGGGGGCACTTCCTGGTTAGAGGGGATTCAGTGTCAGCCAGTGAAGGGTAGAAGAGAATTCAAGTTCAGGTGGGGTGGTGGGCTGCTAGGGGCAGCATGGGCCAAATGTTCTGTACAGTGGGAGGCCAAATGGAGATCCGTGATGGACATTCCAACAGCACCTGGAGCCTATGGCTCAGGCCAGGTACCATGGAGCGGGCTGGTCTTCTGACATTGCGACATGGAGTTACATGAGGAGCAGGTGGCAGGTCCCGGGGGCACTGCTGGAGTGGACAATGAATCCCTGGGGCTGATAGAGTCAGCAGACTTGGGGGTAGTCCAGAATGAACGTGTGGCAGAAGAGAAGAGGAGTTGTGCTAAGGAGGAAGGAAGTCTGCATTGCTGGGCCCGATCCCACTTGTACCCACATGATGAACTTGTACTTGTTAGTGAAAGTTTGACTGTTTGAATGTTGTTCCATGCATTGTGTACGGCGGCTCCTGAGGACGGAAGCCTGGAGGCAGCGGAGGCCTACGGCCCACAAGTGGGTGTGATGCCCCCCACACTTTATAGCACACTGGGACTGGGACACCCCTTGTCTGTAAAGTGCCAAAGGGACTGCAGCTCGGTCACGACTACAGCACTACAGCACTTTACACTCCCTCCACTGTTTCTATAGAGATGATAGAAGAGCCAATGCCTTCATTTTTATGATGTTTAATTGGCCAAAGGATTTAACTAAATGACTCTTATGAAAAATACATTTAGTTAGTGAAATGTTTACTGGGAATGTGTTAGGAAGTTTTTATGTTAAGGGCATTGACCACTCTCTGGTTATTGTTAACCAATGTGTTTGTAGATGATAAAAGGCATTCAGTGCAGAAATTCAGCAGAGCCGAGATTTGTGTGACGCGCCCCCTGGGACATATTCCTTTTTGAGGGGAATACCCGGCACCGGATCAGATGGGGGGGTTGTAGTCTCCGAGCGGCTGTGACCCGGCCCGTGCCCAGGGCGTCAAACTCAGTGTTATGTGGCAGTCCTACAGATGTTACTAAGAGTTCTTTTGTGTCGACTACGCCACCCGTTGTGATGCGGTCACTGTGGCCGCCGCTGCAGCAGGGTCCGCTGAGGCTGATGGTGGGTGCGCAGCTTGGTGGAATAACCCCCAACGGGAGGGGTATAGCCTCAGGGGGGACAGGTGCAGAGGATGGGGGTTGTGGTGATGCAGTGCAGACGGCAATGAAGACAGAGTCGGGTTGTGCAGTTAAGGGTGTTTACTTACTGCAGATGTTGTACTGGTCACTCCAGCTTCGAGTGACCACCCGAGCCGTGCTGCGTCCACCAGGTCCTGGATCCAGCCAACCCCCAAACAAGTCCGGAGCGTGGCCCTGAGCTCTCCTTCTGTCCCGTTCTCTGGCCGTCCCCACCAGTGATCCACCCAGGTCCAGCTCCCTCGGGCCTTCTGTTGGGAGACCCTTGGCCTCGGGTTCCCTGACCCTCCACGTGGTATGCCTTCGTGGTGGATGTGGTGGGTGACCGTGGCAAACGCTGCCCACGGTCTCCGGTCTCTGGCTGGGGTGTGTTTTGCCCCCCCACCAGCTTGGGTTCCGGTACCCTGTGCCGACTCTTCACCCGGGGATTTAAGTTGGGATCTTGGAGTCCTTTTCTGCTGTTTCCCCCTCTGGGTCTCTCTCTCTCTTCTCCTCTCTCACTCTGGGTCTTTCTTCTCTGCTCTCTGACTTCCTCTCTGCAACTGACCCTGTTCTTAGTTGGTGCCCACCTTATATACACCCTCTATGTGTGAGCTCAGGTGACCAGCACCCAATGAGCTCCTATCTTTACCCAGGCTGCTCCCCCTATCTGCCCCTACACTACTTGGGATGTACCACCCCCCTCCCACTCCAGCCAGGAACAGACTCGGTCGTACCTGCACATTTCTAAGTGGGAGTACCGTCGGTCTGCTCCTCGGAAATGGGATGTATGTAGTGCATGCAGCCTACCGAGCTCAGATCCACACTCCATCCTTGCCCGGGAGTGGAATATCACACCTCTGGCTTGAGGTGCAATACTCCTGTAGCAGCCGAATCCTCAGGGTGCTACATTCCCCCCTGGTAAATCACAGCACGTCCTCGGGCTGTAAGACATAAACATCACATAACATACAAATTTTTTTCATAAACATATAAAATATATAAAACATTATATATATAAAACTTTCTCGTCGCCTCCGTCAGGCGGTGTACGTGGAGGGCGTAAGGTCCTTTGGCACACTTGTGCCGGGTGAAGGTGACCTCGTCTCCGATGTAGAGGTCACGACCTCTGTGCCCCTCCGGCAGATGGGACTCCACGTCTCTGCGCGTGACAAAGACGTCGCCGGGGGTGTCGTTGTCTCTGATGAAGCCCCACCCATGCTGCAGGTTAAACTTTATTACAGTCCCGGTGGTACGGGGACTGTGCGCTGCACGGGGGTCCCTCCTGGTTCGGCTCTTCTGCTCGGCGCTCCTTATTTGGGCCTGTTGTTCCCGGACCCGCCTCTCTCTCCGCTCCCTCGCAAACTCTTCGAGCTGCTGTCGGCAACACTCAGCACGCTCCGCTGCAGCTGCCCTGGTTTCCTGAGTGAACCCCATTAGGTCTTCTCCGGTGGGGTCCCACTCAAATTGGGCTTCTTCCAGAGGAGGCGAGACCCGTGCCACGGGCTTCGGAGCCGGAATCAGGGGCTCACACAAGGGCCCTAGTCTCTGCTGCCGCTCATGGAATTCTTCGGGCCAGATGAAGGGCCGCCCGTCCGGCCATGTAAGCTGGCTGAACAAGTCCTCCCCCAGGTGTGGCACCCTTGGTTTTACGGGCGTGGGCGCGGTGGTGGTGGCGCCCGGGTTGCCCAGGCCTTGCGGCCAGGCCTGGGGCACCTGGAAGGTGAAGGGCACCGTTAATACGGCGGCGCCCTGGGCTACCTGGCCTTGCGACCAGGCCGGAGGCTCCGCGGAGGTAGGGGGCGCTGTTGGTGATGCGGCGCCCGGGGGTACTAGGCCTTGCGACCAGGCTGGTGGTATTTCCTGCTTTGTCACGCTCCGGGTCGAGGCGCGTGACGTCACAGGGGTCGCTGCGGCGGCTTCCGGTCGGGGCCTAGTCCATAGCGGTGACATGACGGCTACGGGCACAGCAGGGGGACTTTCGGGCTCTGCGACGGGGAGCTGGGGCAGGTGGGCGGTTTCCCGACTTGGGGTATAGGCGTCCCCTTTACCTGCCTCCTTGCGTTCGGCTCCCTTCTCGGCGCCGTCTCCGACCTTGGGTCCTCCCGCGCCACCCTCAGAGGCGGTCTGCTTCCTCATCTTGGCTGGCGTGCTCCGGGTCTTGGTTTGCTGGGCCATCTCACGGCTCCATTCCGCCAATATCTCGCGCTGTACCCGGGCCATCCTCCGTGCGAGGCCCTCCAGGGCAGTCTGTGCACACTCCCGGTCTCGGGGGAGCTGTGCAAGGACCTCCACTAGGCCTAGTGGGGTCGTGGTGTCTAGCAGGCTCCTGACCAACGGGTCGGTGCTGCTCTGCTCTCCTTCCTCGGTCTCTAGCAGACTCCTGGCCAGCGGGCCGGTGCTGTTCTGCTTTCTCTCCATCTCCGGGTAAGCTCCTCCGCTACTCCTCGTTAGACTTCTTGTCTCCGGGTGCGCTCGCTCCAGACTGCTCCAGGCGGCACCCATCTTCGTTCTTTTCTTTCGTCTCCTCCCACTTCGAGGGCGGTCCCGGGGCAACTCGGTGACTGTCAGCTCCAGGGGTAGTTCTTTCACGCTGACAGACACCTCCAGCATCACAGTCTCTGTTGGTGGGGGCGGTTTCCACTTTTGGCGCCATTTTCGGTCCTGGCCCACGATGGGAGGCAGCCTCTTGCCCTCCTTTGGCACACCCATAATGGCGTCCGCTGCTCTTCCAAGGCGGGAAATCTTCGGATTTGGCGGGAAGCGTCGCCCAGTGGCGGGAAACTCTGCAGATGGCGGGAACAAGCTGGAAATGGCGGACAATCGGCGGGAAACGACCTGTGATGGGGTCCGATGGCGTGGACCCTCCGGAACCGGCGGGAGACTTCTTTCTGAGGTAAACTTGCACTTTTCTTCAGGCACGCAGTACCCGGGTGTTGCGGGCACGTAATCCTGCCGACTACGCCAAAGTTGACGCGCCCCCTGGGACATATTCCTTTTTGAGGGGAATATCCGGCACCGGATCAGATGGGATTGTTGTAGTCTCCGAGCGGCTGTGACCCGGCCCGTGCCCAGGGCGTCAAACTCAGTGTTATGTGGCAGTCCTACAGATGTTATTAAGAGTTCTTTTGTGTCGACTACGCCACCCGTTGTGATGCGGTCACTGTGGCCGCCGCTGCAGCAGGGTCCGCTGAGGCTGATGGTGGGTGCGCAGCTTGGTGGAATAACCCCCAACGGGAGGGGTATAGCCTCAGGGGGGACAGGTGCAGAGGATGGGGGTTGTGGTGATGCAGTGCAGACGGCAATGAAGACAGAGTCGGGTTGTGCAGTTAAGGGTGTTTACTTACTGCAGATGTTGTACTGGTCACTCCAGCTTCGAGTGACCACCCGAGCCGTGCTGCGTCCACCAGGTCCTGGATCCAGCCAACCCCCAAACAAGTCCGGAGCGTGGCCCTGAGCTCTCCTTCTGTCCCGTTCTCTGGCCGTCCCCACCAGTGATCCACCCAGGTCCAGCTCCCTCGGGCCTTCTGTTGGGAGACCCTTGGCCTCGGGTTCCCTGACCCTCCACGTGGTATGCCTTCGTGGTGGATGTGGTGGGTGACCGTGGCAAACGCTGCCCACGGTCTCCGGTCTCTGGCTGGGGTGTGTTTTGCCCCCCCACCAGCTTGGGTTCCGGTACCCTGTGCCGACTCTTCACCCGAGCTCAGATCCACACTCCATCCTTGCCCGGGAGTGGAATATCACACCTCTGGCTTGAGGTGCAATACTCCTGTAGCAGCCGAATCCTCAGGGTGCTACATGTGTTTCCCATATTTGATATTTAGTGCTGAAATTCAAGAAAGGCCATATTAGTAAGTGCCTTACCTTCTTCTCAAACACATTGGTCAACAATAAGCAGAAAATGGCCAATCCTTTTAATCATAGTTTAAAGCCTTGGAATAATTGACTTTAAAGTTTGTCACCCCTTATATCATAAAATAATAAATAATCAGAAACCGCTTTTCTAATAGACTAACAAGTCCAGAAGAGATCCCTTTTCAGCAGTCAGCTCATTATCATAACAAGCAGGATTACAATGAGAGATAACATAATCCACCATTCACAGTAGGTAGTGTCACAGCTCACCTCTCCCCCCTTCCTGCACAATAACATCTGCATGTCACTAAACATGAGAACATGTATAGAAAGCTCCAGGAAATAGAGTCCTCTATAATACAGTATCTTGTGACATAGGTCCAATGTCCATATCTCCAAACAGGCAAGAGAGCAGCTTCCATAAATGTACAGGAAACAGAATATAATACCCTGAAATCAGAAATACCGATTATAAAAACATTATCACAATCTGGTTTCAATTAGTTTAAAAAATGTATGTGACACATTCCCTTAAAGAAAAATAAATACAAATATAACTAAAAAGAGTATTGGATATTTTAACAAATTTTTAATGTTAGAGTAGAGTAGGGCCCTGCCAAAAGAGTCTACCTTGTCGTGGTGGCAGGCTTAAAAAATCTTTTGGCCAAAACAAAAAAACAATGTATCTAATATGGTGTTCCATGAGAACTGTTAATGTGGGATTGGGAAGGGCGTGGTGCAGAAGTGGGCTGTGGCACTATGAAAGATTTGAGAGATGGAGGCGGAGCTGGGGTGGAGTCTGGGCAGAGTATCAAGGGGCCCAAAAATGTTGCCAGTATGGGGCCCTGAAATTCCTGGTGGCAGCCCTGCAAAAATACTGTAAATATACACACTGTATTCACATACAGGTGCATCTCACTAAATTAGAATATCATCAAAAAGTGAATTTATTTCAGTTCTTCAATACAAAAAGTGAAACTCATATATTATATAGAGTCATTACACACAGAGGGATCTATTATATAGAGTCATTACACACAGAGGGATCTATTTCAAGTGTTTATTTCTGTTAATGTTGATGACTATGGTTTACCGCCAATGAAAACACAAAAGTCATTATCTCAGTAAATTAGAATAATTAACAAAAAACACCTGCAAAGGCTTCCTAAGCATTTAAAAAGGTCCCTTAGTTTGACACACTCCACAAGGTCCCAGAGTCTGGAGGAAGAGTGGAGAGGCCACAATCCAAGCTGCTTGAGGTCTACTGTGAAGTTTCCACAATCAGTGATGGTTTGGGGAGCCATGTCATCTGCTGGTGTAGGTCCACTGTGTCAGTGCAGCCGTCTACCAGGACATTTTAGAGCACTTCATGCTTCCCTCTTTTTTTGGAGATGGAAATGTCATTCTCCAGCAGGACTTGGCACCTGTCCACACTGCCTAAAGTACCAGTACCTGGTTTACACACAACAGTATCACTGTGCTTGATTGGCAGCAAACTCGCCTGACCTTAACCCCATAGAGAATCTATTATAGAGAATCTATGGGGTATTGTCAAGAGGAAGATGAGAGACCCCAGACACAACAATGCAGACGAGCTGAATTCTGCTATCAAAGCCACCTCGGCTCCATAACACCTCAGCAGGGCCACAGGCTGATCGCCTCCATGCCACATTGCCGCATTGATGCCGTAATTGATGCAAAAGGAGCCCCGACCAAGTATTGAGGGCATTTACTGAACAGACATTTCAGGAGGACATTTCGGATTGTAAAATCATCTTTCAAGCTGTTGTTATAAAGTATTCTAATTTACTGAGATAATGACTTTTGCGTTGTCATTGGCTGTAAGCCATAATCATCAACAGAAATAAACACTTGAAATAGATCACTGTGTGTAATGACTCTATATAATATATGAGTGTCACTTTTTGTATTGAAGAACTGATATAACTTAACTTTTTGATGATATTCTAATTTAGTGAGATGCACCTGTACACACTCACACTGTAAACACAAACATGCTGTATATAAAAACACATACTGTATACAGTCATCGTTGAAAGTGTTGGCACCCTTGAAATTGTTCCAGAAAATGAAGTATTTCTCCCAGAAAATTATTGCAATTACACATGTTTTATTATACACACGTTTACTTCCTTTGAGTGTATTGGAACAACACAAAAAACAGAGAAAAAAGGGCAAATTGGTCATAATTTCAAACAAAACTCAAAAAAATGGGCCGGACATTGTGTATGTATATACAGGGTGGTCCAAAAGTAGGTGGACAGAAAGTGTAATAAGTTTATGAAGGGGGAGATTTATCAAACATGGTGTAAAGTGAAACTGGCTCAGTTGCCCTTAGCAACCAATCAGATTCCACTTTTCATTCCTTACAGACTCTTTGGAAAATGAAAGGTGGAATCTGATTGGTTGCTAAGGGCAACTGAGCCAGTTTCACAGATCTAGTTTTCACAGATAGATCTCCCCCAAATCTGTTTTCTTTTCAGATAATTCAGATAACACATAATGGCAAATAATTTACATACAGATCAAAGAAAATGGATTTTAACAGAGTATTGGAAATCTCAAAATGCTGAAACCGTTAGAGCAAATTGGGTTGAAAGATTTGGTACTCAAGCCCCAAAGAGACAAACCATTTACCGCATTCGTGACAAATTCAATGCCACCGGCTCAATCCTTAATGCTCCAAAAACTGCTCGACCCAAAACAGTCTGTACAGAAGATAATAAACAACTTGTTGCTGAAACATTTGTTCAGAGTCCAAAAAAGTCCAGAAGAGCCTCTCTGGAATTGGGAATTTTACGAGCTTCTATCATGCGAATCCTGAAATCTATTGGGTGGAAAGCTGATCGTCCACGTCTAATTCATGGTTTATTGGAGGATGATCCAGACAGGCGGCTGCAATTTAGTGAGATTATGCTTAACGAAACTGAAGAAAATCCAGTAATTTTAGATAACATTATGTGGAGTGATGAAGCTTCTTCCACATTATCCGGCCATATTAACAGACATAATTGTATTTACTGGTATCATGAGAACATGCATTTGTGTCACCCCAGGCCTGGATGCCACAAATATTAAAGGCAGTGTCTGAGAGCAGGAGGGAGGTTCCCTGGTTAGGGACCATTAGCATGCAGCACCTCCTGTCCCAGGCCAGTAGGGGGAGCTGGCTGCCCTATAAAAGCTGGAACTGGGGCAGGGTTAGGGAGACCAGAACCCACTTCTGAAGTGACCAGAAGGGTTCTCAGAGAAGAGGGACAGGTCAGCCGCAGCTGAGGAGTCCGTGAGGCAGAGGAGAAACTGCAAGCCAGGGACAGAGGTGACAAGAGCCGGTCCTGGCAGAGAACCAATCTTACCGGAAATTGGGGTCCGAGGCTGCCCCGGGTTATCAAGCCCAGCAGCAGAGAACCAACCCGCGAGGGATTTCAGGTCCCTTGGCCTAAGAAGCCTGGAGGCTCCGCCACACAGAGGGACCAGTACAGCGAGGAGAAAGCAAAAAGGTACCCAAGGCCCGAGTCGCAAGCCATACAGGCGAGAAGTACACCGCCAGCTCAGGGACGTGGGCTATTACACCACGAAGAGGGGGATAGTCAGAAAGAGCATAGAGAGAACGGTAGGCCTACACACTCACCCTGACCAGTGGGGCTCGCCCGAATGCTCTCAGATACCCAGGCCCATTCCTAACCGGTACTACTGTTGGGTCATTAATAACATCTACAATAAAGACACAGGACTGTTTGAAACAGGCTCTGAACTTTTACTATCGCGGCCGGCACTATCACCCCCAGCATCCACCTACACTGCCCTGAGGCTACACTCTTCCCGTGGGGAGTTGTCCTACCCCTGTGCTGCACACCAACACCAGCCTCAGCGATATGCCTCGCAGCGGCGGTTATCTCTGACCGCAATCCACGGGTGGCGTAGTTGGACATTCACAAATCTATAAATAGACTGCCACAGTATTTGGTCTGACCACCCTGAGCCACGGGATCGGGTTGCCACTACTACCCCCACCATCATACAGAAGCCCGGTTCCGAATGCCCCACGGCCCAGGGGGCGAGTCAGCTTTGGCGTAGTTGGCAGGATTGTGAACAACCCGCCACAAACGGGTATTGCGTGCCTGAAAAAGACTTTATACTTACCTGAGTGAAGTTTCCCGCCATTCGGGGCCATTTCCCGCCAAACTAAGCCGTTTCCCGCCATCGGGAGCCATCTTCGGGATGCCGCGCGGGAAGAAGAGGGGCGTGGACATCAAAACCGCGCGAGACCTGAAGGCCCGCCCTACGCTGATGACTCGCCCCCTGCGCCGTGGGGCACTCGGAACAGGACTTCAGTGCAATGATGGGGGTAGTAGTGGCAACCCGATCCCGTGGCTCAGGGTGGTCAGACCAAATGTTGTGGCAGTCTATTTGTAGGGTTTTGAATGTCTGACTACGCCACCCGTGGATTGCGGTCAGGGATGACCGCTGCGGCAAGGCAGACCGCTGAGGCTGATGTTGGTAGGCAGCACTAGGATAGAATAACTCCCCGCGGGAAGAGTGTAGCCTCAGGGCAGGTAATAGGATGCTGGGGGTGATGGTGCAGACCGCAATAATAAAGGTCCAGAGTCTACCTCAAACAGTCCAGGGTCTTTTTTGTAGGTGGCACTTATGACCCAACAGGAGTACAGGGTAGGAATGGGAACGGGTGTCTGAAAACATTCGGGCGAGCCCCACTGGTCAGGGTGAGTGGGTAGGCCTACCGTACTCTCTCTGCCCTTGCTGACTATCTCCCACTTTAGTGGTGTGATAGCCCACGTACCTGAGCTGACCATGCACTACGCCTATATGGCTTGCGACTCGGGCCTTAGTTACCTGTTGCTTCTCTGTGCTGTACCGGTCCCTCTGTGTGGCGGATACTCCAGGCTTCTCAGGCCAAGGGACCTAAAATCCCTCACAGGTAGGTGATCTGCTGCCGGGCTTGCAACCCTGACAGCCTCGGACCCCAGTGTCCGGTTGTGCAGTTCTCTCTCAGCCAGGACCGGCTCTCGTCGCCTCTGTCCCTGGCTTGCTGTTCCTCCTCAGCCTCCTGGACTCCTCAGCTGCCGCTGACCTGTCCCTCTCTTCTTGGAACCCTTCTGGATGCTTCAGAAGTGGGTCCTGGTCTCCCTAACCCTGCCCTCAGTTCCAGCTTTTATAGGGGCAGCCTGCTCCCCCTACTGGCCTGGGACAGGAGGTGCTGCATGCTAATGGTCCCTGACCAGAGAACCTCCCTCCTGCTCTCAGACACAGCCTTTAATGTTTGTGGCATCCAGAAACATGTTTGTGGCTGCGCAAGGTCCAAAAAGGAGATCCAGCGGACGCCAACGTCATCACCGTGCGACATAAGGTCCTCGCCCAGAGCATCGCGAGCGGAGCCGCGGCCTACAGAAGAGGATCGCCGGAAGGTAGGCCACGGTTAACTAGGGGGGAGGAGGATGTCGGAAGCGGAGGGACCCTCTACCACCAGCGTAGCCGCTGCAGCTGTGATGCCGTTTTCCATGCCCTATATTCCCGGAGCGGCCTGGCTGTCACAGTATGCCGGCGAGTCGCATACCTTGGGCGACTTTAAAGAAAGGCTGTATAGCCTGTTCAAAGTTTATCCCCTGACAGAAGAACAGAAAGTAAGCATACTGATAGGGCAGTTAACTGGTGCGGCCCAGCGGGAGGTAAAGTCTTGGACAGCTGAGGAGAAAAGGACTGTAAGGGGGGTTCTGACCCGTCTACGGGACACCTTTGATACCCGTACCTCAGCAGAAATCAAAATGCGGTTCTATGGATGTAAGCAGCGAGCTCAAGATAGCATCAGAGATTATGCCCTAAATTTACAGGAAGCTTTGGGGGCAATCAAGCAAGCTGACCCTGGCAGCGTGCAGGATACAGATAAATTGTTGACTGACCAGTTTATAGAAGGTCTGCTGTCCAGCGCCCACAGAACCAAGCTGCGCCTCATGGCCCTACAGAACCCCGATTTGACTTTTGCACAGTTCAAAGATAGGGCCATCCGGGTGCTCCGAGAACCCGCACCGGGTGGCGCTGTAGCTTCCCGGCGTCCTGCCATCACTTACCACCAGGGGGCAGCACCCTACCCCGCAGACCTTGTGGGGGCTGATGCGCAGGCCCTAAACCCATCCCCGCCTGCAAACCTGCACCATCAGGTCCAAGAACTAACAAGGAGTGTTGCTGCATTGACCAGGACCGTACAGTCATTACAGATGGACCCGTCAGGACCAATCAAGCTGGCTTCCAGTCCGGAGGATGTCCCGTGGCGTCGACAGAGGAGGATCCCGTCGTTCAGAGGGAGGCCCACCGACCGTTACACGGAGGATGGACAGCCGATTTGACGCCGTTGCCGCCAGTCGGGACACGTAGCCAGGTGCTGTACTTTAAACGGGTCCGACCTGGGGCAGGGTGCCAACCCCCAGGCATAAGGTCATCAGGCCCGTCTAATTGGCGCGATAAGTACGTGGGGAGACGCCCAGTTTTACCCGTAGTGCTGGACGGTATCCCCATGAGTGCACTGCTGGATACCGGGTCACAAGTAACTACCATCCCCTATGTACTTTCTAAGCAGTATTGGAGTGACACAGACATTACCCGCTATCCAGACAATGACTTGAGCATCATCGCCAGCAATGGCCAGCCCATGCCGCAGGTGGGGTTCAGAGAGATGACCATTAAGATTGGTAAAGTTGAACTGCCGGCACAGGGAGTGATCATTGTGGACATTGACCGTCGAGAAAGTCACCCTAAAATAACCTTGGGTACTAACGTGATTGAAAATTGTCTTTCAGAAGTAATTGTAATTTTACAGCAGGTGGCGAAGAATGCTAGCTCCAGCCAACAGAGGGTCCTCCAGAAAGAGATAAGAGCCCTGATGAGACGGCAACAGGTAGAACTGTCTGGTGGTGAGATCGGTAGCGTAAGGATGAGCGACCCGTTCCCCATTGCCATGCCTCCCAAAAGTGAAATGATGATCTGGTGTCGTACTGCAATCGGGTTAAGAGGGAGAGACTACCAAGCCATGGTAGAACCCGTGTACTCAGACAGCAGGCCCACCATTTTGAAAGCCCGGGGGGTGGTTGATGTTCGCCATGAAAGGGTGCCCGTCCGGATCTTAAACATTGGGGAAAGGGAAGTACACTTGCCCCGGTACGCTACACTAGCCAAATTGTATACTGTTGAACACAATGCTGTCAGGGCTGTGGAACCCTTGCCTCCATCTCCCCAGGCGGAGGGTAATGGCTCCCAGAAACCCAAGGAGGACTGGTGCCAGAAACTCCACGTGGGTGCTGACTCCACTCCCTTGCACCAAAAACAAGGAGTCTACCGGGTGGTTCAGGAGTACGAGAGAATCTTTAGTAAGCACCCGCTAGACTTCGGCAGCGTGAAAGGGGTAGAACACCACATCCCCATGGGGAGCCACCCACCAATAAAGGAGAGATACAGGCCTGTACCCCCCGCACACTATCAGAACGCCAAGGGCATGCTGAGAGAAATTAAAGAAGCCGGGGTCATTAGAGACAGCTGTAGCCCCTGGGCAGCCCCCTTGGTTCTGGTAAAAAAGAAAGACGGTACCATGAGAATGTGCGTGGACTATAGACAAGTCAATCGTATCACCCATAAAGACGCATACCCATTACCTAGAATAGAGGAGTCTTTAGCAGCCCTAAAATCACCTAATTTCTTCTCTACTTTGGACCTTACTAGCGGGTACTGGCAGGTTCCTGTGGCAGAGGCTGACAAGGAGAAGACCGCCTTCACCACCCCGATGGGATTTAGTGAATTCAACTGTATGCCATTCGGGCTCTGCAATGCACCCGGGACCTTCCAGAGGCTGATGGAATGCTGTCTAGGGCACCGAAACTTTGAGACGGTCCTACTTTACCTGGACGACGTGATTGTATATTCAAAGACCTACGAGGACCATCTGAAACACCTGGCAGAGGTGTTTGAAGCCCTGGCAGGCTTTGGCCTGAAGGTGAAACCCTCAAAGTGTCACCTGTTGAAACCGAAGGTACAGTACCTAGGACACGTGGTGAGTGCAGAGGGAGTAGCCCCCTACCCCGACAAGGTTACAGTAATCAAGAGCTGGCCAAGCCCCTCTAACATCAAAGAAGTGAGGCAATTCCTCGGGTTGGTAGGCTACTACCGAAGGTTCATCCCCGGGTTCACCAAGATGGCAGCTCCAATGCAGGACCTCCTGATAGGGCAATCTAAATCCAGAAGTCACAAGCCACCCTTCAAGTGGGACAAGCCGGAAGAGGAGTCCTTCCGCCAGTTGAAGATGAGATCCTGGCCTACCCCGATTATGGCCAGCCTTTTATTCTCCACACAGATGCCAGTAATGTGGGTCTGGGAGCCGTACTGTCACAGAACCAACAGGGCAGAGAAAGGGTGATCGCGTATGCCAGCCGGAAGCTGAGGCCCACTGAAAGAAACCCGGAGAATTACAGCTCCTTCAAGCTAGAATTCTTGACAGTGGTGTGGGCCGTCACAGAACGGTTTAAACATTACCTGGCCTCCGCAAAGTTCACTGTGTACACGGACAACAACCCATTGACACACCTGGACAATGCAAGACTAGGTGCCCTAGAACAGCGGTGGATGGCCCGGCTATCAAATTATGACTTCACAATCAAATACCGGGCAGGCAGAACCAACGCCAACGCAGACGCCCTATCAAGAATGCCCCACCTACCCGAAGGAGAAGAGGACTCGGAAGAGCTGGAGGAAGTAGAGCTCCATGCGTTCCACCGGTATGGGGCCACTCAGTATTCTCACCGGGTAAGAGACAAAGACCTAACCACCGTCATGTTCAACCCTTACCCCACCACGGCTGGGCTGAAACGCAAGATAGTGACCCTGCAGTTCGCCTGGTGAAAGACCTGTTAACCGAGGCAGATGCTAGCCCTGGCCCGGACGCTCCAGAGGAAGCCAAGCAGTTATGGAAGGAGAAAAGCAGGCTATTCCTCTATGAGGGTAAGCTGTGCAGAAGGCTTGTCAACCACCGGACGCACTAGCTGACCTGGCAGGTAGTGGTCCCAAGACGAGATGCAGCAATGGTCCTGGAGGCCTACCATGACAGAGCGGGACACTTCGGGTGGAAGAAACTGGAGTTCCTACTGAGAGAGCGGTTCTTCTGGATCGGTATGAGAGGGGCCATAGAGAAGTGGTGCAGGGACTGCGGCCCATGTAACCTTAGAAGGAAGGACTGTACCAGCCAGAAGACACCCTTGAGGCCCATCGTCACCAGGCAGCCTCTTGAGCTGGTAGCTCTGGACCATGTGAAATTAGCTCCAAGCCTGTCGGGCTACGTCTATGCCCTGACAATAGTGGATCACTATTCCCGGTTCCTGGTGGTGGTTCCTGTTAAAGACTTGACAGCCCAAACAGCGGCCAGTCTTCCAACAACACTTCTGCCGTCCACAAGGGTATCTGGAACAGGTCTTGACAGATCAAGGTCCAGCGTTTGAGGCTGAAGTCTTCCAGGAGTTCTGCAACCTCTACGGCTGTAAGAAGATTCGGACAACGCCTTACCACCCGCAAACCAACGGGCTGTGTGAGAAAATTAATAATATCATCATTGATCTCCTCAAGACGTTGCCCCTGGAAGAATGCAGCCTGTAGCCGGAGAAGCTGCCAGACCTGATAGACTTATACAACCATATCCCGGTGAATGTTACAAATTGCACCCCGGCTTACCTGATGCGAGCAAGACCAGGTAAGCTGCCTATGGACCTGGAGATGGGAGTCCTGACACCCGAGGACACCTCCCCAGACGCAGACTGGGATGCGGAACGGCGGCTACTGTACAAGAAGGTACAGGAGAGTGTGGAGAGGAGTCTGGCTCAAGCGAGAGAAAAGCAAGAGAGGCTCTTCAACCAACACGCCCCTGCTGGTCCCCTGGAACCTGGAGAGCAGGTCCTGAAGTGGAAGAGAAGGCTTCACAAGCTAGATGACCAGTGGGAGAGCGACCCATACACAGTACTGCAGTCCGACCACAACAACCCGAAGGTATGTGTAATTACCAAGGATGGAGGAGAAACCACTAGCACCGTCTCCAGAGACCACCTAAAACGGTGCCCCGAGCAACTACAGAGTGCAGGAGAAGATCAACATGACCTTGAACCCGCAGAGGACAAGGAAGAAATGATCAGCACAGTTCTTGGAGAGTTTCCCCGGTCCTGGACTCGGATAAACGACGCAATAGTGGTACCCATCCTACACTTCCTTCAACCTACCCAGCAGGAACCTACAGGAGAGCGGGAAGAATCAAAAGAACAAGCAGCCCCGGAGGCAGAAGAACCCATGCCAGCAGCCCAGGAGAGTCAACCCTCTGCTGACAGTGAGCCTGCCATGCCTGCGGTAAACCAAAGGACCCGCAGACAGCTGCCTGCGCTGCCTGTAAACCCAGCTAGTAGCTGTACCCTAAATGCTAGTGGGGAAAGCCAGGTGAGACCACCACCAGACAGTGGGTTACGCAGGTCAACCCGGAGCACTAGGGGTCAAATACCAGCTCGCTGGAGAATCTAAATGCAAAGTATATAGTTAATGTTTTATATTTGTTACCTGGTTATTAATAATGTTTTTCCAGTTTTTCCTAGTACAATGGACTGACCGGTCATGGACACTGAATGGCCGGAACTGTCTTGTAGATAGTTGCACTTTGTGCCCTCTTGCGAAGATGGTCACAGAAGAAAAACATGTCCGGCGTGGCCCCTTGTGGCCCAAAGTAGGTAGCTCAGCCTTGTCGCCACGCCCAAGGCCAGGAACTTGGGGTCTATGGAGACAGGTCCCCGCACCGTTCCAAAACTTCACCTTATTGGGTGATATGGACACCCGGTCACGGAAGCGCCGTGACCTTAAGGACAAAATGTACTTTTATATATGTTATGTTATTGTTTATACCCTGTATTTGTGTTCCCTAAAAATGTGTTTAGTCCGGAGTACTAAATTTTACTAGGGGGGAATGTCACCCCAGGCCTGGATGCTACAAATATTAAAGTCTGTGTCTGAGAGCAGGAGGGAGGTTCCCTGGTTAGGGACCATTAGCATGCAGCACCTCCTGTCCCAGGCCAGTAGGGGGAGCTGGCTGCCCTATAAAAGCTGGAACTGGGGCAGGGTTAGGGAGGCCAGAACCCACTTCTGAAGTGACCAGACGAGTTCTCAGAGAAGAGGGACAGGTCAGCAGCAGCTGAGGAGTCCGTGAGGCAGAGGAGAAACTACAAGCCAGGAACAGAGGCGATGAGAGCCGGTCCTGGCAGAGAACCAATCTAACCGGACATTGGGGTCCAAGGCTGCCCTGGGTTATCAAGCCCAGCAGCAGAGAACCAACCCTCGAGGGATTTCAGGTCCCTTGGCCTAAGAAGACTGGGGCCTCTGCCACACAGAGGGACCAGTACAGCGAGGAGAAAGCAAAAAGGTACCCAAGGCCCGAGTCGCAAGCCATACAGGCGAGAAGTTCACGGCCAGCTCAGGGACGTGGGCTATTACACTACGAAGAGGGGGATAGTCAGAAAAAGCATAGAGAGAACGGTAGGCCTACACACTCACCCTGACCAGTGGGGCTCGCCCGAATGCTCTCAGATACCCAGGCCCATTCCTAACCGGTACTACTGTTGGGTCATTAATAACATCTACAATAAAGACCCAGGACTGCTTGAAACGGGCTCTGAACTTTTACTATCGCGGCCGGCATTATCACCCCCAGCATCCACCTACACTGCCCTGAGGCTACACTCTTCCCATGGGGAGTTGTCCTACCCCTGTGCTGCACACCAATACCAGCCTCAGTGGTCTGCCTCGCAGCGGCGGTTATCTCTGACCGCAATCCACGGGTGGCGTAGTCGGACATTCACAAATCTATTAATAGACTGCCACAGTATTTGGTCTGACCACCCTGAGCCACGGTATCGGGTTGCCACTACTACCCCCAGCATCGTACAGAAGCCCGGTTCCGGGTGCCCCACGGCCCAGGGGGCGAGTCAGCTTTAACATTAGAGCAACAATTAAATGAGCCTGGTGTCAATGTTTGGGGTGGTATTTCAAGTTTTGGTGTTTTAGGACCAATATTTTTTGATGGAACAGTCACAGGAGATAAGTATCTTGAAATTCTAATGAATCAAGTTGTTCCCCAGTTACAGCAACAGGCTAATTCACATGACCTTTGTTATTTCCAACAAGATGGGGCCCCTCCACATTATTCAAGAGTAGTCCGCGAGTATCTTGATGAAACATTTCCTAATAAATGGATTGGCCGAAGAGGCCCACTTGATTGGCCGGCACGTTCACCAGACTTGACCCCAATGGATTTTTTCTTTTGGGGAGTACTCAAGGACAAAGTTTATAGTCGAAAACCAAAAAGTGTCAGTGATTTGAAAAATTACATAAGAGATGCATTTCAAGAAATTAATACCCAAAGAGACTTGTGCAAAAAAGTTTGTCGAAGCGAAAGAGGCGACTTCAAAGCTGTGCAAATTGTAATGGAAAACAGTTTGAGCCCCTGCGCTGATAACATTTAAGGACTTTTGTATTATTGTTCAGAATAAAATGTAATTGTCAATGTTATGCTTGTGCTAGTAAATATAATTTTATATATAAATCAAAATAAATGTTATTATTTTCTGGCCACCTACTTTTGGACCACCCTGTATGTATACACCCCTGGTCAAAATTACTATTATTGTGAACAGTTCAGCAAGTTGAAGATGAAATGATCTCTAAAAGGCCTAAAGTTAAAGATGACACATTTAATTTGTATGTTACGCAAAAACAAATATATATTTTTTCATCTTTTACATTTTAAAAATTTCAAAAAGGAAAATGTGCCGATGCAAAAGTTTGGGCACCCTGCATGGTTAGTACCTAGTAGCGCCCCCTTTTGAACGTATCACAGCTTGTAAACGCTTTTTGTAGCCAGAAAAGAATCTTTCAATTCTTGCTTGAGGGATTTTCATCCATTCTTCCTTGGAAAATTCTTACAGTTCTGTGAGATTCCTTGGTCGTCTTGCATGCACTGCTATTATGAGGTCTAGCCACAGATTTTCAATGATGTTCCGATCAGGGCAGTGTGAGTGCCATTGTAAAACCTTCAGCTTGCGCATTTTGAGGTATTGCCGATTTTGACTGGTATTTAGGATCATTATCCATTTGTATAAGCCATCCCCTTTTCAAATTCAGGTTTTCTACAGATGGTGTTATGTTTGCATCAAGAATTTGTTGAAATCTCATTGAATCCATTCTTCCCTCTACCTGTGAAATGTTCCCCGTGCCATTGGCTGCAACACAACCCCAAAGCATGATTGACCCACCCCCATGCTTAATGGTTGGTGAGATTTTCTTTTCCTGAAATTCTGTGTCCTTTTCCTCCACACATACCTTAGATCATTGTGGCCAAAGAGTTCTATTTTAACCTCATCGGTTCCAAAGTGCATGAAGCTTGTTTAGCTGTTCTTTTGCATACTTCTGACACTGAATTTTATGGTGAGGATGCAGGAGGTTTTATTCTGATGACTCTTCCATGAAGGCCATATTTGTGCAGGTGTCTCTGAAGATCTTATGCAGTCAAGTGGGGGTTATGATTTGCCTCTCTAGCAATCCTATGAGCAGCTCTCACTGAAATCTTGCTTGGTCATCCAGACCTTATCTTGACCTCCACAGTTCCTGTTAACTACCATTTCTTAATTACATTTCGAACTGGGGAAAGGGCAATTTAAAAACGCTTTTCTATCTGCTCATAGCCTTTTCCGGCTTTGTGGGCCTCCACCATTTTCATTTTCAGAGTGCTAGGCAGCTGCTTAGAAGAACCCATGGCTGCTGTTTTTTTTAGCACAAGGTTAGACGAGGCTGGGTTTTTATAAAGTTGGGAAATTTGCATCACCTGGCCTTTCCTACCGATGATAGTGAACAAGCCATAACCCTAATGGGCTAATTAAGGTCTGAAACCTTGGTCAAAGTTATCTGAGCACACAAATCTCCAAGGATGCCCAAACTTTTGCATTGGCCCATTTTCATTTTTGTAATTTTTAAAATGTAAAAAACAACAGTATATATATATTTTTGCCTAAAATTCAAAGTAAATGCGTCATCTTTAAATTTAGGTCTTTTAGAGATAATTTCACCTTCAGTTTGCTTAACTGTTCACAATAACAGTAATTTTGACCAGAGGTGTCCAAACTTTTACCTGTCACTGTATGTATATATGTATGTATATACTGTTCTGCTCAAAAGTTTACATACCTCGGCAGAATTTTTCCTTTCTTGGCCTTGTTTCAGAGAATATGAATGATAACAAAAAAAAATCTTCTCCACTCGACAATTATTTCGCTTTCCCCATCACTCACAATCCAGAAACGTCAGTGGCTGGATGAAAGATGCAAAAGTCTGTCTGGATGCCAGAAACTCACTCAGCTTTTATGCACACACACTGATTACAAGCAAACAGGTCACAGGTGAGCATGTTACCTTTAGCAGCCATTCAAACCCATTTGTGTCAAATTCTGTGCATGTTATCAGTCCAAAATCACCAGGGTATGTGAACTTTTGATCAGGATCATTTGGATGTTTTTGGTTGTCATTAAGATTTAAAAAGAGAAAACACAGTAGTTTGACAATAAATGACTTCACCCAACCAATAACCATGAGTGGAGAAGTTTTTTTTGTTCTCATTCATATTCTCTGAAACCAGGCCAAGAAAGGAAAAATTCTGCCGTTTTATGTAAACTTTTGAGCACGACTATATATACAGTACAGACCAAAAGTTTGGACACACCTTCTCATTTAAAGATTTTTCTGTATTTTCATTACTATGAAAATTGTACATTCACACTGAAGGCATCAAAACTATGAATTAACACATGTGGAATTGCATACTTAACAAAAAAGTGTGAAACAACTGAAAATATGTCTTATATTCTAGGTTCTTCAAAGTAGCCACCTTTTGCTTTGATGATGGCTTTGCACACTCTTGGCATTCTCTTGATGAGCTTCAAGAGGTAGTCACCGGAAATGTTTTTCACTTCACAGGTGTGCCCTGTCAGGTTTAATAAGTGGGATTTCTTGCCTTATAAATGGGGTTGGGACCAATCAGTTGTGTTGTGCAGAAGTCTGGTGGATCCACAGCTTATAGTCCTGCTGAATAGACATAATTTGTATTATGGCAAGAAAAAAGCAGTTAAGTAAAGAAAAACGAGTGGTCATCATTACTTTAAGAAATGAAGGTCAGTCAGTGCGAAAAATTGGGAAAACTTTGAAAGTGTCCCCAAGTGCAGTTGCAAAAGCCATCAAGCGCTACAAAGAAACTGTCTCACATGAGGACTGCCCCAGGAAAGGAAGACCAAGAGTCACCTCTGCTTCTGAGGATAAGTTTATCCGAGTCACCAGCCTCAGAAATCGCAGGTTAACAGCAGCTCAGATTAGAGACCAGGTCAATGCCTCACAGAGTTCGAGCAGCAGACACATCTCTACAACAACTTTTAAGAGGAGACTTTGTGCAGCTGGCCTTCATGGTAAAATAGCTGCTAGGAAACCACTGCTAAGGACAGGCAACAAGCAGAGGAGACTTGTTTGGGCTAAATAACACAAGGAATGGACATTAGACCAGTGGAAATCTGTGCTTTGGTCTGATGAGTCCAAATTTGAGATCTTTGGTTCCAACCACCGTGTCTTTGTGCGATGCAGAAAAGGTGAACGGATGGACTCTACATGCCTGGTTCCCACCGTGAAGCATGGAGGAGGAGGTGTGATGGTGTGGGGGGGCTTTGCTGGTAACACTGTTGGGGATTTATTCAAAATTGAAGGCATACTGAACCAGCATGGCTACCACAGCATCTTGCAGCAGCATGCTATTCCATCCGGTTTGCGTTTAGTTGGACCATCATTTATTTTTCAACAGGACAATGACCCCAAACACACCTCCAGGCTGTGTAAGGGCTATTTGACCAAGAAGGAGAGTGATGGGGTGCTACGCCAGATGATCTGGCCTCCACAGTCACCAGGCCTGAACCCAATCGAGATGGTTTGGGGTGAGCTGGACCGCAAAGTGAAGGCAAAAGGGCCTACAAGTGCTAAGCATCTCTGGGAACTCCTTCAAGATTGTTGGAAGACCATTTCCGGTGACTATCTTTTGAAGCTCATCAAGAGAATGCCAAGAGTGTGCACAGCAGTCATCAAAGCAAAAGGTGGCTACTTTGAAGAACCTAGAATATAAGACATATTTTCAGTTGTTTCACACTTTTTTGTTAAGTATATAATTCCACATGTGTTAATTCATAGTTTTGATGCCTTCAGTGTGAATGTACAATTTTCACAGTGATGAAAATACAGAAAAATCTTTAAATGAGAAGGTGTGTCCAAACTTTTGGTCTGTACTGTATATATATATCTATATCTATAATATAAGGCGGCATGCGTGTCTCTGTCTGAAGCCTCGATAGACTGCGCATGCGTGACGCGCAGTCTGGCTCCAGAGAGAAGCAGGCATCCAGCCGTTACAGGTAAGAGGAGTATATGGCGCCGGAGATCGCGGTATGCGTAGACACTGAACGCATACCGCGATCTCCGGCGCCATACTTACATACTTACCTGACCGGGAGGAGCGTTGCCGCGGCGCCTCTCTTCGCTGGAGACCGGGGGCGGAGTGAAGGCGTCGGACCGGCGCATGCGCATTGCGCTACCCGGCACCATTTTACTGAAGACACATTTACAATGACATCCTGCATGGGGCATTATAAAGAGAGGGGGGTGACATCCTGCATGGGGCATTATAAAGAGAGGGGGGTGACATCCTGCATGGGGCATTATAAAGAGAGGGGGTGACATGCTGCATGGGGCATTATAAAGAGAGGGGGTGACATCTTGCATGGGGCATTATAAAGAGAGGGGGGTGACATCCTGCATGGGGCATTATAAAGGGGGGGAGGTGACATCCTGCATGGGGCATTATAAAGAGAGGAGGTGACATCCTGCATGGGGCATTATAAAGGGGGGGTGACATCCTGCATGGGGCATTATAAAGAGAGGTGACATCCTGCATGGGGCATTATAAAGAGAGGGGGGTGACATCCTGCATGGGGCATTATAAAGAGAGGGGGGTGACATCCTGCATGGGGTATTATAAAGAGAGGGGGGTGACATCCTGCATGGAGCATTATAAAGAGAGGGGGTGACATCCTGCATGGGGCATTATAAAGAGAGGGGGGTGACATCTTGCGTGGGGCATTATAAAGAGAGGGGGGGGTGACATCCTGCATGGGGCAATATAAAGAGAGGGGGGGGTGACATCCTGCATGGGGCATTATAAAGAGAGGGGGGGTGACATCCTGCATGGGGCATTATAAAGAGAGGGGGTTGACATCCTGCATGGGGCATTATAAAGAGAGGGGGGTGACATCCTGCATGGGGCATTATAAAGAGAGGGGGTGACATCCTGCATGGGGCATTAAAAAGAGAGGGGGGGCATCCTGCATGGGGCATTATAAAGAGAGGGGGGTGAGATCCTGCATGGGGCATTATAAAGAGGGGGCGTGACATCCTGCATGGGGCCTTATAAAGAGGGGGGGTGACATCCTGCATGGGGCCTTATAAAGAGGGGGGGTACATCCTGCATGGTGCATTATAAAGAGAAGGGGGAACAGCCTGCATGGTGCATTATAAGGGGGGGGGGCAGCCTGCATAGTGCTTTATGTGGGGTGAACAGCCTGCATGGAGCATTATAAGGGGGGGGGGACAGCCTGTATGGGGCATTATGTGGGGGGTAACAGCCTGCATGGAGCATTATAAGGGGGGGACAGCCTGTATGGGGCATTATGTGGGGGGTAACAGCCTGTACGGGGCATTATATGGGGGCCAGTATCCTGTATGGAGCGTTATAAGAGGACCAGTATCCTGTATGGAGCGTTATATGGGGGCCAGTATCCTGTATGGAGCTTTATAAGGGGGCCAGTATCCTGTATGGAGCTTTATAAGGAGACCAGTATCCTGTATGGAGCATTATATGGGGGCCAGTATTCCGTATGGAGCCTTATATGGGGGCCAGTATTCCGTATGGAGCCTTATATGGGGGCCAGTATTCCGTATGGAGCCTTATATGGGGGCCAGTATTCCGTATGGAGCCTTATATGGGGGCCAGAATTCCGTATGGAGCCTTATATGGGGGCCAGTATTCCATATGGGGCCTTATATGGGGGCCAGTATTCCGTATGGGGCCTTATATGGGGGCCAGTATTCCGTATGGGGCCTTATATGGGGGCCAGTATTCCGTATGGGGCCTTATATGGGGGTCAGTATTCCGTATGGGGCCTTATATGGGGGCCAGTATTCCGTATGCAGCCTTATATGGGGGCCAGTATTCCGTATGCAGCCTTATATGGGGGCCAGAATTCCGTATGGAGCCTTATATGGGGGCCAGTATTCCATATGGGGCCTTATATGGGGGCCAGTATTCCGTATGGGGCCTTATATGGGGGCCAGTATTCCGTATGGGGCCTTATATGGGGCCAGTATTCCGTATGCAGCCTTATATGGGGGCCAGTATTCCGTATGCAGCCTTATATGGGGGCCAGTATTCCGTATGGAGCCTTATATGGGGGCCAGTATTCCATATGGGGCCTTATATGGGGGCCAGTATTCCGTATGGGGCCTTATATGGGGGCCAGTATTCCGTATGGGGCCTTATATGGGGGCCAGTATTCCGTATGCAGCCTTATATGGGGGCCAGTATTCCGTATGCAGCCTTATATGGGGGCCAGTATTCCGTATGCAGCCTTATATGGGGGCCAGAAGTCCGTATGCAGCCTTATATGGGGGCCAGTATTCCGTATGGAGCATTTTATGGGGGCCAGTATTCCGTATGGAGCATTTTATGGGGGCCAGTATTCCGTATGGAGCCTTATATGGGGGCCAGTATTCCTTATGGGGCCTTATATGGGGACCAGTATTCCTTATGGGGCCTTATATGGGGGCCAGTATTCCGTATGGAGCATTTTATGGGGGCCAGTATTCCGTATGGAGCCTTATATGGGGGCCAGTATTCTGTGTGGAGCGATTCGCCGGTTTCTGAGCTATTGTGGAATTTACAATAGATATCACTCATGTAATGTAAGAAGTGAAATCTTTGCATTGTACTATATATATATATTTCTCTGCGGTATCTCTGCATCATGAATCGTGGTATGTGTTATAGGGGCCCATTGAGACTCTTTCGCCCGGGGCCCAGAGAAACCTGGAGCCGGCCCGGCTGACAGGAGCCCATAGATTCTGCTATCTTCCAGAATGTATGGGCTCCTTCCAGGACCTGACTACAGCCCATACATTCTAGGCTCAACCGTCCTGCATCCACTGAGGCCCCTGATCATGTGACCCCTGACTCCTCCCCTCCTGTGACCTCATCACAGGTCCTGTGCGCACACAACAGCCATATATGTGGTGGTGGCGGCTTGGTTGCGTCTAGTTTGGAGTTGATTATTTGTGCTCCTCCATTCTAGCTGATTCACCAGTGAGCCGTCTAGATTGGAGTTGATTTTTTGAGGCCTCATTTTATCAGCTCCACTCTAGGCGGCTCAGCACTGAAGTGACTGGATCGGAGTGGATATTTTGTGCTCCTCATTCCAGCAACTCCACTCTAGACGGTTCACAGCTGAGGTGACTAGATCGGAGTTGAATTTTTGAGGCCTCACTGTAGTCACATGTTTTTGAAGACCTCATTCCAGCATCTCCCCTCTAGCTGATCACTGGTGAGGTGACTGGATCGGGGGGATATATTGTGGTCCTCATTCCAGCATCTCCACTCTCGCTGATCACTGGTGAGGTGACTGGATCGGAGTTGATCTTTTGATAATCTCTCTGCTTCTCCATTCTACACAGTTCAGTTTCTACAGTGATGTTCCTCAAAAAAACAACCCCAATGTCCAGAATGGAGCAGATTCCTGGATCCTCACAGCCTGCAATGTAGTGGAATTGGAATGTACACACATTGTAGATATATATCAGCTTTATAATTGTAATGATTTCATGTTTTTATTTTTTAGGTACTTGCTGAAACTGTTATATTTATTATGTATTTCCAAAGGGCAAAATTTTATTTTTTTCATGATTAATCAAACTTGCATTTTATTATCGCTTTTTGTAATATAAATAATCACACACAGCACTGATCGTTCAGTTTTACGCGGGGAATAACGTAAAAGAGCGCAGCGACAGAGTCCTCATAATTTACAACATTGTATTGGAGTGGATTTTTTGAGGACCTCATTTGAGCAACTCCATTCTAGCTGATTCACTAGTGAGCCGTCTAGATCGGAGTGGGTATTTTGAGGACCTCATTTGAGCAACTCCATTCTAGCTGATTCACTAGTGAGCCGTATAGATCGGAGTGGATTTTTTGAGGACCTCATTTGAGCAACTCCATTCTAGCTGATTCACTAGAGAGCCGTCTAGATCGGAGTGGGTATTTTGAGGATCTCCCTGTAGCCTCCAAACTGTACAGTTTGGTGCTGAGGTGACTGGAATAGAGTTTTTCAAAGAGTGAGAGGAGCTTCGCAGGGAGAAACATAACAGAGCGCAGCTGAGAGAGTCCTCATAATTTACAACATTGTATTGGAGTGGATTTTTTAAGGACCTCATTTGAGCAACTCCATTGTAGCTGATTCACTAGTGAGCCATCTAGATCGGAGTGGATTTTTTGAGGATCTTCCTGTAGCCTTCACTCTGTACAGTTTGGTGCTGAGGTGACTGGAATCGAGTTTTTCAAATAGTGAGAGGAGCTTTGCAGGGAGAAACATAACAGAGCGCAGCAACAGAGTCCTCATAATTGACAACATTGTATTGGAGTGGATTTTTTGAGGACCTCATTTGAGCAACTCCATTCTAGCTGATTCACTAGTGAGCCGTCTAGATCGGAGTGGGTATTTTGAGGACCTCATTTGAGCAACTCCATTCTAGCTGATTCACTAGTGAGCCGTATAGATCAGAGTGGATTTTTTGAGGACCTCATTTGAGCAACTCCATTCTAGCTGATTCACTAGAGAGCCGTCTAGATCGGAGTGGGTATTTTGAGGATCTCCCTGTAGCCTCCAAACTGTACAGTTTGGTGCTGAGGTGACTGGAATCGAGTTTTTCAAAGAGTGAGAGGAGCTTCGCAGGGAGAAACATAACAGAGCGCAGCTGAGAGAGTCCTCATAATTTACAACATTGTATTGGAGTGGATTTTTTAAGGACCTCATTTGAGCAACTCCATTCTAGCTGATTCACTAGTGAGCCATCTAGATCGGAGTGGATTTTTTGAGGATCTTCCTGTAGCCTTCACTCTGTACAGTTTGGTGCTGAGGTGACTGGAATCGAGTTTTTCAAATAGTGAGAGGAGCTTCGCAGGGAGAAACATAACAGAGCGCAGCAACAGAGTCCTCATAATTGACAACATTGTATTGGAGTGGATTTTTTGAGGACCTCATTTGAGCAACTCCATTCTAGCTGATTCACTAGTGAGCCGTCTAGATCGGAGTGGGTATTTTGAGGATCTCCCTGTAGCCTCCAAACTGTACAGTTTGGTGCTGAGGTGACTGGAATCGTGTTTTTCAAAGAGTGAGAGGAGCTTCGCAGGGAGAAACAAAACAGAGCGCAGCGACAGAGTCCTCATACTTTACAACATTGTATTGGAGTGGATTTTTTGAGGACCTCATTTGAGCAACTCCATTCTAGCTGATTCACTAGTGAGCCGTCTAGATCGGAGTGGGTATTTTGAGGACCTCATTTGAGCAACTCCATTCTAGCTGATTCACTAGTGAGCCGTATAGATCGGAGTGGATTTTTTGAGGACCTCATTTGAGCAACTCCATTCTAGCTGATTCACTAGAGAGCCGTCTAGATCGGAGTGGGTATTTTGAGGATCTCCCTGTAGCCTCCAAACTGTACAGTTTGGTGCTGAGGTGACTGGAATAGAGTTTTTCAAAGAGTGAGAGGAGCTTCGCAGGGAGAAACATAACAGAGCGCAGCTGAGAGAGTCCTCATAATTTACAACATTGTATTGGAGTGGATTTTTTAAGGACCTCATTTGAGCAACTCCATTGTAGCTGATTCACTAGTGAGCCATCTAGATCGGAGTGGATTTTTTGAGGATCTTCCTGTAGCCTTCACTCTGTACAGTTTGGTGCTGAGGTGACTGGAATCGAGTTTTTCAAATAGTGAGAGGAGCTTCGCAGGGAGAAACATAACAGAGCGCAGCAACAGAGTCCTCATAATTGACAACATTGTATTGGAGTGGATTTTTTGAGGACCTCATTTGAGCAACTCCATTCTAGCTGATTCACTAGTGAGCCGTCTAGATCGGAGTGGATTTTTTAAGGACCTCATTTTAGTAACTCCATTCTAGCGGATTCACTAGTGAGCCGTCTAGATCGGAGTGGGTATTTTGAGGATCTCCCTGTAGCCTCCAAACTGTACAGTTTGGTGCTGAGATGACTGGAATCGTGTTTTTCAAAGAGTGGGAGGAGCTTCGCAGGGAGAAACATAACAGAGCGCAGCAACAGAGTCCTCATCATTTACAACATTGTATTGGAGTGGATTTTTTGAGGACCTCATTTGAGCAACTCCATTCTAGCTGATTCACTAGTGAGCCATCTAGATCGGAGTGGATTTTTTGAGGATCTTCCTGTAGCCTTCACTGTGTACAGTTTGGTGCTGAGGTGACTGGAATTTAGTTTTTCAAAGAGTAGGTGTAGCCTCGTGGGGAAAAACATAACAGAGTGCAGCCGACAGTCCTCATAATTTACAACATAAGATTGGAGTGGATTTTTTGAGGTCCTCATTTGAGCAACTCCATTCTAGCTGATTCACTAGTGAGCTGTCTAGATCGGAGTGGATTTTTTGAGGACCTCATTTTAGCAACTCCATTCTAGCTGATTCACTAGAGAGCCGTCTAGATCGGAGTGGGTATTTTGAGGATCTCCCTGTAGCTTCCAAACTGTACAGTTTGGTGCTGAGGTGACTGGAATTGAGTCTTTCGAGAGTGGGCGGAGCCTCGTGGGGATAAACGTAACAGCGCAGCGACAGAGTCCTCATAATTACCAGTAATGGATTGGAGTGGATTTTTTGAGGACCTCATTTTAGCAACTCTATTCTAGCTGATTCTTCATTGAGCCGTCTGGATCGGAGCGGATTTTTTTTGTGGACCTCCCTGTAGCCTCCAAACTGTACAGTTTGGTGCTGAGGTGACTGAAATCAATTTTTTTTTAAAGAGAGCGGAACCTCGCGGGGAAAAGCGTAACACAGCGCAGCAACAGAGTCCTCATAATTTACAACATTGTATTGGAGTGGATTTTTTGAGGACCTCATTTTAGCAACTCCATTCTAGCTGATTCACTAGTGAGCTGTCTAGATCGGAGTGGATTTTTAGAGGATCTCTCTGCAGCCTCCATTCTGTACAGTTTGGTGCTGAGGTGACTGGAATTCAGCTTTTCAAAAAGTGGCGGAGCCTCGCAGGGATAAACGTAACAGAGCGCAGCCGAGAGAGTCCTCATAATTTACCACATTAGATTGGAGTGGATTTTTTGAGGACCTCAAGCAGCCTCTGTGGCCAAATGTTTGAGACCTCCACTCGAGTCTATAAAGCTACAGCTGACAATCAAAATACAGGGTGCCATGATATACTGAGGGGCTGCCATTGGTTTGATTAGTATTTCTGTGATGACAGAGTCTCTTTACCCCCTGAGTGATTTCAGACCAATCACCTATTCTGTGGAGAAGTGATAAAGATTTACAAGACAGTGACTTGAAGGGTCAACTTGATATTTGAATTTTTTTCTCAAAACTTTATTTCAGTTATATTTTCAAGCAGATCAGGGGATGTTCATATCCTGAGACCACCATAAGATGCCCCAAAAAAACTCACTGTGTTCACCGAGGGGTGCGCAGTTCAGGCATAAGAAAAGTATACACAGTCCATAATATGGATATCCATGGAAAACAGAGGGCTTGTAGTGATCGATGGGTTATTGCATTGTAGGGTGTCTAGGTTCTGCTTGAAAGTATAAGGACATTCACAAATGAAAAAGATATCATACAAGGTTTACTTAAATCTCACAAATGAGAAAACAGGTGTACTGGTGTGATAATTCTAATAATACAGGTGCATCTCACTAAATTAGAATATCATCAAAAAGTTAATTTATTTCAGTTCTTCAATACAAAAAGTGAAACTCATATATTATATAGAGTCATTACAGACAGAGGGATCTATTTCAAGTGTTTATTTCTGTTAATGTTGATGATTATGGCTTATAGCCGATGAAAACACAAAAGTCATTATCTCAGTAAATTAGAATAATTAACAAAATACACCTGCAAAGGCTTCCTAAGCATTTAACAAGGTCCCTTAGTCTGTTTCAGTAGGCTCCACAATCATGGGGAAGACTTCTGACTTGACAGATGTCCAGAAGGCAGTCACTGACACACTCCACAAGGTCCCAGAGTCTGGAGGAAGAGTGGAGAGGCCACAATCCAAGCTGCTGGAGGTCTAGGGTGAAGTTTCCACAATCAGTGATGGTTTGGGGAGCCATGTCATCTGCTGGTGTAGGGCCACTGTGTTTTATCAAGACCAAAGTCAGCGCAGCCGTCTACCAGGACATTTTACAGCACTTCATGCTTCCCTCTGCCGACAAGCTTTTTGGAGATGGAAATGTCATTCTCCAGCAGGACTTGGCCCCTGTCCACACGGCCAAAAGTACCAGTACCTGGTTTACACACAACAGTATCACTGTGCTTGGTTGGCAGCAAACTCGCCTGACCTTAACCCCATAGAGAATCTATTATAGAGAATCTATGGGGTATTGTCAAGAGGAAGATGAGGGACACCAGACCCAACAATGCAGACGAGCTGAAGGCGGCTATCAAAGCCACCTGGGCTTCCATAACACCTCAGCAGTGCCACAGGCTGATCGCCTCTATGCCACATTGCCGCAATGATGCAGTAATTGATGCACAAGGAGCCCGACCAAGTACTGAGGGCATTTACTGAACAGTCATTTCAGTAGGACATTTCGGATTTTAAAATAATTTTTCAAGCTGTTATAAAAGTATTCTAATTTACTGAGATAATGACTGTTGTGTTTTCATTGGCTGTAAACCATAATCAACATTAACAAAAATAAACACTTGAAATAGATCCCTCTGTGTGTAATGACTCTATAGAATAGATCCCTCTGTGTAATGACTCTATAGAATAGATCCCTCTGCGTGTAATGACTCTATAGAATAGATCCCTCTGCGTGTAATGACTCTATAGAATAGATCCCTCTGCGTGTAATGACTCTATATAATAGATCCCTCTGCATGTTATGACTCAATATAATAGATCCCTCTGCGTGTAATGACTCTATATAATAGATCCCTCTGCGTGTAATGACTCTATATAATAGATCCCTCTGTGTGTAATGACTCTATATAATAGATCCCTCTGTGTGTAATGACTCTATATAATAGATCACTCTGTGTGTAATGTCTCTATATAATAGATCCCTGTGTGTAATGACTATATAATAGATCCCTCTGTCTGTAATGACTCTATATAATAGATCACTCTGTGTGTAATGACTATATAATAGATCCCTCTGTGTGTAATGTCTCTATATAATAGATCCCTCTGCGTGTAATGACTCTATATAATAGATCACTCTGTTTGTAATGACTCTATATATGAGTTTCACTTTTTGTATTGAAGAACTGACAAAGTAACTTTTTGATGATATTCTAATTTAGTGAGATGCATCTGTAGATAAAAGGGTTTCTTAACTTCAATTGACATCATAGCACAGACCTGCATCAACTCAGCTTAAACGGAACAAACCCCTAGGACCCTATTCATCATAGTGTTTACTCCAGATTTCTGTTATAAAATGCTCAATCGTATAATTTGGATGCAACTGATGACTATGTAAAAACGTTGCACCTTTTTGCTTTCTAATGCCATTTTTATGGGTAAGTGGGCCGGGTCGTGATGACTGCTGTTTGGCAACTTCATCATGAGCAGCGGTGGTCGCTACAAATCCTACTCCAGTCAGTGGCATAGCATGGAGGCGCTGTCCAGCCATCAGACGCTTCTGATCAATATGTCTCTTAATGAATCAGGAGCTGCGTCCTTCACCCCCGCCCTCTCATCAAGACATTAATCAGGTGCAGAGTTCTTTTAAGGTGACAATGCAGCAATTTAGCTCGAGGAGTTAATATTTTCTATGCATTTATGTACATAAGTGACAGCCGAGTGCTGTGATGGCCTATTTTTTAGTCCCATACAGAATCCATGAATGGACGGACAGACCTGTGCTAAGCATAAGTGAATTTTTTTTTATTAAATATGGACATAGTCTTTCCTAAGTAACATTGGGGTCCCTGGTGGTCCTAACCTCAGCAACTTGTTTTATCCAATATGACTAACAGTGCGTTCTTCACTTGCATTTCCGCATGCGGGTTGACAAGCGCTTTCCAAGAGATTTTAGCATCACTTGGAAAGTGCTTGACAACTTGGTCACACTATATAAATCCATGCAACCGGCATATATAGTGTGACCATAAAAGAATGGTAAAAAATAAAAAAATAAATCTATACTTACCCTCTGATGGCCCCCGGTGTCTTGCTTTGCTCCGTTCTGGCTGCCGGCAGATCGCGGTACACTGAAGGACCTGCCGACGTCAGCGTCGCGTGACCCGTCACATGACTATGAAGTCAGCGCAGGTCCTTCAGTCCATCGCGTTCTGCCGGCATGGGAGGACGAGTGCAGCGCGGGCCGCCAGAAGGTAAATAACATTTATTTTTTATTTTCTTTTTTTCACAGTGTCTATGGTACGCAGGTCCGGAGGAGAGTCTTCTCTCCTCTAGACCTGCGTACCATCCGCACATTGAACGCTTGTATTCCGCATGTACTTATCTAGTGAAGCGGAATGCATGCCTTCTAATGCAAGTCACTGGCGGCAAAAACGCAGCACTGCCGCAAAATAGTTGGTAGTGCTGCGTTTTTTTCCCCAGCTTGCGGTACACTGAAGGACCTGCCGTCACATGACTAAATGACGTCAGCGCAGGTCCTTCAGTCCACAGCACGCTGCCGGCAAGTGAAGACTAGGAGAGCGGGGGCCATCAGAAGGTAAGTATAATATTTATTTTTTATTTATTCTTTTTTTCACAGGTTCTATGGTACACAGGTCCGGAGGAGAGTCTCCTGTCCTCCACACCCGGGTACCATCCGCACATAGAAACGCATATTATCCATGTGTGCAAATGTGCTGACACGGATAATATGCGTTTCAATGCAAGTCAATTACAGTAATTACGCTGCATGTCCGCAAAATTAATTGACATGCTGCGTATTTTTCCGCAATGATAATGCGCAGCGGAAATTTCCGCAGCATGTGCACAGCACAGATTATCATTGGGGAACATGGCAGACCTTCTACCAAGCGTTTAAGCATTTCTGCAGAGTTTTTGCTGGTGCTTAAACGCATCGTGGGCACACAGCCTAACAGCGTGTCCCTCCCCCAGCCTGTGTTCATGGACTGTAATGTAATCAGGCCTAGGTCAACATCTCTTGTTGCATCTAGAGGGTGTGAACCCTTCCCCCATCCAGGGGCTGATCCCAGTAGACAGAACAATAGACTCATGTTTGGCCCAGTCAGTTGCGTGGTGCCTCCCGACGCTGGAGGGTCTCAGGCTGCGGCCAGACCCTCGTGGCGTGTGTGGATTGATAGAAGTTACCACGTGGGACTGTGTTGTGTCCTTCATCTGCTGGATCCATTGAACTCATCCAAGGACTATTTCTATATTTTCTCTGGCGGGAGGCGCCCCCGGACTTGTTTCTGCCGTTATATAGAAAAAACGAACCAAATACGGAGAATATGGCAAAGAATCAAAAAACTTTATTGTAAACAATATACAGAAAAGACAAACATGATTAAAAAGGACGACACACAGACAACCAAACTGGGTGACACATATACAACATAATAATAGATGTTACATATCTATTAGGACAAAGTGCAAGAAGTGCTCGAATTCAAGGCATTTATGCACTGGTACAAAATTATGGTATATTTCATCACTATGGATATGTACCACGTGCCATATGGCCTATAGTGCCCTATTAAGAAATGCTAGAGAATTATATTGCACTCTTACCCATATTAGATCAGCACTCAGAATAAACAAGGACCCCAATGCGTGTTTCGCGTGGTATATCCTATGGCTTCCTCGGGGGGATTGTTTAATAGGACCTTCCATGTCTGTTTAAATATACTTTAGGGCCTGCGGTTACGTGACCACAACGGACCAATCATCTCCTGGACCATCAGCGCATGCGCGCTGAACCGCCCGAGCCAGATGCGTCACGCACGGCCATCAAGGTGAACCACGCATGACAGGGAACCAGGACACGTTGCCATGACCCCCGAACATGTGCAGACACCATGCAGATGCCGTGCATGACGCAGAGGCAAGAGGAGGCATAGCACCCACGCGCTCGCCAAAGAGAACACAGCAACGCATTTAGACAAGTATAGTAACGCAACTACTTAATAATGCAAAAATGTGTTAGAGTAAGAAGTATCATCTTCCTATAATTGCAACACGATTCTGTCAGTACAAAAATCTATTTTCTTGGTCCAATTTAATTGTTGCTCGTAGTATCCTCATATTGATTAACCATATGTAGGTGATCCATATAGATGGTGCATATAGACTATGGAGCGGGAAAGTTACAAATGACAAAGAAAACTAATTAAAATCAACACATACAATTGTATAAAAATACCACAAAGAATATATCTATTAAAGAAATGGGTGAAGCTCAGGGCCTCATTAAGGCCATTTGGCGTCATTGTTCCCAGTTCCACTATCCATTTGGTTTCCCCTTGAGCCAGAACTTTTTTACATTTCCACCCCTAATGCCACTATGGATGACATCAATACCACGTACCATAAAGGTTTCAGGATTTCTCCCATGACAGATTTTAAAATGGCGTGCTATCGTCTTTAAGGAGGTTGTGTCGGCCACCGTCCTCGTACCCCATGTCACCTCACACCAGCCCCCTGGATGCCCCTCTACATACCCCATGCCCCTCACACCAGCCACACAGCCCCCTGGATGCCGCTCTACATACCCCATGCCCCCTCACCACCCACACAGCCCCCTGGATGTCCCTCTACATACCCCATGCCTCCTCACCACCCACACAGCCCCCTGGATGTCCCTCTACATACCCCATGCCTCCTCACACCACCCACACAGCCCCCTGGATGTCCCTCTACATACCCCATGCCTCCTCACACCACCCACGCAGCCCCCTGGATGTCCCTCTACATATCCCATGCCTCCTCACACCACCTACACAGCCCCCTGGATGACCCTCTACATATCCCATGCCTCCTCACACAACCCACACAGCCCCCTGGATGTCCCTCTACATATCCCATGCCTCCTCACACCACCCACACAGCCCCCTGGATGTCCCTCTACATACCCCATGCCTCCTCACACCAGCCACACAGCCCCCTGGATGTCCCTCTACACACCCCATGCCTACTCACACTACCCACACAGCCCCCTGGATGTCCCTCTACACACCCCATGCCCCTCACACCAGCCACACAGTCCCCTGGATGTCCCTCTACATATCCCATGCCTACTCACACAAACCACACAGCTCCCTGGATGTCCCTCTACATATCCCATGCCTCCTCACACCAGCCCCCTGGATGCCCCTCTACATACCCCATGCCTCCTCACACCAGCCACGCAGCTCCCTAGATGCCCCTCTACATATCACATGCCCCCTCACACCACCCACACAGACCCCTGGATGCCCCTGTATATATCCCATGCCTCCTAACACCAGCCACACAGCCCCCTGGATGTCCCTCTACATACCCCATGCCTCCTCACATAAGCCACACAGCCCCCTGGATGTCCCTCTACATACCCCATGCCCCCTCACACCAGCCACACGGCCCCCTGGATGTCCCTCTACATACCCCATGCCCCCTCACACCAGCCACACGGCCCCCTGGATGTCTCTCTACATACCCCATGACTCCTCACACCAGCCACACGGCCCCCTGGATGTCCCTCTACATACCCCATGCCTCCTCAAACCAGCCACACAGCCCCCTGGATGTCCCTCTACATACCCCATGCCTCCTCACACCAGCCACACAGCCCCCTGGATGTCCCTCTACATACCCCATGCCTCCTCACACCAGCCACACAGCCCCCTGGATGCCCCTCTACATACCCTATGCCTCCTCACACCAGCCACACAGCCCCCTGGATGTCCCTCTACATACCCCATGCCTCCTCACACCAGCCACACAGCCCCCTGGATGTCCCTCTACATACCCCATGCCTCCTCACACCAGCCACACAGCCCCCTGGATGTCCCTCTACATACCCCATGCCCCCTCACACCAGCCACACAGCCCCCTGGATGTCCCTCTACATACCCCATGCCCATCACACCAGCCACACAGCCCCTTGGATGTCCCTCTACATACCCCATGCCTCCTCACACCAGCCACACAGCCCCCTGGATGTCCCTCTACATACCCCATGCCTCCTCACACCAGCCACACAGCCCCCTGGATGTCCCTCTACATACCCCATGCCTCCTCACACCAGCCACACAGCCCCCTGGATGCCCCTCTACATACCCCATGCCTCCTCACACCAGCCACACAGCCCCCTGGATGCCCCTCTACATACTCCATGCCTCCTCACACCAGCCACGCAGCCCCCTGGATGTCCCTCTACATACCTCATGCCTCCTCACACCCACACAGCCCCCTGGATGTCCCTCTACACACCCCATGCCCCTCACACCAGCCAGGCAGCCCCCTGGATGTCCCTCTACATACCTCATGCCTCCTCACACCAGCCACACAGCCTCCTGAATGCCCCTCTACATACCCCATGCCCCCTCACACCAGCCAGACAGCCCCCTGGATGTCCCTCTACATACCCCATGCCCCTCACACCAGCCACACAGCCCCCTGGATGTCCCTCTACATACCCCATGCCCCTCACACCAGCCACACAGCCCCCTGGATGCCCCTCTACATACCCCATGCCCCCTCACACCAGCCAGACAGCCCCCTGGATGTCCCTCTACATACCCCATGCCCCTCACACCAGCCACACAGCCCCCTGGATGTCCCTCTACATACCCCATGCCTCCTCACACCAGCCACACAGCCCCTGGATGCCCCTCTACATACCCCATGCCCCTCACACCAGCCACACAGCCCCCTGGATGTCCCTCTACATACCCCATGCCTCCTCACACCAGCCACACAGCCCCCTGGATGCCCCTCTACATACCCCATGCCTCTCACACCACCCACACAGCCCCCTTTATGCCTCCACAGCATTTATCCACATGGTCAGTTCCCCCCACCTTAGTCCTCACAGCACAACGCTGAACACGAGCTCCTCATCACCATCCTCCTGTCCCGGCCCAATGTGCACTGCTGCAGCTGCAGGTGGAAGAGTGTCCACTGGACTGAGAAGCCCCGCCCCTTCCGGTGACGTCATGATAGAATGAAATCACTCCTCCCCCTCAAGAGATCAACTCCAAACTAGACGCTACCTGACAACCAGCACAGCAGAGTCCTGCATCCACTGAGGCCCCTGATCATGTGACCCCTGACTCCTCCCCTCCTGTGACCTCATCACAGCTCCTGTGCGCACACAACAGCCATATATGTGGTGGCGGCTCTGCAGGTGGAGGTATGTGGAGACCCCATTACTGGGCGCAGGGGGCATTAACCCCTTCAGCACGGAGACTCTTTGGGGGTCTTGTGTTGTCCCTTTATAAGAATCATAAGGTTTCTGTTCTGTTTCCTGTAATAGATACATACGACCCAACTATGGAGACAAGAAGGGAGGAAACGTATTGTTCTCAGAGTACGGGACCCCCACAGTGTAATGCCCCCATTATGCCCCTTATGCAGGATGTATGATGTCCCCACACAGTGTAATGCCCCCATTATGCCCCTTATGCAGGATGTATGATGCCCCCCCACACAGTGTAATGCCCCCATTATGCCCCTTATGTAGTATGTATGATGCCCACACACCGTGTAATGCCCCCATTATACCCCTTATGCAGGATGTATGATGCCCCCACAGTGTAATGCCCCCATTATGCCCCTTATGCAGTATGTATGATGCCCACCACAGTGTAATGCCCCCATTATGCCCCTTATGCAGGATGTATGATGCCCTACACAGTGTAATGCCCCCATTATGCCCCTTATGCAGGATGTATGATGCCCCCATTATTCCCCTTATGCAGGATGTATGATGCCCACCACAGTGTAATGCCCCCATTATGCCCCTTATGCAGGATGTATGATGCCCCCCCACAGTGTAATGCCCCCATTATGCCCCTTATACAGGATGTATGATGCCCTCACACAGTGTAATGCCCCCATTATGCCCCTTATGTAGTATGTATGATGCCCTCACACAGTGTAATGCCCCCATTATGCCCCTTATGCAGGATGTATGATGCCTCCCACAGTGTAATGCCCCCATTATGCCCCTTATGCAGGATGTATGATGCCCCCACACAGTGTAATGCCCCCATTATGCCCCTTATGCAGTATGTATGATGCCCCCACACAGTGTAATGCCCCCATTATACCCCTTATGCAGTATGTATGATGCCCCTACACAGTGTAATGCCCCCATTATTCCCCTTATGCAGGATGTATGATGCCCCCCCACAGTGTAATGCCCCCATTATGCCCCTTATGCAGGATGTATGATCCCCCCCACAGTGTAATGCCCCCATTATGTCCCTTATGCAGGATGTATGGTGCCCCACACAGTGTAATGCCCCCATTATGCCCCTTATGCAGGATGTATGATGCCCCCCCACAGTGTAATGCCCCCATTATGCCCCTTATGCAGGATGTATGATGCCCCCACACAGTGTAATGCCCCCATTATGCCCTTTATGCAGTATGTTTGATGCCCCCACAGTACCGCCTGAGGTCCTGCAGTTGGAATAATCCCTCTGGAGTTGGTTTTCCCTTTGCCTGCTCCCCTCCATGTAGACCCTCGAGCATGTATACATGCATGTAGGGGAGCAGCCGGCCTTACTAGATATCGAGGCTTTGTACAGTAATATACGGCCTGAGGATGGTATCAGAGGGGTAAGACGTTTCTTTTAATCGAGATCAGTACAGTGTAGCAGACATAATGACTTCATGGAGGATCTTCTAAAATTCACTCTTACTCATAACTTCTTTCTTTTTGACAGGCAGTACTTCCTCCAGCTCAGGGGTACTGCGATGGGGAACCCCTGTGCCCCCTCATGTGCTAACTTATCCCTGGACTGATGGGAGGAAAACATAATATTCTTTGATGATTATAAGTGGTGGCATCCATATACTGGGGTATGGTACAAATATATTGACTACATTTTTATCATCTGGTCGGGGACGAGTGAACAATCTTTTTAATTTGTCGGGGAACTCAACATCAATAGAGTGGGCCTTAGATTTACATCTGAATTTAATTCTAATCATAATTTTTATTTTTATAGCACCAACATATTCCACAGCACTTTACAATTTTAGGGGGGATTTATACAGACAATACAGACTTTACAGAATAAGCATAACTCAGATGTTAAACGGAGTGAGGGTCGCAAGCTTACAGTCTGTAAGGAAATAGGGGAGACATAAAGGTAAAATGTAGATATATTCTATAATACAGCCTTAATATAGTAAATAGGGTAAGTACGTAACACTACATGAACTGGTTGCCAGCCAGTATGTGTACAGTACAGACAGAGGCTAATCAGTGCATGAATGGTATGAGCATGATTTTGAAGAAAATTTTAATATGGGCCAAACTGGGACAGTTAGATAAGTGTGTTGAGGTGATAGGCCAGTCTAAAGAAATGGGTTTTTATGGCTCGCTTAAAACTGTGAGTATTAGGAATTAATTGAATTGTCCTGGGTAGTGCATTCCAAAGAATTGGTGCAGCACGCGAGAAATCTTGGAGGCGGGAGTGGGAGACTCGGATTATGGAAGATTTTAGATTTAAGTCATTGGCAGAATGGAGGGTACGGGAAGGGTGGTAGACTGAGACGAGGGAGGAGATGAAGAGTGGTGCTGAATCGTGGAGCGCTTTGTGGGTGAGAGTGATAAGTTTATATTGAACTCTGTATTGGATGGGCAAGCAGTACAATGACTGGCACAGGGAAGAGGCATTGGTGTAGCGGTTGGAGAAGAATATGATCCTGGCTGTTGCGATCAGGATGGATTGGAGAGGGGAGAGTTTAGAAAGAGGGAGACCGATTAGTAAAGAGTTGCAATAGTCTAGACAAGAATGAATAAGAGCTACAGTAAGAATTTTTGCCGAGTCAAAGGTAAGAAAATATCTGATTCTAGAGATGTTTTTGAGGTGTAGATGACACGAGCGAGTGATTTGATCTGAGGAGTGAAGGAAAGATCTGAATCGAGTATGAACCCAAGACCAACAAGTGGGCTTGTTGCTGGTTGCTGGGGAGTAATGGTGGAGCCACAAACTGAAGTGGCAATATTGGGCGCAAGTAGGATAGTGGAGGGAGGAAATACGAGTAGTTCAGTTTTTGACAGATTCAGTTTTAGATAGAGGGAGGACATAGTGTTAGAGATGGCGGAAAGACAATCACTGGTATTTTGTAATAATGCAGGGGTGAAGTCCGGAGTAGAGGTGTATAATTGGGTGTCATCAGCATAGAGATGGTACTGAAAACTGAATCTGCTGATTGTTTGTCCAATAGAAGCGGTATATAAGGTGAAAAGAAGGGGGCCTAGGACTGATCCTTGAGGAACCCCGACAATAAGGAACCCCGACAATAAGGGGAAGGTGAGAGGAAGAGGAGCCAGCAAAAGACACAGTGAAGGAGCGGTCAGAGAGGTAGATCCACAGTGTCTAATGCTGCAGAGTGATCCAGTAGAATCAGCAGGGAGTATTGACCATTAGATTTGGCTGTTAGGAGATCATTAGAGACTTTAGTGAGTGCAGTTTCAGTAGAATGTAAAGGGTCAAGAAGGGAGTTATCTGAGAGATGGCGTATTAGACAGGAGTGGACCAGGCGTTCCAGGAGTTTAGAGATAAAAGGAAGATTGGAAACAGATCTGTAGTTGGCCGTGCAGTTCTGGTCGAGGGATGGTTTTTTAAGTAATGGATGTATGCTGGCGTGTTTAAAAAAGGAGGGAAAAATACCAGATAAGAGGTAGAGGTTGAATATTTTAGTTAGGTGAGTGGTGACAGCTGGAGAAAGGGACTGAAGGAGATGTGAGGGAATAGGGTCACTGGTGCAGGTGGTAGAGCGAGAGGAAGCAAGGAGCCTTGTCACTTCTTCCATGACTGGTTCGAAGTCAGAAAATGAGCAAGATGCAGTGTGGGAGGGGGGGAGCATGCATAACATTTTGGGATTGGGAGAAAATTTCCTGTCTGATATGATCAAATTTTTCTTTGAAATAATTGGCCAGATCGTCAGCGCAGAGGTCGGTGGTCGGGCCTTGTGCTGTTTGATTAAGGAGAGAGTAAGTGTCAAACAGGTGTTTTGGCTTATTGGGCCTTGAGATGATGAGGTTGTTAAAGTAGGATTGTTTGGAGAGGTGAAGGGCGGAGTTATAGGTTTTAAGCATAAATTTATAATGGATCAAACCTTCGGCCAGATTAGATTTTCTCCACAGCCGTTCGGCACCAGGAGCACCGCTGGAGAAAACGTGTTTGTAGTGTGTGCCAGGGTTATCGCCATCTGTGCCGAGTTGTTCTTTGTGTAGGAGGTGCGGCTTCATCGAGGGCGCATAGCTTTATTTCTTTATAATGCTTTAGTGCAGAGTCGGGACATGAGAGGGAGGAGATTGGGACCAATGATGTTTGCAATGTTTTCATAAATTTCTGGGTGTTAATGGCGCGTATATTTCTATAGGTGTGGAAAGTGGGGGTGTCTTGAGCAGGGTGACAGTTCTTCACAGAGAATGAAAGAAGGTTGTGATCAGAGAGCGGAAGAGGAGCGTTAGAAAAGTCATGTATTAAACAGAGCCGGGCGAAGATAAGGTCAAGAGTATTTCCATCATGTGTAGGAGAATTAGTAAGCTGTGAAAGACCGAAGGAGGAAGTTAGCGATAAAAGATGAGCTGCAGATGGGGAGAATGGATCGCCAATTGGGATGTTAAAGTCTCCTATGATGAGGGTGGGGATGTCATAGGATAGAAAGTTTGAAAGCCAAGTGGCAAAATGATCCACAAACTGACAGGAGGGGCCCGGAGGGCGATAGACAACCAGCACTTGCAGGGAGAAGGGCCGGGAGAGTCTGACTCTGTGGCCCTCAAAAGAAGGGAAGATAAGTGAGGGTACTGAGGATATAACCTGAAAAGTACATTTTGTTTAAAGGACCAGACCAACACCAATTATTACCAGTTGCTGTTCCTGTATGTACTGATCAAGAAAGATTGAAATGGGACCCTAGGGACACTCCTCTACCATAAACCTTCAAGCACTAATAAACTATTGAAGTGTGATAACCACCACCCCCATCTCCATACAAAGAGGAAAACCCAAGGGCCAATTTTTCTGGTTGAGAAAGTACTGCTCGAATGTCACAGATTTTAATATACAGGCAATAGACCTGAACACCAGATTAAGGGATAAAGGGTACTCATGGTACATTTTCGATTCCGCATCATCGTTTGCAGAAAAATGGTAGAGACAGACACTCCACCATACCAATCCAAGAGACCAAGAAGAAGATTGGACTACACGAGTAAGAAAAACTTATGACAATCAGAGTGACTGTATCTTTCATATCCTCAGAAAACACTGGGATATACTTGTGGTCGACCCGGACCTGAGGGTGCTGTGGAATCTACTCCCACAATAACTTTCAGAAAGTTTAGTGCATAGTTTCTTTAAAAACTGCACCCAAGGGGACTTGGCTAGATAGAAGAATCTGTGGTTTCTTTAGTTCTGGAGAATGTTGTACATGTAATTGGATGAGACCATGTAAATCTTTCTCAAGTTCCTCCATGGTTAAAATCTTTTTCCAGTGGGATTATTCCAGCTGTAAAACCTCAGGACTAGTATATATGGCCACATGCACCTGCCCCTAGAATATGTAGACAAGATCAAGAGGGAGTCTAGGAGGAGAGGAGGGGAGCATTTGGGCGATATACGCCATGGTCGGGAGATCCCATTAGTGAGACACATGAACAGTGCACATCGAGGTGAACCCGGAGACCTCTCCTTTTGTATCATTGTGGTGGTTAAACCCAATGTGAGAGGAGGTGATCACAATAGATGTATCCTCTGAAAGGAAAGTGAGTGGATTGTTAGACTGGATTCACCAGCCCCTAAGGAACTCAATGAGCAAATTTCCTATGCCTGTTTTGTGTGACTACAGCCCCATTCTGGATTATATTTTTGGATTTTATGCTCTACCCATTGCTAGTCAGTTCCCTGTGAATGGGGTTCACATATTGTTGTACTTCACCGAGATATCTGAGCTTCTATATCAGAATTATTACTTATCAATTATATTCCACTTATACTATTTCGTCATTAACAAGTGTGGTGATCCTTGTGTATCTCTAATTGTGCAATAGAGGTCAAGTTTGACCATTTAGGAATATACTGTGGGCCACCATCCCATATTTTTTGTAGTGATAAAGTAGATCTACATGCCTATTGCATGATGGGAGGATGTGCAGTACTTGTTTTTAGTCTCCCATGATGCTGATCTCAGAGATAGGATTTTTCTATGTTGGTGGTATGCAATCCAATACCATATGCGATCCGGAGTTGTACGCATGCTTCCGGACATGCACATGCGCAGATAGGAGACCGTGATGCACTCCGGCATGGAACGCACATGTCCGGGAACGTTTGAGCTTTCTGTCCGCCCGTTGTTTTGTGCTGGATTGTGGGGCGTTCTTGAGAATTTATTTTTGTTCCATCTTTCTTTAGTTGATCCCACTGATGGATCAGATAAGTCCTCAGAGAATTATAATTAGAGGAACCCATGGACACATTAGGATTTGTGAAGCTGACCTCCGCTCTCCTCTATTTCCTTTGAATTTATTGTGTGACCTGTATTTCAGAACAGTAGCTCCTGGTTTGTTTCATTTCCATGTGTAAATTGAATTTGACTCGTAGTCTTTGATATCTCTCTCAAACGTAGTTTTTTTGATGTGTGAGATGGCATCCTCCAGACTTTGTAAATTCTTTTGCATATTTTGTTTGTGTTTTGGATCCAAAAAGGCTTCTACACCAGGCGGAATAAGCAAGAAACAAATATCAAACGCAATGTAACTTGGTTATCCTATAAGGGTTTTTTTAAATGTGGCCATACACCCTGTAAAGCATGCAACTATGTTAATAAAACCAACACATTTGAAGAAAACCTAACGGTACAGCAATTTTCAATACACAATTTCATCAATTGTAACACTATAGGGGGTCATTTATTTAATAGAGTGTATAGAGAGTTAACTGCAATACGTGGGATGCACGTCAGGTCCGCTAAAAAATGTATTAGAAGACATTAATCTATTAAGATATTTGGCAGTCGGCACCACACAATCTAAATCACTGAAATATGATACGGGGGCCAATGGTAACTGTGCAACAAAGCACATAAAGAAGTAGGTAGAGAAAAGCTTGCACAGTGAGATAATGCATATCCAAAAATAATAAGAAATACAATAGCAACTTTATTTCATGTAGGGACACACAAGTGGTTAAAAAACATACGACCCATGACGAAGCTACTGTAGTAGCGATACACGTAGGGCATAGATACCTACGGAGGGAGTCCACTGCAGAGAGGTAAGCCCTACGCGTATCGCTACTACAGTAGCTTCGTCAGGGGCTGTATTTCTCTTGCTGATCAAAAAGGTCATAGCATTTGTATAACCCTGAATGCTGAATTCTATTCGTTTGGAAGCAATCATGCTTACTGTGCTAATGACAAATTGTACTAAGTCAGCTGAAAGTTTATTTACAACAGCCCCTGTGATACCAACTATGTAAATAGATTAGCTCAAACAATGATAGGTGATCCCTGCACCCTTACCTCTTTTACCTGGGCTTTATGACCTCACACAGATGTAAATATAAACAGGGGTGTCTGTAGTGCTGTAGACATAATGAAATTTGGGACAGAGAATCACGGAACATCAGAAGGACTTTGGAAGGAGAATGGGAGACATCCTTCAGGAAAGTAGATGGATTGCATGGCATCTAAAGAGACACAGATTTGTATTCTACATGATTCTAGTCTAAGGGTATCAGATCTGCTCCATTAACCATCAGAGAGACAATGGATACTTTTGGGAAGTCCAGGAGAGGACGAAAAAGTCACATGGCCCCATGGATATGCTGTTTTGGTGTTGCTAGGAGGGACCCACTGGTCACCTAGAACCCATGGAGACATTTGGAGTTGCCAGGAGGGACCCACTGGTCGTCTGGTCCCATGGAAACTCTCGGAGAGGCCAGGATGGGACCATCGGGTCTCCTGGTCTTGTACCTCGATGGACTGTTGACTTCCTTAGCTTGCCGCTACCTTCTCTCTGTGGGGGCCCGGGTAGTCGGCCCTGGAAGTCTCCAAAGTCGCAGCTGTTCTATCCCAGAAAGGCAGAGATGGAAGGATGAGACTGTGTAATGTACCATCTTGGGTATTTTCTGGGACTGTTCTGTATGTTTAATGTCCGCTTTATGGTTTCTATAAAGTATTGCCACGCTGTTTTACCCTCACCCTGTGTTGTTTGAGTAGCATTACGCCCACAGAAGACCCCGGGTCTCCACAGTCCCTGACCAGGGTGACTCCATGCGGTGTTCTTCAGACAAGGTGCATTAAATAAACAGTGAGCTGACCTCCCTCTCCATTTTCTCATTATATGCATGTTTTCCTTATAGTGACAAATATTTATTTTTGCTAAAACTGTGATATTTTCACTTTACAACTTTTTTTAAACCTTTTTTATAAACTTTTTAAAATAACTCTCATTAGTGCGATCATACAACACAGAAGCCTTTGATTGCTCAGGTGATGCACTGTACTACTGTAGTGCCGTGTATTATCACTGCCTGTCAGTGTAATACTAACTGCCCCATACACATGAGATAAGTGTTGGCTGAAGGATCATTTGGCACACGGCTATCTCTCCAGACTCCCCCATACACAAATATTCCAGCTTTCCTGTGGTTTGTATGACTGACTGCATCTGTAGGGAGGTCCCCAAATACATTATATAGTCAACCAAAATCAGTGCTTCCATGTAACTTTAGTCTAATGTTTATGGAGGCGTTAAAAAGTAAGTTATGGAACTCTGCCTCTGGCCCGGCCTAATAGACTTTTGTACATTACAGGCCCAGTACTTGGGGGAGGAGGGCATTCAGCCGAACTCTGTCACACTTTATTAGATGCCATGTTTGCTTTTTGCAGGCGCAAGTGGTTAAACTGCCAGGGATTTTATTGCAGCCGCACCTGTGCCATCCCTGAGGTGTACATCTATGTTCTGGTGCCCAAAAGAGTTCATAATATGTTAAAAAATTACACAATGTGTCTTCTGCTTTTTGCATGTTTTTTCTTTTCACAAGAATTGTTGGTGTAAATTTTCTTTTGAAACCTTTTAATATCTGCTTTTTTTCTGGGTTTTTTCTTGTAATATAGGAAAGCCTAAGGCTAGAAATAAAACCCATAATACACTCTACATGTAGACTTTAGTATCAAATAATTTCTCTCCGCAGCATTTGTGCAAGCAAAACAGCTTTTATAAAAGCCTCAAACTTCTGTGTGTGAATCAGACATGAGATCTAACTTGATAGATTACAGCTCGGGGAAGACGGGAAACATTCATACAGACGGCCAGTGGTGATGTAGTCAGTGACGGACTGTCTCCAAATATGGTTTTAGATCCGTAGTAGTAGATGTTTCCTCATCATGAAGTAGTTATTTCTCATGTCACGTGAAATAAATATCTCCTGCATTATTGCTAATGCCAATTCCAGTGATGGAAAATGAGACGAGAATTGGCGTTATGGAAGGTGAGTCTATGAGTAACGTATTCTGCTGCAGACTTCGAGGACGGAATTGCTTGTTGCTATGACCTAAAATATGTAGGTTTTATTACTAGATGTAAAGAAAAAACTAAATAAAAAATAATAAATCTCCTCATATGTTTCCCCTTATTATCTCCAGTAATTGTATTATTACACAGGATTTTTATGATGTTACATCGGCTCATCTTCTTCTCGTTCAGGTCTCTACAACACCGGATCCACTCAGTGAAGATCGTCTATATAAGAAAATTTTCCTGATTTACCTTTCAAAGATGGATATGGACAGGGACAAGATGGTGGAGAGGATATTACACCTCACCCTAGAGATCCTCTTCCGGCTTACTGGAGAGGTGAGAGGTTCTGATGACGTCACATTACATCATTCTTATCTATGGGAATAACAGATGGACAGAACTGGAGAGGTGAGGACTCTGGAAATGTATGTAGTGAGATTTATTAATGTGTCTCTCCATAACCAGAGGTTAATCATGGAGCCTCCACCTCACCCCCTGATACATGAGGACATCAATGACCAGATCCTAGAACTCGCCTACAAGATGATTGAGCTGCTAACTGGAGAGGTGACACTGTTGGGAATGCTGGGACATTATACAGTAACGCTATGAAGGGTTCGAGGGGATGACAGTATCATTGTATGTGTCAGGTTCCTATAAGGTGTCAGGATGTCGCTGTCTATTTCTCCATGGAGGAGTGGGAGTATTTAGAAGGACACAAAGATCTGTACAAGATTATGATGGAGGTTCCCCAGCCCCTCACATCACCAGGTAATAGACAGGACTAAATACACAAGGCCTATAATTATCTGTATGTAAAGAATGAATTCAGTCCCTGTATGTGTTTCCTCCAGATCTATCCAGTAAGAGGACAACACCAGAGAGATGTCCCCTTCCTCTTCTTCCACAGGACTGTAAACAAGAAGATCCCAATGTTCCTCAGGATCATCAGGTAGATGGAGAGAAGGTGTCATGAGATCTCCCCTATGATGTGTAGACGGCTGTAAAAGTCATGTCTTCAGTCTTGTTTTATCCACCATTATTATGTTTTATACTTGTGTAATGAGAATGGTGGAGATGGCAGGATTAGAGCCGATCATACATGTGACTTTTCCAATGATGCTGTTGGCTTCCTAGATCCCTGATATCTTATTGGATGAATCTACCTTCTCTCCCTTCTGTGCTGCTGAATGTGCTCATATGGTCCCTACAAGACCAGGTCCAGTCTTTCTGGCCAAAGTTTGCTTTTTTGATCGATAACATTAAATGTGCAGTGAGGACCAAGTGTGAATTTCTGTACAATAACAATAGTTTCCCTTTATACTTTTCAATTTCTTTTTAAACCAACTAACTTCAAACAGGATCTTGATAAACTACATAAAAAACATTACACCTGTGCCATGATATGTCTTTAAGCTGTGCGTGGCTGATGGCTGTAATATACTTCTATTCACGCCTGCAGGAGATGTGGTGGCATGGCTCGAGCCCTGGTTTCATGGATTCACTCCATGTCATAAATTCCATTATGTTTTCAATCCTAAAGAATTCAGATTCCTGCACAATCTCTCCTGAAATGGAGGCACTAATACTTTCTCTACTCTTCTGGTCAGGACTCATCATACCTCCAATGGTCCACCATAAATGAGTGCAACTCCGGTTTAGTGTTGGATTTCTTCCTTCATACATATTTTGTTGTTGGGGATGTTACATATATTCTTTCTTTTTTTTACAAGTTCATTCTGTATGATAGTCTGATTGTGGTGGGATCGGCCGGCCTCACTTATGTGTCTCTGTAACTCCCTGGTAGTCTTTCAAAAAGTTCTCCATTGCCTCTTCCAAATGCCAGAGATCTAAATTTAAGACCCCTCAGCTCTGCAGTATTGTAAAAAACTTCACTTTAAATGTCTAATATTTCTTCTTGACACTCATGTGACAGAAAATATTGTCCCTTACGATAGTTTAGATGATGAAGAGCCCCCGAGCCCCAGACTCTAATTACCCCAGAGAGGTTTCTCCACTAGTTACTCATTTTTCTCTGATGAAGACTGTTGAGTTTGATCATTTCAGTAGATGTTTTATTGTCTATGCTCAGTTTTTGACTTCAGTAATCCTCTGATTTAACCCCTTCCCGCAGACAGTTTTATGTTCCTAATCGGCCCCATTTTTCAAATTTGACGTGTGTCACTTTATGTAGTGATAATTTTGGAATTCTTCACAAAGGATAATAGGAAACAAATGGACCTTACAAATTATTTTCCAACTTCTCTTGAATCTGACAATCCCCTATATACGGTTGTACACTACTGTCTGGGCACATGGCAGGGTAAGAAGGGAAGGAGCGACATTTAGCTATTAGGAATGCAGATTTTCCTGGAGTAGTTCGCAGACACAATGTATTGGGGGCGCTGTTCATGGTCTACTGGCAGCTCAAAAGATGGCCACCACAAACAGGCTTGTCACTATCTACCCTGTTTACAGATTTCACAAATTACTTTGCTGATCACCCTTTAACCCCTCTACATGGATCTGGCCTTACACAGATACTCCTAGGCTTGGGCCACGGTGTTACCTGCTGTTCTGTGGAGTGAGATGGGAAGCAGAATAGTCAGGTAGCCGGGTCAGAACCAGGAGGGCAGAGAAAGTACAAAATCAGAAGACACAAGAGTAGTCAGTAAACGGGCCGAGGTCACACCAGGAACCAAATACACAAGCCGGGAGCTGATCACAGAGGACTGAACCAGAGGAGAACAAGGCTGGATCTGGCAGCTTCCGGCAATATGCTTCCAGCTTTAGTAGGGTGCGGTGCTTTCCATATGGCTGAAGCAGGGAGCAGATTACTCCAGCTGGACAGCACACACACCCATACTGCCAGACTGGATGGTACTACTGGTCCCAGGCTACCTAATCTTAGTGGCTGGACAGAGCCTGTGCCTTTTACTCCATATTTGGGAGGCAGAATGAACAAACAGTTGAACACCACGCTCCACTGGTTCATCCTATGAGGTTTTCTATTAGATGGTCATTGTCCTGGTGAATAAGTGAATTTTTTTTTATATAACTTGCCTTTATTTACGGACAGTTTAAGTAGAAATGTTCAGAAATATAAAATTCAAGGATTTTTTATTAAAAAATAATAATTGGTTTTATTCTTGGCAGATAACTGTACCCGGAGATCAGAGGGACAGCTGACATCTTCAATTTTCAAATCAGATAATTTTCAGATCCCACAGAATACAATTGAAGTGACTGACGTTTCTCCAGATTTACCATCATCCCTTCCCAGCAAAGATCTGTCATCTGATCCTATGAAACACGTCCTGTCTTCTGATTCATTACCGACTACTAATGAAAATCAAAGTCACAAAATAAGCATTAAAAAACAAACTGCTCCTAATGCAAAGAAGCCATTTTCACATTCAGAATATAGAAATAGTTTTCCTCTCAAAAAGTCTTTTCTTAAACATCAAAAAATTCACACAGTGAAGAATAGATTTTCTTGCTCCAAGTGTGGGAGATGTTTTAATCGGAAATCAAATCTTGTTAGGCATGAGATAACTCCCACAGGAGAGAAGTCATTTTCCTGTTCAGAATGTGGGAAATGTTTTGTACAGAAATCAAACCTTATCGCACATCAGAGAACCCACACAGTGGAGAAGCCATTTTCCTGTTCAGAATGTGGGAAATGTTTTGTACAGAAATCAAATCTTATCAAACATCAGAGAACTCACACAGGAGAGAAACCATTTTCCTGTTCAGAATGTGGGAAATGTTTTGTACAGAAATCAAATCTTATCAAACATCAGAGAACTCACACAGGGGAGAAGCCTTTTTCATGTTTAGATTGTGGGAAATGTTTTGTACAGAAATCCTATCTTATAAGCCATCAGAGAACTCACACAGGGGACAAGCCTTTTCCATGTTCAGAATGTGGGAAATGTTTTACAGAGAAATCAACTCTTATCAAACATCACAAAACTCACACAGGGGAGAAGCCATTTTCATGTTCAGAATGTGGGAAATGTTTTACAGACAAATCAACTCTTATCACACATCAGAGAACTCACACAGGGGAGAAGCCTTTTCCATGTTCAGAATGTGGGAAAAGTTTTACAGACAAATCAACTCTTATCAAACATCAGAGAACTCACACAGGGGAGAAGCCTTTTCCATGTTCAGAATGTGGGAAATGTTTTACAGACAAATCAACTCTTATCACACATCAGAGAACTCACACAGGGGAGAAGCCTTTTCCATGTTCAGAATGTGGGAAATGTTTTAACCAGAAATCTAGTTTTCTTAAGCACCAGAGAACCCACACAGGGGAGAAGCCATTTTCATGTTCAGAATGTGGGAAATGTTTTACAGACAAATCAACGCTTATCAAACATCAGAGAACTCACACAGGGGAGAAGCCTTTTCCATGTTCAGAATATGGAAAATGTTTTAACCAGAAAGCACATCTTGATAACCACCGGAGAACCCACACAGGGGAGAATGCTGCAACTACACACAACTAGTCTCTGTACAGACAAGAAAGGCCCTAGCTGCACAACTAAAAACACCACCACAGACCTAACTCCCTAATAAGCCGTTGAGGAGTTTCTCATACCTCCTGAGGAACCAGAGGGGAGGCTGCAACACACTGTCAACAAGGGGAAAGTAAAGTATGAAGACCCATGACCTAGGACGCAAACCCAGCTTTCTGACACTAGGCACTAAATTGTGACCCAAAATCCTTTGCTAATCTTCAGATTTCATGATGTCTTGCACACAGTCAAGGCACCTAGTGCCAGAGGCAGCAAAACAACCCCAAAACACCTTTGAACCTCCACCATATTTGACTGTATGGGTTGTAAATTTATTGATTATGCTGCGCACCTTGGACAAAGGAACATGCGGATCCCTAAAGATGGACTTATAACCTTGAAATTGTTGATATTTTTCAACAATTTTGGTTCTCAAGTCCTCAGACAGTTCTCGTCTCCTTTTTCTGTTTTCTCCATGCTTAGTGTGGCACACATATGCACACAATGCAAAGATTGAATCAACTTCTCCCTTTTTTATCTAGTTTTAGTTGTGATTTTCATATTGCCAACACCTGTTACTTGCCACAATTGCGTTTGAACAAGCTTCACATGCTTGAAACAAAGTTGTTTACCCTCAATTTTGGCTAGGTGGCAACAATTTTTTCTGGCCTATTTTGTGTGAGATTATGTTTAATTTGCCTTTTTTTCTCTGTTTTCTTGTGTTGTTCCAATACTCGCAAAGGAAGTAAACGTGTATAACAAAACATGTAATTGCAATAATTTTCTGGGAGAATTACTTCATTTTCTGAAACAATTTCAAGGGATCCAACACTTTTCACCTTTACTTGTTTTTGTTGCCTTTTTAATTTGTTGCAGCATTTCATCCTCTACGTGTTCAGCTATATTAGGAGGCTTGTAGCAAACTCCAGTTAGCAGCTTTCCATTATTGCCATGTCCATGTACATTTACCCAGACTGATTCTACATCAGGAATGTAAAACTCAAAACATGAGAACTTTGACAAAGTCGTGGGCCAACCAGTATACAGTATAATGGGCCCCACATGCTCCTCCATACATAAGAAACGAGGAAAAAACTTCAAGTCAGAGTCCCATATAATAGTGAAAAAATTACAAAATGTTATTAATTATAATTTATACAGGAAAAAAATCTGAATCACAGAAACAGAGACAGTTAGTAGTAAAACAATGGAGGAGCACTAATGAGGAGCATGAGACAAATTAACATGATTCTTTTCTGATGTAAATACATAATTGGGCTGCCAAAAAATAAGAATATATTGTTAAAATGCAGTGAAGCATTCAATAAAAGTGCAGGTGCTTGTGAGGTAGGTCAGAAGTAGTTGCTATATAAGAGGTTAGTCACACCGCTGTCTATATATAGGGACTAATATAGATAGCTCATACCGGGGACAGCAGATCTTTGTAAGTGGTATCTTAGGCTACAGGGTAAAAGTATATCCTAATACATATTAATGCCTAGAAAATGCACCCAAGTAGGAAAAAAGATGAAAGAACGGCAGCAAAAAGAGTGTAGCATGAACCCTATAGAATACTTACAGCCAGTGGATGTGAATACGCCCCTCAATTGCGCTCACCGTGATGCGCGTTTTGGCACGGCTGCCTTCGTCAGGAGGTGGCATCAATGAAGGTGGGTAGGGTTTAAAAAGGGCCCTTGAGCCAATAGAAAAGGGGGTGTGTAGTCTCTCGGCCAATGGGTGTGGGGAGGGCGTGGCATGACACATGGCAATCACTGCTACACCGCCGCATCCAAGGCAAACGCATCATATGATCCGTCACGCCACAAGCACGTGGGGAACCACGTGATCACGCGTCATGGAGCATAAATTGATACGGCCAACGAGGACACCACAGAGAACAGTGAAGCATGAAGTATAACACGATTATATGAGATCATAGTATAAATGCATAATAAGATATAAGAAAATATCTCTCAAAATATCGATCTATAAATGCAAAATATATACAATAATAACTGGACAAAAAATGCGCACACAGAAAAAAAGTTACAGATCTTGAGAGACAATACAGTGCCAGCAATTATGTCCAAATTATCCAATAGCAGAATGGAAGTCCTCAACGTCATTGACAGAAATTATTAACTACTACCCAACCATACTACACTGCTCAAAAAAATAAAGGGAACACTTAACAGAATATACAGTATCTCCAAGTAAATCAAACTTCTGTGAAATCAAACTGTCCACGTAGGAAGCAACACTGATTGATAATCAATTTCACATGCTGTTGTGCAAATGGAACAAACAACTTGTAGAAATGATCGGCAATTAGCAAGACACCCTCAATAAAGGAGTGGTTCTGCAGGTGGGGACCACAGACCACATCTCAGTACCAATGCTTTCTGGCTGATGTTTTGGTCACTTTTGAATGTTGGTTGTGCTTTCACACTCGTGGTAGCATGAGACGGACTCTACAACCCACAGAAGTTGCTCAGGTAGTGCAGCTTATCCAGGGTGGCACATCAATGCGAGCTGTGGCAAGAAGGTTTGCTGTGTCTGTCAGCATAGTGTCCAGAGGCTGGAGGCGCTACCAGGAGACAGGCCAGTACACCAGGAGACGTGGAGGGGGCCGTAGGAGGGCAACAACCCAGCAGCAGGACCGCTACCTCCGCCTTTGTGCAAGGAGGAACAGGAGGAGCACTGCCAGAGCCCTGCAAAATGACCTCCAGCATGCCACAAATGTGCATGTGTCTGCACAAACGGTTAGAAACCGACTCCATGAGGGTGGTATGAGGGCCCGACGTCCACAGATGGGGGTTGTGCTCACAGCCCAAGACCGTACAGGACACTGGCGCCCTGTGCTCTTCACAGATGAAAGCAGGTTCTCACTGAGCACATGTGACAGACATGACAGAGTCTGGAGACGCAGTGGAGAGCGATCTGCTGCCTGCAACATCCTTCAGCATGACCGGCTTGGCAGTGGGTCAGTAATGGTGTGGAGGGCCGCACAGCCCTCCGTGTGCTCGCCAGAGGTAGCCTGACTGCCATTAGGTACTGAGATGAGATCCTCAGACCCCTTGTGAGACCATATGCTGCTGCGGTTGTCTCTGGGTTCCCCCTAATGCAGGACAATGCCAGACCTCATGTGGCTGGAGTGTGACAGCAGTTCCTGCAAGATGAAGGCATTGAAGCTATGGACTGGCCTCCCGTTCCCCAGACCTGAATCTGATTGAGCACATCTGGGACATCATGTCTCGCTCCATCCAGCAATGTCACGTTGCACCACAGACTGTCCAGGAGTTGGCGGATGCTTTAGTTCAGGTCTGGGAGGAGATCCCACAGGAGACCATCCGCAACCTCATCAGGAGCATGCCCAGGCGTTGTAGGGAGGTCATACAGGCACGTGGAGGCCACACACAATACTGAGCCTCATTGTGACTTGTTTTAAGGACATTACATCAAAGTTGGATCAGCCTGTAGTGTGTTTTTCCACTTTACTTTTGGGGGTGACTCCAAATCCAGGCCTCCATTGGTTAATAAATTTGATTTCCATTGATGATTTTTGTGTGATTTTGTTGTCAGCACATTCAACTTTATACAGAACAAAGTATTCAATGAGAATATTTCATTCATTCAGATCTAGGATGTGTTATTTCAGTGTTCCCTTTATTTTTCTGAGCAGTGTGTGTGTGTATATCTATATACAGTGAAGGAAATAAGTATTTGATCCCTTGCTGTTTTTGTAACTTTGCCCACTGACAAAGACATGAACAGTCTATAATTTTAAGGGTTGATTAATTTTAACATTGAGAGATAGAATATCCAAAGAAAATCACAGTGCCCCTGATGAAGCATCAGCAATACGGCGTTGGGGTGGTGTGAGGGGGCCGGGGTATGTTCTGAATACGTTTTCTCTTTTGATCCCGCTGGTTGTAGCCATTATGGGAAGGTGTCGCATCTTTTATTTGAGTTTTATCTCTTTATATATGAAATTAATATTTGTTATCATTTAATACATGCATATTTATATATATTTAAAAAAATTCTTTCCAAATCAGACAATGTGATTTTCAGGATTTGTTTTCCCATTTTGTCTCTGATAGTTGAGGTCGACCTATGATGTCAATATACATATAATATAATATATATACATATATTATCCCACATGAATATTGCTCCACTCATGTGTGTGTGTGTGAGCATATATTATTATATATATATTATTATATATATATATATATATATATAGTGTGTATATAAGACAGTGTGCTTTGCTGGAGGGGGAAGGACTTTTCTCTGAACAGAAGCTCAGTCTGGGCAAATCAGAAGCAGATTTGTGTAAAGGTGGTGTATACAACTCGTAACACCAGTTCCCTTCTGTCCTATCAGCTGAGGTTACCAGGGTTCATCATAGCTCTTAGTCAGTGATGGGGGAAAATGGGAGAATACAATAGGCTGGTGATATCAGTCCCCCACATCGGGGGCTGGAGATACCCCTCTTGGACTGGATGTAAAATCACAAGACATGTGACTTCTCTCTCTTACTCCATGGACACAATGACGACCATATCTGGTTGATACATTACAGACCAAAAGTTTGGACACACCTCATTTAAAGATTTTTCTGTATTTTCATGACTATGAAAATTGTACATTCACACTGAAGACATCAAAACTATGAATTAACACATGTGGAATTATATACTTAACAAAAAAGTGTGAAACAACTGAAATTATGTATTATATATTAGGTTCTTCAAAGTAGAAGGGAAGGACCAAATGTATGACGATGGGAAAATGGGGGAAACCCAACAACTAGGGAAAATGAGAGAGGAGACCCCCTAGGCACATCTTACAATACCCTGACTCCCCTATCGTCCCTAATCACCAAGAAACTCCAAGAAGAAACTAGCCGACAGCTAGAACTCCAGGCCTGAACAGAGGAAAATAGTTCACCGGTGACTCTCTGGAGACACTGTGGGTTTTTAAATATCAAGCAAGGGTGTGTCAATTAGCAGCAGAAAGAGATCACTGCTGGGTCCTAGTGAGAGGATAGCTCTACACTACAGGGATGAAAGAATCAAAAAGGTGTCTGCAAAGGCAAGCACAGCAACCTTCTACAGCTGGATCCAGAACGACTGTCTGTCAAACCTGATACACCCATGACACCCTCCCAGAATGTTAGACATAATTATTCCAGCAGCCTTTACGCCCATCGTGGGGGCGGAATAATAACAAATGTGGGATTAGAGGCTTAGAATACATAGGGGCGTGATGAATTCTAAGTCTTTGTATGAAATAGAATAAAAATGATAACAAAGATGGATGGCCACATTGGGAGATGAGAGGAAATAGGATGGGGTTTATTGATAATTACTATTTCACCCTTATTACTACTAACACTGAATGACTGTGGAGGTTGGCACCCTAAGAAGTCCATAGTCTAAAGAAAAGACTTAGAATTCATCATGTCCCTTTGTATTTTTAACCTCTAATACCAGAGGAATATCGTTTCCTAAGTGGGGTCACTATAGTGGGAGAGGGGGTCTGCTGTTTTGGCAGCGGCACAATATTCCAGACACAGCAGCAATCCAGAAACCATATACAGTGGATACGGAAAGTATTCAGACTCCTTTAAATTTTTCACTCTTTGCTTCATTGCAGCCATTTGGTAAATTCTAAAAAGTTCATTTTTTTTCTCATTAAAGTGCACTCTGCAGCCCATCTTCACTGAAAAAAACAGAAATGTAGACATTTTTGCAAATTTATTAAAAAAGAAAAACTGAAATATCACATGGTCATAAGTATTCAGACCCTTTGCTCAGGCACTCATATTTAAGTCACATTCTGTCCATTTCCTTGTGATCCTCATTGAGATGGTTCTACTCCTTCATTGGAGTCCAGCTGTGTTTAATTAAACTGATAGGACTTGATTTGGAAAGGCACACACCTGTCTATATAAGACCTCACAGCTCACAGTGCATGTCAGACCAAATGAGAATCATGAGCACAAAGGAACTACCCAAGGAGCTCAAAGACAGAATTGTGGCAAGGCACAGATCTGGCCAAGGTTACAAAAGAATGTCGGCATTACTTAAGGTTCCTAAGAGCACAGTGGCCTCCATAATCCTTAAATGGAAGAAGTTTGGGACCACCAGAAGTCTTCCTAGACCTGGTCGTCCAGCCAAACTGAGCAATCATGGGAGAAGAGCCTTGATGAGAGAGGTAAAGAAGAACCCCAATATCACTGTGGCTGAGCTCCAGAGATGCAGTAGGGAGATGAGAGAAAGTTCCACAAAGTCAACTATCACTGCAGCACTCCACCAGTCGGGCCTTTATGGCAGAGTGGCCCGACGGAAGACTCTCCTCAGTGCAAGACATATGAAAGCCTGCATAGAGTTTGCTCAAAAACACATGAAGGACTCCCAGACCATGAGAAATAAGATTCTCTGGTCTGATGAGACGAAGATAGAACGTTTATGGTGATAATTCTAAGTGGTATGTGTGGAGAAAACCAGGCACTGCTCATCACCTGCCCAATACAATCCCAACAGTGAAACATGGTGGTGGCAGCATCATGCTATGGGGGTGTTTTTCAGCTGCAGGGACAGGACGACTAGTTGCAATTGAAGGAAACATGAACAAGTACAGAGATATCCTGGATGAAAACCTCTTACTGAGTGCTCTGGACCTCAGACTTGGCCCGAAGATTCACCTTCCTACAAGACAATGACCCTAAGCACACAGCTAAAATAACAAAGGAGTGGCTTCAGAACAACGCTGTGACCATTCTTGACTGGCCCAGCCAGAGCCCTCACTTAAACCCAATTGAGCATCTCTGGAGAGACCTGAGAACGACTGTCCACCAACGTTCACCATTCAACCTGACGGAACTGGAGAGGATCTGCAAGGAAGAATGGCAGAAGATCCCCAAATCCAGGTGTGAAATACATTCCCAAGAAGACTCATGGCTGTACTAGCTCAAAAGGGGGCTTCTACTCAATACTGAGCAAAGGGTCTGAATACTTATGACCATGTGATATTTCAGTTTTTCTTTTCTAATAAATTTGCAAAAATTTCTACATTTCTGTTTTTTTTTCAGTCAAGATGGGGTGCAGAGTGTACTTTAATGGGAAAAATGAACTTTTTAGAATTTACCAAATGGCTGCAATGAAACAAAGAATGAAAAATGTAAAGGGGTCTGAATACTTTCCGTACCCACTGTAGTGATTCTTCCCTTCCGAGCCGTGGAAGCGAGATCTTCTGCCACATTCTGGTGTTGCCTCATTGTTGAGAAACTGCTTTAAAAATTGTGCAGCCTCCTATAAGCTATTCCTTCCCAGAGTGCCCCCATCCAGCGAGTGTTTGAGAAAGGTTATTACACTGAAACGTCCCGATATTCACAACCAAGGATCACAATCTCATTTATCATTGCTGCGCGCTGTTTACTGCATCAATGGAGGGAACAGCTGAGATTCTCCAGACTCCACTCGCTCCTCACACTCAGCAAATGTCTGCACTGCAGACTATATACCCGAAGCATCGCACACACGGCATCGTACACTAACTACTTCTGTTACATACGTTCTGCTCCGTACACACACGGCTCCGCTCCGTATGCCTCGTACACACGGCTCCGCTCCGTACACCTCATACACACACGGCTCCACTCTGTACACCTTGTACACACACGGCTCCGCTCCGTATGTTTCGTACACACGGCTCCGCTCCGTACACCTCGTACACGCACGGCTCCGCTCCGTACAACTCGTACACGCGCAGCTCCTCTCCATACACCTCATACACGGCTCTGCTCCGTACACCTCGTACACGCGCGGCTCCGCTCCGTACACCTCGTACACACGGCTCTGCTCCGTACACCTTGTACACACGCGGTTCCGCTCCGTACACCTCGTACACGCGCGGCTCCGCTTCGTACACCTCGTACACGCGCAGCTCCTCTCCATACACCTCATACACGGCTCCGCTCCGTACACCTCGTACACGCGCGGCTCCGCTCCGTACACCTCGTACACACACGGCTCCGCTCCGTACACCTCGTACACACGCGGCTCTGCTCCGTACACCTCGTACACACGGCTCTGCTCCGTACACCTTGTACACACGCGGCTCTGCTCCGTACACCTCGTACACACGGCTCTGCTCCGTACACCTCGTACACGCGCGGCTCCGCTCCGTACACCTCGTACACGCGCGGCTCTGCTCCGTACACCTCGTACATGCGCGGCTCTGCTCCGTACACCTCATACACGCGCGGCTCTGCTCCGTACACCTCGTACATGCGCGGCTCTGCTCCGTACACCTCGTACACACACGGCTCTGCTCCGTACACCTCATACACGCGCGGCTCTGCTCCGTACACCTCATACACGCGCGGCTCTGCTCCGTACACCTCGTACATGCGCGGCTCTGCTCCGTACACCTCGTACACACGCGGCTCTGCTCCGTACACCTCGTACACGCGCGGCTCCGCTCCGTACACCTCGTACACACGCGGCTCCGCTCCGTACACCTCGTACACACGCGGCTCTGCTACATCCACACTGTAAACCCCTCCTGACCCCACACATAAACTTCAGCTCATCCATCACCATGACAACCAGCACGGCAGAGTCCTGCATCCACTGAGGCCCCTGATCATGTGACCCCTGACTCCTCCCCTCCTGTGACCTCATCACAGCTCCTGTGCGCACACAACAGCCATATATGTGGTGGCGGCTCTGCAGGTGGAGGTATGTGGAGACCCCATTACTGGGCGCAGGGGGCATTAACCCCTTCAGCACGGAGACTCTTTGGGGGTCTTGTGTTGTCCCTTTATAAGAATCATAAGGTTTCTGTTCTGTTTCCTGTAATAGATACATACGACCCAACTATGGAGACAGGAAGGGAGGAAACGTATTGTTCTCAGAGTACAGGACCCCCACAGTGTAATGCCCCCATTATGCCCCTTATGCAGGATGTATGATGTCCCCACACAGTGTAATGCCCCTATTATGCCCCTTATGCAGGATGTATGATGCCCCCACACAGTGTAATGCCCCCATTATGCCCCATATGCAGTATGTATGATGTCCCCACACAGTGTAATGCCCCCATTATGCCCCATATGCAGTATGTATGATGCCCCCACACAGTGTAATGCCCCCATTATGCCCTTATGCAGGATGTATGATGCCCCCACAGTGTAATGCCCCCATTATGCCCCTTATGCAGGATGTATGATGCCCCCACACAGTGTAATGTCCCCATTATGCCCCTTATGCAGGATGTATGATGCCCCCACACAGTGTAATGACCCCATTATGCCCCTTATGCAGGATGTATGATGCCCCCCACACAGTGTAATGCCCCCATTATACCCCTTATGCAGGATGTATGATGCCCCCACACAGACATTTCTTTATATCGAGATCAATACAGTGTAGCAGACATAATGACTTCATGGAGGATCTTCTAAAATTCTTTCTTATTGACAGGCAGTACTTCCTCCAGCTCAGGGGTACTGCGATGGGGAGCCCCTGTGCCCTCTCATATCCTAACTTATCCCTGGACTGGTGGGAGGAATCCACAATATTCAGAGATGATTATAAGTGGTGGCATCCATATACTGGGGTATGGTACAAATATATTGACTACATTTTTATCATCTTGTCGGGGATGAGTGAACAATCTTTTTCATTTGTCGGGGAACTCAACTTCAATAGAGTGGGCTTTAGATTTACATCTGAATTTAATTATAATAATAATAATAATATTTTTGATTTTTAGAGCACCAACATATTCCACAGCACTTTACAATTTTAGGGGGCACTTATACAGACAATACAGACTTTATAGAATAAACATAACTCAGATGTTAAAAGGAGTGAGGGTCGCAAGCTTGCAGTCTATAAGGAAATAGAGGAGACACAAAGGTAAAATGTACATATATTCTATAATACAGCTATAATATAGTAAATAGGGTAAGTACATAACACTACATGAACTGGTCGCCAGCCAGTATGTGTACAGGACAGACAGAGGCTAATCACTGCATGGATTGTATGAGCATGATTTTGAAGAAAATTTTAATATGGGCCAAACTGGGACAGTTAGATAAGTGTGTTGAGGTGATGGGCCGGTCTAAAGAAATGGGTTTTTATGGCACGCTTAAATCTCTCCGTATTGGGAATTAATTGAATTATCCTGGGTAGTGCATTCCAAAGAATTGGTGCAGCACGCGAGAAATCTTGGAGACGGGAGTGGGAGGTTCGGATTACAGAGGATTTTAGTTTAAAGTTATTAGCAGAACGGAGGGGACGGGAAGGGTGGTAGACTGAGACGAAGGAGGAGATGTAGGGGGGTACTGAACATGGAGCGCTTTGTGGGTGAGAGTGATACGTTTATATTGAACTCTGTATTGGATGGGCAACCAGTGCAATGACTGGCACAGGGAAGAGGCATCGGTGTAGCGGTTGGCGAGGAATATGATCCTGGCTGCTGCATTCAGGACGGATTGGAGAGGGGAGAGTTTAGAAAGAGGGAGACTGATTAGTAGAGAGTTGCAATAGTCTAAACGAGAATGAATAAGAGCTACAGTAAGAGTTTTTGCAGAGTCAAAAGTAAGAAAATTTCTGAATCTAGACATGTTTTTGAGGTGTAGATGACACGAGTGAGTGAGTGATTTGATATGAGGAGTGAAGGAAAGATCTGAATCAAGTATGACCCCAAGACAGTGGGCATGTTGCTAGTAGCTGGGGAGTAATGGTGGAGCCACAAATGGAAATGGTAATATCAGCACAGGTAGGTTAGTGGAGGGAGGAAATACGAGTAGTTCAGTTTTTGACAGATTCAATTTTAGATAGAGGGAGGACATAATGTTAGAGACGGCGGAAAGACAATCACTGGTGTTTTGTAATAATAATAATAATGTTTTGTAATAATTCCGGGGTGATGTTTGGAGAAGAGGTGTATGATTGGGTCATCAGCATAGAGATGGTACTGAAAACCGAATCTTCTGATTGTCCAATAGGAGCGATGTATAAGGAGAAAAGAAGGCCGCCTAGGACTGATCCTTGAGGAACCCTGACAATAAGGGGAAGGGGAGAAGAAGAGGAGCCAACAAAAGATACAGTGAAGGAGCGGTCAGAGAGGTAGGAGGAGAACCAGGAGAGGACAGTGTCCTTGAGGCCGATAGAGCGGAGCGTAGTGAGGAGGAGCTGGTGATCCACAGTGTCGAATGATTCAGAGAGATCCAGAGAATCAGCAGAGAGTAGTGACCATTAGATTTAGCTGTTAGTAGATCATTAGGGACTTTAGTGAGGGCAGTTTCAGTAGAATGTAAAGAGCGGAAACTAGATTGTAAAGGGTCAAGAAGAGAGTTATCTGAGGGATAGCGGATCAAACGGGAATGGATGAGGCGTTCCAGGAGTTTAGAGATAAAGGGAAGATTGGAGACAGGTCTGTAGTTAGCAGCACTGTTCTGGTCCAGGGATGTTTTTTTTCTTCTTCTTCCGTGACTGGTTCGAAGTCAGAAAATGAGCAAGATGCAGTGTGGGAGGGAGGAGCATGCATTACATTTGAGAATTGAGAGAAACGTTTCTGTCGGATATGGTTAATTTTCTCTTTGAAATAATTGACCAGATCGTCAGCGCTGAGGTCGGTGGTCGGGGCCTGTGCTGTTTGATTGAGGAGAGAGTGAAAAGTGTCAAACAGGCGTTTAGGATTATTGGACCGTGAGATTATGAGGTTGTTAAAGTAGGTTTGTTTGGAGAGGTGAAGGGCAGAGTTATAGGTTTTAAGCATAAATTTATAATGGAGGAAATCTTCGGCGAGATTAGATTTTCTCCACAGCCTTTCAGCGCACCTGGAGCACCGCTGGAGAAGACGTGTTTGCGGCGTGTTCCAGGGTTGTCGCCGTCTGTGCCGAGTTGTTCTCTATGTAGGAGGTGCAGCTTCATCCAGGGAGCATTGCAATGTTTCTTTATAATGCTTCAGTGCAGAGTCAGATCATGAGAGGGAGGAGATTGGGGCCAATGATGTTTGCAACGTTTTGATAAATTTCTGGGTGTTAATGGATTGTATATTTCTGTAAGTGTGGAAAGTGGGTGTGTCCTGAGCAGGGGGACAGTCCTTGACAGAGAATGAATGAAGGTTGTGATCAGAGAGTGCAAGAGGAGCGTTAGTAAAGTCATGTATTGAACAGAGCCGGGCGAAGATCAAGTCAAGAGTATTTCCATCATGTGTAGGAGAATTAGCAAGCTGTGAAAGGCTGAAGGAGGAAGTTAGAGATAAAAGATGAGCTGCAGATGGGGAGATGGAATCGCCAATTGGGATGTTAAAGTCTCCCATGATGAGAGTGGGGATGTCATAGGATAGAAAATTTGGAAGTCAAGTGGCAAAATGATCCACAAACTGATGGGCCTCAAAAGAAGGGAAGATAAGTGAGGGTGCTGGGGGAATAACCTGAAAAGTACATTTTATTTAAAGGGGCAGACCAACACTAATTATTACCTGTTGACGTTCCTGTATGTACTGATCAAGTTAGATTGGAATGGGACCCTAGGGTCACTCATCTACCATAAACCTTCAAGCACTAATAAACTATTGAAGTGGGATAACCAACACCCCCATCCCCATATAAAGAGGAAAACCCAAGGGCCAATTTTTACGTTTGAGAAGGTACTGCTCGAATGTCACAGAATCTAATATACAGGCAATAGACCTGAACACCAGATTAAGGGATAATGGGTACTTGTGGTACATTTTGGATTCCGCTTCATCATTTGCAGAAAAATGGGAGAGAGAGACACTCCTCCATACCAATCCAAGAGACCAAGAAGAAGATTGGACTACACGAGTAAGAAAAACTTATGACAATCAGAGTGACTGTATCTTTCATATCCTCAGAAAACACTGGGATATACTTGTGGTCGACCCGGACCTGAGGGTGCTGTGGAATCTACTCCCACAATAACTTTCAGAAAGGGTTGGTCTTGCACCCAAGGGGACTTGGCTAGATAGAAGAATCTGTGGTTTCTTTAGCTCTGGAGAATGTTGTACATGTAATTGGATGAGACCATGTAAATCTTTCTCAAGTTCCTCCATGGTTAAAATCTTTTTCCAGTGGGATTATTCCAGCTGTAAAACCTCAGGACTAGTATATATGGCCACATGCACCTGCCCCCTAGAATATGTAGACTAGATCAACAGGGAGTCTAGGAGGAGAGGAGGGGAGCATTTGGGCGATATACGCCATGGTCGGGAGATCCCATTAGTGAGACACATGAACAGTGCACATCGAGGTGAAACCAGAGACCTCTCCTTTTGTATCATTGTGGTGGTTAAACCCAATGTGAGAGGAGGTGATCACAATAGATGTATCCTCTGAAAGGAAAGTGAGTGGATTGTTAGACTGGATTCTCGAGCCCCTAAGGGACTCAATGAGCAAATTTCCTATGCCTGTTTTGTGTGACTACAGCCCCATTCTGGATTATATTTTTGGGTTTTATGCTCTACCCATTGCTAGTCAGTTCCCTGTGAATGGGGTTCACATATTGTTGTACTTCACCGAGATATCTGAGCTTCTATATCAGAATTATTACTTATCAATTATATTCCACTTATACTATTTCATCATTAACAAGTGTGGTGATCCTTGTGTATCTCTAATTGTGCAATAGAGGTCAAGTTTGACCATTTAGGAATATACTGTGGGCCACCATCCCATATTTTTTGTAGTGATAAAGTAGATCTACATGCCTATTGCATGATGGGAGGATGTGCAGTACTTGTTTTTAGTCTCCCATGATGCTGATCTCATAGATAGGATTTTTCTATGTTGGTGGTATGCAATCCAATACCATATGCGATCCGGAGTTGTACGCATGCTTCCGGACATGCACATGCGCAGATAGGAGACCGTGATGCACTCCGGCATGGAACGCACATGTCCGGGAACGTTTGAGCTTTCTGTCCGCCCGTTGTTTTGTGCTGGATTGTGGGGCGTTCTTGAGAATTTATTTTTGTTCCATCTTTCTTTAGTTGATCCCACTGATGCATCAGATAAGTCCTCAGAGAATTATAATTAGAGGAACCCATGGACACATTAGGATTTGTGAAGCTGACCTCCGCTCTCCTCTATTTCCTTTGAATTTATTGTGTGACCTGTATTTCAGAACAGTAGCTCCTGGTTTGTTTCATTTCCATGTGTAAATTGAATTTGACTCGTAGTCTTTGATATCTCTCTCAAACTTCGTTTTTTTGATGTCTGAGATAGCATCCTCCAGACTTTGTAAATTCTTTTGCATATTTTGTTTGTGTTTTGGATCCAAAAAGGCTTCTACACTAGGCGGAATAAGCAAGAAACTAATATCAAACGCAATGTAACTTGGTTATCCTATAAGGGGTTTTTTAAATGTGGCCATACACCCTGTAAAGCATGCAACTATGTTATTAAAACCGACACATTTGAAGAAAACCTAACGGTACAGCAATTTTCAATACACAATTTCATCAATTGTAACACTATAGGGGGTCATTTATTTAATAGAGTGTATAGAGAGTTAACTACAATACGTGGGATGCACGTCAGGTCCGCTAAAAAATGTATTAGAAGACATTAATCTATTAAGATATTTGGCAGTCGGCACCACACAATCTAAATCACTGAAATATGATACGGGATGCAGTGGTAACTGTGCAACAAAGCACAAAAAGAAGTAGGTAGAGAAAAGCTTGCACAGTGAGATAATGCACATCCAAAAATAATAAGAATTACTTAAATAATAAATACAATAGCAACTTTATTTCATGTAGGGACACACAAGTGGTTAAAAAACATACGACCCCTGACGAAGCTACTGTAGTAGCGATACACAAAAAAAAAGCTCCAGAGAGGTGTGGGCTGGAATGAAGCTAGTGACTGGGTTTAAGGCAAGGTCGGAGCAGGGGGGTGGTGGACTTACAATGGCTAATGAAATGAATCAGTTCTTCAATAGATTCAGCAATAAAGGTGCGGTAGCAGCAGGGAAGGGGGAGGAGGCCGGGGAACAACTAGCTAAATTAACAGGGGGTGAAATAGATCATTTCTCGGTCTCCAAAAATGACGTGAGGGACCAGTTTAGTAAGCTGGCCATTGGCAAAGCAGCAGGGCCTGACGGTCTCAGTCCACGTGTCCTCAGAGTGTGTGCAAATGAGTTATGTACTGTCTTCCAGCATCTCTTTAACCAGAGCTTACAATCAAAGAGAGTACCAGTGCTATGGAAGACTTCCTGCCTGGTGCCGATTCCCAAGACTACCTTCCCGGCTTCCCCGGGGGACTATAGACCGGTGGCCTTAACATCGCATGCGATGAAGTCCTTGGAGAGAATAGTACTTGCTCACTTGTGTCCGAGGGTGATGGCGCATACTGATGCTCTTCAGTTTGCGTACCGGCAGGGACTGGGTGTGGACGATGCTGTAGCGTCTCTGCTACAAACAGTACATTCCTTTTTGGACAATGATGGAACCACAGTGCGTGCTTTGTTCTTTGATTTCTCTAGTGCGTTCAACACATTACAGCCACTCTTACTGCGAGGAAAGTTGATTAAAATGGCGGTGGATGAGGGACTTGTGAATTGGATAATTGACTACCTGTCGGATAGGCCACAGTTTGTTAGGTGGGGGACGGCTACATCAGATAGTGTACTGAGCAGTGTCGGAGCCCCGCAGGGAACAGTGCTGTCGCCATTCCTCTTTACATTGTACACAGCTGACTTTCAGTATAAATCAGACCGTTGTCACCTCCAGAAGTACTCGGATGACTCTGTGATAGTTGGCGGTATTGGGAAGGACCAGGACGAAGAGGAATATAGAAGGGTGGTTGCGGACTTTGTAGTATGGTGCCAGGCTAACCATCTAGAACTAAATGTTAAGAAAACCAGGGAGTTGGTGATGAGCTATGGAAGGTGCAAGAAGGTATGCCTACCTGTTACCATTGACGGTCAGGATGTGGAGATGGTGGACAGTTTCAAATATTTGGGGGTTTACCTGGATAGCAAGCTAGACTGGAAGTGCCACATGGAGAAGGTCTACAAGAAGGGGATGAGTAGATTGTACTTCCTAAGGAAGTTAAGGTCTTTTAATGTGTGTGGCAAAATGCTTGAGGTGTTCTACCAATCCATTGTGGCTAGTGCCACCTTTGCGGCAATAATTTGCTGGGGTAACAGTGTGCGTGTTGCTGACGCCAACAAGCTCAACAAACTTATAAAGAAGGCTAGCGCGACGGTGGGCCTACAGCTTGGGACTTTTGAAGAGGTGGTAGAGGATAGGATTAAGAAGAAGTGCAGAGCTATAATGGGCAACAACACACACCCGCTTTATGAACTGTTTGCGAAACAGAAGAGCACATTCAGCAATCGCCTAATACAACTAAGGTGTAAAAAGGAAAAATACAGGAGATCGTTTGTTCCAACAGCTATGGGGGTGTTTAACAAATGTCTGAAAAGCAATGTCTAAAGCATTCCAAATGTTTTGTTATTATATGTGTCATGTTCGAGATCTGTGTTCTGCTGCTGTGATACCGCAATTTCCTCCGGGATAAAATAAAGTATATCTTATCTTATCTTATCTTATCTTATCTTATCTTATCTTACACGTAGGGCATAGATACCTACGGAGGGAGTCCACTGTAGAGAGGTAAGCCCTACGCGTATCGCTGCTACAGTAGCTTTGTCAGGGGCTGTATTTCTCTTGCTGATCAAAAAGGTCATAGTATTTGTATAACCCTGAATGCTGAATTCTATTCGTTTGGAAGCAATCATGCTTACTGTGCTAATGACAAATTGTACTAAGTCAGCTGAAAGTTTATTTACAACAGCCCCTGTGATACCAACTATGTAAATAGATTAGCTCAAACAATGATAGGTGATCCCTGCACCCTTACCTCTTTTACCTGGGCTTTATGACCTCACACAGATGTAAATATAAACAGGGGTGTCTGTAGTGCTGTAGACAGAATGAAATTTGGGACAGAGAATCATGGAACATCAGAAGGACTTTGGAAGGAGAATGGGAGAGATCCTTCAGGAAAGTAGATGGATTGCATGGCATCTAAAGAGACACAGATTTGTATTCTACATGATTCTAGTCTAAGGGTATCAGATCTGCTCCATTAACCATCAGAGAGACAATGGATACTTTTGGGAAGTCCAGGAGAGGACGAAAAAGTCACTTGGCCCCATGGATATGCTGTTTTGGTGTTGCTAGGAGGGACCCACTGGTCACCTAGAACCCATGGAGACATTTGGAGTTGCCAGGAGGGACCCACTGGTCGTCTGGTCCCATGGAAACTCTCGGAGAGGCCAGGATGGGACCATCGGGTCTCCTGGTCTTGTACCTCGATGGACTGTTGACTTCCTTAGCTTGCCGCTACCTTCTCTCTGTGGGGGCCCGGGTAGTCGGCCCTGGAAGTCTCCAAAGTCGCAGCTGTTCTATCCCAGAAAGGCAGAGATGGAAGGATGAGACTGTGTAATGTACCATCTTGGGTATTTTCTGGGACTGTTCTGTATGTTTAATGTCCGCTTTATGGTTTCTATAAAGTATTGCCACGCTGTTTTACCCTCACCCTGTGTTGTTTGAGTAGCATTACGCCCACAGAAGACCCCGGGTCTCCACAGTCCCTGACCAGGGCGGCTCCATGCTGTGTTCTTCAGACAAGGTGCATTAAATAAACAGTGAGCTGACCTCCCTCTCCATTTTCTCATTATATGCATGTTTTCCTTATAGTGACAAATATTTATTTTTGCTAAAACTGTGATATTTTCACTTTAAAACTTTTTTTTAAACCTTTTTTATAAACTTTTTAAAATAACTCTCATTAGTGCGATCATACAACACAGAAGCCTTTGATTGCTCAGGTGATGCACTGTACTACTGTAGTGCCGTGTATTATCACTGCCTGTCAGTGTAATACTAACTGCCCCATACACATGAGATAAGTGTTGGCTGAACGATCATTTGGCAGACGGCTATCTCTCCAGACTCCCCCATACACAAATATTCCAGCTTTCCTGTGGTTTGTATGACTGACTGCATCTGTAGGGAGGTCCCCAAATACATTATATAGTTGACCAAAATCAGTGCTTCCATGTAACTTTAGTCTAATGTTTATGGAGGCGTTAAAAAGTAAGTTATGGAACTCTGCCTCTGGCCCGGCCTAATAGACTTTTGTACATTACAGGCCCAGTACTTGGGGGAGGAGGGCATTCAGCCGAACTCTGTCACACTTTCTTAGATGCCATGTTTGCTTTTTGCAGGCGCAAGTGGTTAAACTGCCAGGGATTTTATTGCAGCCGCACCTGTGCCATCCCTGAGGTGTACATCTATGTTCTGGTGCCCAAAAGAGTTCATAACATGTTAAAAAATTACAAAATGTGTCTTCTGCCTTTTGCATGTTTTTTCTTTTCACAAGAATTGTTGGTGTAAATTTTCTTTTGAAACCTTTTAATATCTGCTTTTTTTCTGGGTTTTTTCTTGTAATATAGGAAAGCCTAAGTCTAGAAATAAAACCCATAATACACTCTACATGTAGACTTTAGTATCAAATAATTTCTCTCCGCAGCATTTGTGCAAACAAAACAGCTTTTATAAAAGCCTCAAACTTCTGTGTGTGAATCAGACATGAGATCTAACTTGATAGAAGATTACAGCTCGGGGAAGACGGGAAACATTCATACAGACGGCCAGTGGTGATGTAGTCAGTGACGGACTGTCTCCAAATATGGTTTTAGATCCATAGTAGAAGATGTTTCCTCATCATGAAGTAGTTATTTCTCATGTCACGTGAAATAAATATCTCCTGCATTATTGCTAATGCCAATTCCAGTGATGGAAAATGAGACGAGAATTGGCGTTATGGAAGGTGAGTCTATGAGTAACGTATTCTGCTGCAGACTTCGAGGATGGAATTGCTTGTTGCTATGACCTAAAATATGTAGGTTTTATTACTAGATGTAAAGAAAAAACTAAATAAAAAATAATAAATCTCCTCATATGTTTCCCCTTATTATCTCCAGTAATTGTATTATTACACAGGATTTTTATGATGTTACATCGGCTCATCTTCTTCTCGTTCAGGTCTCTACAACACCGGATCCACTCAGTGAAGATCGTCTATATAAGAAAATTTTCCTGATTTACCTTTCAAAGATGGATATGGACAGGGACAAGATGGTGGAGAGGATATTACACCTCACCCTAGAGATCCTCTTCCGACTTACTGGAGAGGTGAGAGGTTCTGATGACGTCACATTACATCATTCTTATCTATGGGAATAACAGATGGACAGAACTGGAGAGGTGAGGACTCTGGAAATGTATGTAGTGAGATTTATTAATGTGTCTCTCCATAACCAGAGGTTAATCATGGAGCCTCCACCTCACCCCCTGATACATGAGGACATCAATGACCAGATCCTAGAACTCGCCTACAAGATGATTGAGCTGCTAACTGGAGAGGTGACACTGTTGGGAATGCTGGGACATTATACAGTAACGCTATGAAGGGATTGAGGGGATGACGGTATCATTGTATGTGTCAGGTTCCTATAAGGTGTCAGGATGTCGCTGTCTATTTCTCCATGGAGGAGTGGGAGTATTTAGAAGGACACAAAGATCTGTACAAGATTATGATGGAGGTTCCCCAGCTCCTCACATCACCAGGTAATAGACAGGACTAAATACACAAGGCCTATAATTATCTGTATGTAAAGAATGAATTCAGTCCCTGTATGTGTTTCCTCCAGATCTATCCAGTAAGAGGACAACACCAGAGAGATGTCCCCTTCCTCTTCTTCCACAGGACTGTAAACAAGAAGATCCCAATGTTCCTCAGGATCATCAGGTAGATGGAGAGAAGGTGTCATGAGATCTCCCCTATGATGTGTAGATGGCTGTGAAGGTCTTGTGCTCAGTCTTGTTTTATCCACCATTAATATGTTTTAGATTTGTGTAATGAGAATGGTGGAGATGGCAGGATTAGAGCTGATCATAGATGTGACTTCTCCTTCTGTCTGTGACTTTTATAATATTTGTTTCAGGGTGAAGATCTGACCCATATTAATACTACAGAGACATATGTGAGGGGTGATGAGTGGTGTAAAGAGGAGATTCCTACATATGACTACCCAGGTGAGTAGTGACCACTAAATGCAGAGAAGTCACAGATTCTTCTCAGTCACCGGCTTTGGCTGCTTTATCGGTGGTGTAGTCCGGCCTTATCACAATCGTGTGATCACCATTTTGCCGATAGACCACAACATTCTCCTCCGTCCGAAAATATTCAATTTACTTTGTGTAATTGTGAAAGCCCTTTTCGATAGAACTTACAACCTGGAGGATCCACCTACCCCCTGGGATTAGTAGACGCTGACCGTTACCTGCCCAGATCTGTAAACTACAAAGCCAAATGACAGCGTACGTAGAATGTGCTGACAAGTGAGAAAATCACTTGAAGAAAAATATTATGATGGGCCTGTAAGAGAAAGCGGAGGGTAATGATGCTGTTGGCTTCCTAGATCCCTGATATCTTATTGGATGAATCTACCTTCTCTCCCTTCTGTGCTGCTGAATGTGCTCATATGGTCCCTACAAGACCAGGTCCAGTCTTTCTGGCCAAAGTTTGCTTTTTTGATCGATAACATTAAATGTGCAGTGAGGGACAAGTGTGAATTTCTGTACAATAACAATAGTTTCCCTTTATACTTTTCAATTTCTTTTTAAACCAACTAACTTCAAACAGGATCTTGATAAACTACATAAATAACATTACACCTGTGCCATGATATGTCTCTAAGCTGTGCGTGGCTGATGGCTGTAATATACATCTATTCACGCCTCCAGGAGATGTGGTGGCATGGCTCGAGCCCTGGTTTCATGGATTCACTCCATGTCATAAATTACATTATGTTTTCAATCCTAAAGAATTCAGATTCCTGCACAATCTCTCCTGAAATGGGGGCACTAATACTTTCTCTACTCTTCTGAAAATCAAAGTCACAAAATAAGCATTAAAAAACAAACTGCTCCTAATGCAAAGAAGCCATTTTCACATTCAGAATATAGAAATAGTTTTCCTCTCAAAAAGTCTTTTCTTAAACATCAAAAAATTCACACAGTGAAGAATAGATTTTCTTGCTCCAAGTGTGGGAGATGTTTTAATCGGAAATCAAATCTTGTTAGGCATGAGATAACTCACACAGGAGAGAAGTCATTTTCCTGTTCAGAATGTGGGAAATGTTTTGTACAGAAATCAAATCTTATCGCACATCAGAGAACCCACACAGCAGAGAACCCACACAGTGGAGAAGCCATTTTCCTGTTCAGAATGTGGGAAATGTTTTGTACAGAAATCAAATCTTATCAAACATCAGAGAACTCACACAGGAGAGAAACCATTTTTCCTGTTCAGAATGTGGGAAATGTTTTGTACAGAAATCAAATCTTATCAAACATCAGAGAACTCACACAGGGGAGAAGCCTTTTTCATGTTCAGATTGTGGGAATTGTTTTGTACAGAAATCCTATCTTATAAGCCATCAGAGAACTCACACAGGGGACAAGCCTTTTCCATGTTCAGAATGTGGGAAATGTTTTACAGAGAAATCAACTCTTATCAAACATCACAAAACTCACACAGGGGAGAAGCCATTTTCATGTTCAGAATGTGGGAAATGTTTTACAGACAAATCAACTCTTATCAAACATCAGAGAACTCACACAGGGGAGAAGCCTTTTTCATGTTCAGAATGTGGGAAATGTTTTACAGACAAATCAACTCTTATCAAACATCAGAGAACTCACACAGGGGAGAAGCCTTTTCCATGTTCAGAATGTGGGAAATGTTTTAACCAGAAATCTAGTTTTCTTAAGCACCAGAGAACCCACACAGGGGAGAAGCCATTTTCATGTTCAGAATGTGGGAAATGTTTTACAGACAAATCAACTCTTATCAAACATCAGAGAACTCACACAGGGGAGAAGCCTTTTCCATGTTCAGAATATGAAAAATGTTTTAACCAGAAAGCACATCTTGATAACCACCGGAGAACCCACACAGGGGAGAATGCTGCAACTGCACACAACTAGTCTCTGTACAGACAAGAAAGGCCCTAGCTGCACAACTAAAAACACCACCACAGACCTAACTCCCTAATAAGCCGTTGAGGAGTTTCTCATACCTCCTGAGGAACCAGAGGGGGGGCTGCAACACACTGTCAACAAGGGGAAAGTAAAGTATGAAGACCCATGACCTAGGACGCAAACCCAGCTTTCTGACACTAGGCACTAAATTGTGACCCAAAATCCTTTGCTAATCTTCAGATTTCATGATGTCTTGCACACAGTCAAGGCACCTAGTGCCAGAGGCAGCAAAACAATCCCAAAACACCTTTGAACCTCCACCATATTTGACTGTATGGGTTGTAAATTTATTGATTATGCTGCGCACCTTGGACAAAGGAACATGCGGATCCCTAAAGATGGACTTATAACCTTGAAATTGTTGATATTTTTCAACAATTTTGGTTCTCAAATCCTCAGACAGTTCTCGTCTCCTTTTTCTGTTTTCTCCATGCTTAGTGTGGCACACATATGCACACAATGCTAAGATTGGATCAACTTCTCCCTTTTTTATCTAGTTTTAGTTGTGATTTTCATATTACCCACACCTGTTACTTGCCACAATTGCGTTTGAACAAGCTTCACATGCTTGAAACAAAGTTGTTTACCCACAATTTTGGCAAGGTGCCAACAATTTTTTCCGGCCTAATTTGTGTGAAATTATGTTCAATTTGCCTTTTTTTCTCTGTTTTCTTGTGTTGTTCCAATACACGCAAAGGAAATAAACGTGTATAACAAAACATGTAATTGCAATAATTTTCTGGGAGAATTACTTCATTTTCTGGAACAATTTCAAGGGAGCCAACACTTTTCACCATGACTTGTTTTTGTTGCCTTTTTAATTTGTTGCAGCATTTCCTCCTCTACGTGTTCAGCTATATTAGGAGGCTTGTAGCAAAGTCCAGTTAGCAGCTTTCCATTATTGCCATGTCCATGTACATTTACCCAGACTGATTCTACATCAGGAATGTAAAACTCAAAACATGAAAACTTTGACAAAGTCGTGGGCCAACCAGTATACAGTATAATGGGCCCCACATCCTCCTCTATACATAAGAAACAAGAGGAAAAAACTTCAAGTCAGAGTCCCATATAATAGTGAAAAAATTACAAAATGTTATTAATTATAATTTATACAGGAAAAAATATGAATCGCAGAAACAGAGACAGTTAATAGTAAAACAATGGAGGAGCACTAATGAGGAGCATGAGACAAATTACCATGATTCTTTTCTGGTGTAAATACATATTTGGGCTGCCAAAAAATAAGAATATATTATTAAAATGCAGTGAAGCATTCAATAAAAGTGCAGGTGCTTGTGAGGTAGGTCAGAAGTAGTTGCTATATAAGAGGTTAGTGACACCGCTGTCTATATATAGGTACTAATATAGATAGCTCATACCGGGGACAGCAGATCTTTATAAGTGGTATCAGTGCCCTGACTCTTAGGCGACAGGGTAAAAGTATATCCTAATACATATTAAAGCCTAGAAAATGCACTTAAGTAGGAAAAAAGATTAAAGAACGGCAGCAAAAAGAGTGTAGCATGAATCCTATAGAATACTTACAGCCAGTGGATGTGAACACGCCCCTCAATTGCGCTCACCCTGATGCGCTTTTCGGCACGGCAACCTTCTTCAAGAGGTGGCGTCAATGAAGGTGGGTAGGGTTTAAAAAGGACCCTTGAGCCAATAGAAAAGGGGGTGTGTAGTCTCTCGGCCAATGGGTGTGGGGAGGGCGTGGCATGACACATGGCAATCACTGCTACTCCGCCGCATCCAAGGCAACCGCATCATATGATCCATCACGCCGCAAGCCCGTGGGGAACCTGGTGACCGCGCGTCATGGAGCATAGACTGATACGGCCAGCGAGGACACCACAGAGAACAGTGAAGCACGAAGTATAACATGATTATATGAGATCATAGTATAAATGCATAATAAGATATAAGAAAGTATCTCTCAAAATATCGATCTATAAATGCGAAATATAAACAATAATAACTGGACAAAATGCCCACACAGAAAAAAAGTTACAGATCTTGAGAGACAATACAGTGCCAGCAATTATGTCCATGTTATCCAATAGCAGAATGGAAGTCCTCAACGTCATTGACAGATAGAAATTATTAACTACTACCCAACCATACTACACTGCTCAAAAAATAAAGGGAACACTTAACAGAATATATCTCCAAGTAAATCAAACTTCTGTGAAATAAAGCTGTCCACTTAGGAAGCAACACTGATTGACAATCAGTTTCACATGCTGTTGTGCAAATGGAATAGACAATAGATGGAAATTATTGGCAATTATCAAGACACCCTCAATAAAGGAATGGTTCTGCCGGTGGGGACCACAGACCACATCTTAGTACCAATGTTTTCTGGCTGATGTTTTGGTCACTTTTGAATGTTGGTTGTGCTTTCACACTCGTGGTAGCATGAGACGGACTCTACAACCCACAGAAGTTGCTCAGGTAGTGCAGCTCATCCAGGATGGCACATCAATGCGAGCTGTGGGAAGAAGGTTTGCTGTGTATGTCAGCATAGTGTCCAGAGGCTGGAGGTGCTACCAGGAGACAGGCCAGTGTGAAGGTTTCACCAATTTAAGATACACTAGGTAACTGCTCTCCTCCAAATTAAAGATGTCCGAGTGCATGCAGAGAAGCTAATTAACCAAATCTGCTAATCTGGTTGATTAAACTTCACTCAGAGACTGAACCATGCAAATGGCATACTTTATTACGTAGACATGGGGTTAAATAGCATTCTCCTTCTAGGTGAGATTAGTAAAATTTATTGCTCTTTTCTGATAACTCGGCATGCTGTAATTTGTTCATCTATGTATCTCTTGCACTCAGTAATGCCTTAGGTATTCCGATGGGAGGGGTGAGTTCGTCTCTCAGCGCCATCTTTGCCAACTCGACATGAATCTCTCTGTTATCAGCCGTGCACATGCATACGTCATTCGCAGGAAATAATTTAGTTGTTTGTGTCTACAAATTAGAACAGAAGCTGTTAGTTATATATTCATTAACTATTAACAATTCCATGTGAAGATACGCATTTGCATACATACATACACATAGATTATTCCATCATCTCTATATTGATTCACACTGATTAGGTAATCTATTAAAAGAAACGAATTGATTTTCTATAATATATATATTTTACCTTGACACCAGGAGAATTGGAGCGGGCCGTAGGAGGGCAACAACCCAGCAGCAGGACCGCTACCTCCGCCTTTGTGCAAGGAGGAACAGGAGGAGCACTGCCAGAGCCCTGCAAAATTACCTCCAGCATGCCACAAATGTGCATGTGTCTGCACAAACGGTTAGAAACCGACTCAATGAGGGTGGTATGAGGGCCCGATGTCCACAGATGGGAGTTGTGCTCACAGCCCAACACCACGCAGGACGCTTGGCATTTGCCACAGAACAACAGGATTGGCAAAGTCGCCACTGGCGCCCTGTGCTTTTCACAGATGAAAGCAGGTTCACACTGAGCACATGTGACAGACGTGACAGAGTCTGGAGACGCAGTGGAGAGCGATCTGCTGGCTGCACCATCCTTCAGCATGACCGGTTTGGCAGTGGGTCAGTAATGGTGTGGGGTGGCATTTCTTTGGAGGGCCGCACAGCCCTCCATGTGCTCGCCAGAGGTAGCCTGACTGCCATTAGATACCGAGATGAGATCCTCAGACCCCTTGTGAGACCATATGCTGGTGCGGTTGGCCCTGGGTTCCTCCTAATGCAGGACAATGCCAGACCTCATGCAGCTGGAGTGTGTCAGCAGTTCCTGCAAGATGAAGGCATTGAAGCTATGGACTGGTCCGCCCGTTCCCCTGACCTGAATCCCATTGAGCACATCTGGGACATCATGTCTCGCTCCATCCACCAATGTCACGTTGCACCACAGACTGTCCAGGAGTTGACGAATGCTTTACTCCAGGTCTGGGAGGATGTCCCACATGAGACCATCCACAACCTCATCAGGAGCATGCCCAGGCGTAGTAGGGAGGTCATACAGGCACGTGGAGGCCACACACAATACTGAGCCTCATTTTGACTTGTTTTAAGGACATTACATCAAAGTTGGATCATCCTGTTGTGTGGTTTTCCACTTTAATTTTAGGGGTGACACCAAATCCAGGCCTCCATTGGTTAATAAATGTGATTTCCATTGATGATTTTTTTGTGATTTTGTTGTCGGTGTTAGAACTCTCCTGTTAGTTTTTTTTTTGTTTGCTGGTCACATGACCATTTTTGCCTATTTAATCCGGCTCCGCCCTCCTGGCCTTGCTGGGCTTCATTGTATTTACTACTCTTGAGCTAGCTTGGTGCTCTGTTACCGTTCTCTGTTAGTTTTGCTAGGTCTTCTGACCTCTATGCTTTTTGTTGTGTGTTTGTCTTTGACTGCTACTATTTCTGCTAGGAGGTGTCCAACTTATCCCAGTCCCTAGTTCTTGTAGGGATCCCTCCCTCACATCTATAGGTCTTCGTACAGACTAGCCGAGGACTTTAGCTGGTCTGATCGCAGGATCAGGTTCCCCGTTACATCGAAGGGATCTAGTTTAGTTATATTGTAGGGACAGATCTCCTGTCTTTCCTTAGTCCCTGTAGCAGATCATAACAGTCGGCACATTCAACTTTGTACAGAACAAAGTTTTCAATGAGAATATTTCATTCATTCAGATCTAGGATGTGTTATTTCAGTGTTCCCTTTGTTTTTCTGAGCAGTGTGTGTGTATATATCTATATACCGTGAAAGAAATAAGTATTTGATCCCTTGCTGTTTTTGTAAGTTTGCCCACTGACAAAGACATGAACAGTCTATAATTTTAAGGGTAGATTAATTTTAACATTGAGAGAGAGAATATCCCCCAAAAAATCAAGAAAATCACAGTGCCCCTGACTAAGCATCAACAAAACGGCGTTGGGGTGGTGTGTGACGGGGCCGGGGTATGTTCTGAATAAGTTTTCTATTTTGATCCCTCTGGCTGTAGCCATTATGGGAAGGTGTCACAGCTTAATTGAGTATTATATTTTTATATATGAAATGAATATTTGTTATCAATTTAACACATGTATATTTAAATAAATTATTTCCAAATCAGACAATGTGATTTTCAGGATTTGTTTTCTCATTTTGTCTCTCATAGTCGAGGTCGACCTATGATGTCAATTACAGGTCTCTCCCTGTAAAGGGGAGAACTTGCACAATTGATGGCTGACAATACTTTCTTTCCCCACTGTATACATATAATATATATATATACATATATTATCCCACATGAATATTGCTCCACTCATGTAATTCCTCACGTATGTGTGTATATGTGTGTGTGTATATATATATATATATATATATATATATATATATATATATATATATATATATATATATAATGTGTGCATATAAGACCGTGTGCTTTGCTGGAGGGGGAAGGACTTTTCTCTGAACAGAAGCTCAGTCTGGGCAAATCAGAAGCAGATTTACAATAGTTGTGTAAAGGTGGTGTATACAACTCGTAACACCATTTCCCTTCTGTCCTATCAGCAGAGGTCACCAGGGTTCATCATAGCTCTTAGTCAGTGATGGGGATGAACTTTACTCAGTAATGGGGGAAAATAGGGGAATGCAATAGACTGGTGATATCAGTCCCCCACATCGGGGGCTGGAGATGCCCCTCTTGGACTGGATGTAAAATCACAAGACACATGTGACGTCTCTCTCTTACTCCATGGACACAATGACGACCATATCTGATCCTCTGTGACCCCTTGCTTACTAGGCCCTGCTTACCCAGTGCTCCTGCATTAACCCCCTCTATTTATATATATATACAGTACAAACCAAAAGTTTGGACACACCTCATTTAAAGATTTTTCTGTATTTTCATGACTATGAAAATTGTACATTCACACTGAAGGCATCAAAACTATGAATTAACACGTGGAATTATATACTTAACAAAAAAGAGTGAAAGAACTGAAAATATGTCTTATATTCTAGGTTCTTCAAAGTAGCCACCTTTTGCTTTGATGACTGCTTTGCACACTCTTGACATTCTCTTGATGAGCTTAAAGAGGTAGTCACCAGAAATGGTTTTCCAACAATCTTGAAGGCGTTCCCAGAGATGCTTAGCACTTGTTGGCCCTTTTGCCTTTACTCTGCGGTCCAGCTCACCCCAAACCATTTCGATTGTGTTCAGGTCTGGTGACTGTGGAGGCCAGGTCATCTGGCGTAGCAGACCCACTTCCTAATAATGGGAACATTTTTTCATGAGGCCCTCTACGTCTCTTCCAAGAGGCATTGGAGTTCCTCCAAATTTTTGGCACTTCACTGTATAGGCAAACAGTATGGGAGACCCTCTTTTTTGTAATGGGAATTTGCCGTTACTGTGGCCCTCCTCTACGTGTCTTTAAATTGTTAGTGGGGTTTTTCCTAAATTTTGTCAGCCGCTGGACTTGCTGCATACCCTATAACTGTATAGCAGACCCTCTCCTTTCTAATGGGAACATGTCGTACTCGTTACTGTGGCCCTGCTCTATGTGTCTTTAAATTGTTATTTGGGTTTTTCCTAAATTTTGTCAGCCGTTGGACTCACTGCATACCCTATAACTGTATAGCAGACCCTCTCCTTTCTAATGGGAACATGTCGTACTCGTTACTGTGGCCCTGCTCTATGTTGTTAAATTGTTAGTGGGGTTTTTCCCAAATTTTGGCAGCCCTTTCAGTCACAGCATGAGTATTACCACTATAGGAGACCCACTCCTTTATAATGAGAACATTTTTTTTACTGAGACCCTCCTCTGTGTCTCTTCAAAGGGGTATTGGGTTTTGTCCAAATTTTTGGCAGCCCTTGCAGTCACTGCATACGCAATAACAATATAGGAGACTCACTCTTTAGTAATGGGAACAACAAAGCATAGCCGGCTGATGGCTCTCTAACAATAGCAAGGGCCGACTGCTGGCCTTTTAAGAACAGTAAGGGCCTCCTGATGGCCCTATAAAAATAGGCTTTGTGACTTTCAAAGTCCCCCCTTCATAAATGAAACAGGATGTGTCTGATGATATGTCACACACCACATTGCCAGATAAGGTTGTAAAATGTTAAAATGACATTTCCCAGTGAATGCATTTGTCTTAAAAAATAACGTAAAAAAACAAAACAAAACAGTAGGATCTTTCTTTAGTATAAAAAACAGAGTCGCCAATGTAACCTCAATGTAATCACATTGTTCAGCTCCTGCACCTCTTCTTCCATCTCTGAAATGACCACATCAGTCACAAGCTGAAAGCACTGCAGCACTGCCTTGGCCAAGCGGCAACAGGCTGTGCTGAAGATAACATGCTTAATGCTTAGGTGACAAACCGCCCAGCGCTGTAGAGTTGTTGAAAGCTGTATCACAGCAGCCTGATCTGTGCCTCTCACTGCTGAACATACAGCCAGGCATGGTGGTGTGTGACAATGGGCGGAACCTGGTGACGGAGAAATGACAGCCGGAGTAGATACGGTTTCCCACTATGCCAGTCCTTTCACCCGAGCTAAAGAATATGGCTGTGGGGAAATACAACTCCCACTGCGAAGCTGTTTCAGATTTAAAAACATTGGGCCCACCAGAGGATTTGATTCTGAGGGCTCACCTTTCTCCCCCGTTCAAGAGCCCCATAGCAGCTGCAAAGTTAGCGCTATCATGAACTCTCCTTATGTAGAAGCCAGGGGACACCAGAGGATTCTCCCTGCCGAGAAGTAGTCCTGGCTAAGAAAAGTGTGTGGGAAGGTTCCCAGACACTCTATGGCTGCTTTTTTACTGAGGTGGAAACCCATGCAAACACAGGGAAAACATACAAAATCCTTGCAGATGTTGTCCTTGATGGAATTTGAACCCAGGATCCCAGCGCGGCAACGCTTCAGTGTTAACCACTGATCCAATGTGCTGCCATTCACCCTCTGATATCTAACAGGCTGGAGAAACTTGCACCTACTGCTACTCTATCTTCAGCTCCTTTGTGAGAAACTAATGTATTTGGGCAGCCACTCAGTCTACCAAATAAAATTCCTGAGAAGGAAATTGGGGATGGCTTGGCTACTGGTACTGGTGACAGTGCTAATGTCAGGGTAAGAAAGAATATTTATTTTTCCACTTTTATACTTTTATACGCTTTGCTTATGTACTAACCACCATTTTGTGTCTTATAACAATAAGCTTTCCTTGCTACGTGTTACTTAGATCGAAACTTATGCTAAGATGGTGCCAGTATCAGCCAAGCACCTGTTTCAGAGAAATGAAACCGAAACATCAACTGATTGTTGTCTGCCCAGAGACTGAGTTAAGGAGACGTGGACCAATCAGGAGTGGCTGGATACTAGACATTTATGGCTTACCCCGCCCCGAACAATCAATTTATGGCTTACCCCGCCCCGAACACTCCCTTTCCCCTCCCCATTACGTAGTGTATTTAAGTTTGTGCATGCGGAAATAAAGACAGAACATTGCTGAGATCGTGGCTTGCCAGTAGCCTTCTGAGCATGCTCTGAGTTTGAACCAGCTTGTTGTCTGACTCATTCTTTGAATGGTTGACCCATGCTCATAGCCTTAATTTGGAGTGACTGGAGGACGAGTGGAATGTCGCTACGACCCCGACACTAATACCATGGTGTCATATCATAGTTTACTGGAAATATTCCAGGCTAGTAGGAGGCAAGCAGATTCTCACAGAAAAGTACCAGCAGTAATGTTCAGGGACCTGCGCTTGTAGGAGGCGGAAACAATACCGGAAGAAATAGTGGCGGCTGGGGACTGAGTATGGACACCCGGCCGCCGCCATGAGGTTGTGGACATCTTACACCTCCACAAGCTTAAAAGGCCATATTTCAAGTGCAAGTAGCTGCCCAGAAATCTGGCAGTTTAGTTTTGCGGCCTGTGGGTGGGTGGCTGGCAGCATACTTGCGCTTGCATTCCAAGTAACAGAAAACTAAGCAGATGGTGGTCTCTATCATCATCATGGCCTCACCTCGGCACTATGAACTCTCCTAAAGGAGAAGCCAGGGCCCACCGGAGGAGTCTCCGGTTCTCTTGTGGGCCCGTCCAACCCTGCTGGGAAGCAGCCCTGGCTAAGAAAAGTGCGTGGGAAGGTTCCCGGACACTCTATGGCTACATTTTTAATGTGGACTGGCTACATTCACCTGTCCACGTGTTTGTGGTTAGGCGGTCCTTCCCAGTAAGTGCACTGGGGAGGGCACGGGTAATGTTGTGGGACCCGTGCTTGTGGAAGGCGGAGAAGATACCCGGAGAAATAGTGGTGGCTGGGGACCAAGTATGGACACCCAGATGCCGCCGGCATGAGGTTGTGAAAAGCTTCTGTCTCCACTAGTCTAAAAGGCCACATTTCAATTGAAAGCAGCTTTAGTGGACTTCCTGGGAGAAATGACAGCTGAAGTAGATATGGTTTACCAAGTCCTTTCACCAAGCTAAAGAATATGGCTGTGGTGAAATACTACTCTCAGCATAAAAAGCAGTGGACTGGCTCCATACTGTCCCTGGCCACATTCACTTGACGACGTGTTTCTGGTTAGGCGGTCCCTCCCAGTAAGTTCACTGGGGAGGGCACGGGTAATGTTGTAGGACCCGTGCTTCTGGAAGGTGGAGACGACACAGGGACAAATAGTGGCAGCTGGGGACCGTGTATGAATACCCGGTCGCCGCCACCATAAGATTGTGGACAGCTTCTGCCTCCACGAGTCTAAAAGGCCACATTTCAAGTGCACGCAGCACGCATGGGGTAGGGACAACTGAACGCTGCACTGGGACAAGGACGTGGCTGGTGATTGTTGAAAGTCTGCAGCGACAGGTGCGTGGCGGGAGGCATCTTCTCATGCGCCAAGGATCACTTATGATGGACACACTTTTAGGCAGTGACCTGGGAGTCAGAGCTGCTTCCAGAGGTCTTCCCCATGCTGTTCCCATGTCTTTTCAGCACTGTATGCATGTGTCTGATGATTTGTCACACACCACATGGCCAGATAAGGTTGTAAAATTTTAAAATGACATTTCCCGGTGAATGCATTTGTCTTGGTTGAAAGCAATGCAAAAGTGCAAAAACGCATCAAAAACGCTACGTGTGAACGGAGCCCAAGGTGTGGAGGAGTCTTTTTGGTTTTGGTTATTTATTTTGCCTTATATACAAGTCATTACCCTGGAAAGGATGTTCCCTAACATGTTGCCCAGGAAAATCCATTTTGGTTTCGTTTTTGTATGTTTTATTGTGAGTCCGTAAAAGTGGTGTAATACTCTGACAATGTTGCTGACAGCAGTGCCCTGGGGGTCAGAAATGCTTCCAGGGGTCTTCCCCATGCTGTTCTCATGTCATTTGAGCACTTTTCCCATTGATTTGGGTAATTTTTAGGCCCTCTGCAGACCGCCGGGGGGAGCCGCCTGAAAAATGCTTTAGTTTCCCGTAAACTTACATTGGGCTCGTTACTCGGACTGAGGACCCGATTATTCCAATGTGCTCGACCCGAGCATCGAGCACCCGAGCATTTTAGTGCTCACCTATCACTAGTGATAATCACTACTAAATAATCCAGAGACACATGCATTTCCCGTCTTGTCTCTATGTGTCTCCTAGTTGGGTTTTGGATGGTTTTTTATACTCATTCCTATTTTTAAATTACCTATTGTATATTTGTTTTTCACTTTTTGTATTTTTTATATTTGCACTTTTTGTCTATGTGCCATTGTATAATTGTGTTTGCGTTTTCTTCTGGCAGCGTTGTCGGTTCATACTTTGATAATATGAACTAATTATTTCATCGGTCTGCAATTTCTGAGAGTATTCAGGATGCGCCGACACACCGTCACGAAATCCATGCTGATTATGGTCTGTGGACACGTGTGATTAAATCAGCACACCGGTCTGTAATTATCAATGGAATTTAAGATGCACTGACACACTGTTCCAGAAGCTGTGACAAAGGACGACAGATCATTCGAAACGCGTAGCACTGTCCACCTACCCCCCCACCCTTTCCTCATGGATGTCATTTTTAACATGGACTAATTAAACGCATGTTTTTACTTGGAGCTGGATTACACGATTTCTTTGGCCATTCCTCATGTTTTGCTCAGAACGTTTTCCCGTTCTCCATTCATGATCCACACAGCTGATCGGCTTTACTTTTTTCTTAATTGTACATGTACGTCAGCACTACGTAATGACTTAATATTTGTACGGCCACACGCGCACTTTTCTGGTGTATTTTGTACATTAAAGGTTGTATTTATATTTATGGAGGCTTCTTGTGTTCTCCTTATTGGAATGTCAAGATATTGGCTAATAATGGTAAAGGTATCATTTGTGTTCATTTCTGGCTCCTCTTATAACAGTGAATGATATCACCCGACGCTGGCACAGCTGTCAGGATACGTATACAAGGGAGCGTGCCAAAAATGGGTCTGCGGCGTCCAGAAAGCATCCCTATATTTATATGGACTAGCTCAATGTCCTGGCCCCCATTATAGACCTATGTCCATATGTTATGGCTTGTTTAATCATTGTTAATGATTAGAAACATATTAAGTTATCTAATTTTACCCAACATCACATCCTTTTTTGTCACTTGCAGAACTGAATCCAACTTACAGGACAGGGAGATGGCCTTGGAGTCAGATGACGCCGTGTTGGATCCAGTGGCCGATTCTGCCGAGGTGCAGGACCAGCAGCAGGGCAGTCATCGGATTCCGCAGCAACATCTGCATCAGCACCATCAACAGCACCAGCTCAAGCCTCGGAGGAAGTGGAAGGACGCCGGAGCAGCAGCCCAACCCCTCGACTTGACAACTCCCCTGTTGCTGCTCCCATCCCACGAAGAATTAGATGTAGGAGGGAGCTCCCCATTATCACCACTAGGCACGAGGTAGATAGTGGGGTATTAGATTATCTTGTCCGCACGGCGAATGATGATGGGGAGGAGGCGTTTACGTGGAGCCTAGGCATGGTATCTGAGTGATATCGACACGTCTGTGCAGCTGCCTGCCAGGAATTCCTTCCATATTATTTTGGATGCTTGCATGTGACCTAATAATCTTCATGAGGTGTTTGACTGTCTGCACTCGGCAGATGAGGACTATGTGGGTTCATCACAAAACCCATCATGCCTCAGCTCCCTACTTCCCAACCAACATCCCCTGTGGATCGACAACCACCCATTCAGTCAGAGCACATGAGTGGGCAAAGGAAAGAGGAGTGGGCTGGTCCAGGAGCTCCAATGGCTGGATCCTTTGTTAGTGATAGGCCACTACAATGGTCCAGGCATGGGCCTACTGGAGGAGAATATTATTATGCTCATGAAGGGCAATACCATCACCCCCAAGAGCCACACACACAGATGTGCATTCCCTTCAGGGTCATATAGCCCTCAATTCATGGCCCAAATGATTTCCACAGCACCAGCATCTTTGTCTGGAAACGTTTCTGCCTCCCAACAGAAGGCCTTCACCTCCCAACCTATAATTTGTAATGTTAGGATTACGATGTTAAAATTCTGAATGTTTCATTTCTTTATGCCAGATTGTTTGGATTCTAAAAATAAAAAAGGTGTACATATGACAAAATATGTATGTACTTATTTGTATATATATATTTTATTAAAATTTTTGTTAACAAAAAAGCCATGTTTTTCATTTTTAGAAAATAAAAAATACATGTTGCTAGTAAAGGGAGCAAAAAAACACATATGTTGGATGTTTGACACATTATTGCACAAGGAAAGTAAAAAAAAACAAAAACATAAACACATTATTAATTCAAGGAACAATAACGGGGGGATTCTGCCATGGCGTCTCATCCTATGGAGTTAAGAAACAGGAGGCAAAAAGATCCTGAACCTTAATGACAGAAGACTGTCGTCATGTAGTCGGCACAAATGGATAAAGGAAGGGATTGGGCACATCCTGGACATCTTCAGGACCTGGACCATAACGACACTCATGCCTGCAGGTAAAGTTGTGCAACAGCACACATGCCTTGATCCCGCCATTCACATTCTGTTCGCTAAGTTAGAGGACAGACTGGAGCACGCGCCATTCAGCGCACAGGATGACAGAAGCACACTCAACCATTCTGCGAGCACGAGACAGCAAATAATTGAAAAATTACCTCTGGTGATTGAGGCCTCGATGTGGGAACGACTGCATCACATCTCTTGTTAATTGGAAAGCCTCATCAGCAATGAAGACATATGGTGCTGCTTCAGACCTTGAACCAGGAAGAACACATGGAGGTGGGAGAGCAAGGTCATTATTTAGAAGGCATAGACCCATTACCGATGTTTTAAAGATGCGGGAATCACCTGTACTCCCATAGGCCCCAATATCTACAATTCTAAACATGTAATTACTGTCAACTACCGCCAATAGTACAACAGAAAAATACTGCTTAGAATTGAAATATTGGAACTGCTTATAATTGAGAGTTGGACGGCTTCTTGACCCTGATGTGTTTCCTATCCAAGGCCCGAGGTAGTTTGGAAATTGAGTTTTCAGCAAAAAGCCTCGTGATATCCGCTCCCAGGCAAGTTGTGCCGGCTCCGGCACCACCACAGAATGGAGTCTGTCCCATATCTGGGCACATATGTTCCAGACAATTCCTGAAATTGTTGACTTGCCCAGGAGGAATTCCAAATGAAGGGCCACAAATGATACACCAGTAGATAGAAACCTATTGGATAAATGTAACAATGCATAATGAGATGGTGGAGGAGGATATTTTAACTAATGCTTACAATATATCCAGAATTAATAAATAGATTAAAAAAAACCTCTTATTAATACTATATTAGACATTCTTAAACATTGACCATAGTAAGGCAAACATTATATTTTTACAAAATAACACAAGCATACAATTAAGCTATAGTCGCTACACTTGGTAACACACACACAGACTTTTCCATCCACTATTGAAAAGCAAGGCCACATAGTGTCATGGGTGTATCAGATGTGACAGACAGTCGTCCTGCAGGTGGTTGCAGGAGATCCCTTCGTTTAGCATTACAGACACCTTCTTAGCTGTTTCACTCTAGGACCCAGCGGCTACCTCCTTCCTTCTCATTGACAATCTGGTCTGGGTGTTTAAATAGTTTCACTTTCAGCAGGAAGTTGCCTGTGATATTCACATGACTCCCTGTGAATGCTTGGAGCTCTCAGACTGCTATCGTGTTCTGTGGTGCTAGGAGGACACTTGGAGTTATCTCTCTGAAGTCGACTAACGCTAAGCTACTTTCCCCCGTGTTTGTCTACCTTGTTGTCTTTAGTCTCTAGTGGGGATTGACTAGTGCTCACCTCCCCCCTTCCCTATACAGGGTCAAGAGCTAGGGAAATACAGGGTTTAGGTTCGCGTGCGGCAATTGGTGAAGAAGGAGGTCTCCACTCCCCCTTTCCCTAGTGTCAGGGCTCCCTTTCCCAATCCCTTCATGTTACACTACACTGTGTGCAGAATTATTAGGCAAATGTGTATTTTGATCACATGATACTTTTTATACATGTTGTCCTACTCCAAGCTGCATAGGCTTGAGAGCCAACTACCAATTAAGTAAATCTGGTGATGTGCATCTCTGTAATGAGGAGGGGTGTTGTTGACTAATGACATCAACACCCTATATAAGGTGTGCTTAACCTGTGGTCCATCATAAAATGTGAGATCTACAGGGAGGGAAAACAGTACACCTCTCGGAACAGTGTCTGGGAGGCTGTGGTGGCTGCTGCACGCAATGTTGATCGAAAACAGATCAAGCAACTGGCAGAATCTATGGATGGAGGCTGCTGAGTGTCATCATAAAGAAAGGTGGCTATATTCATCACTAATTTTTTTGGTTTTTGTTTTTGCATGTCAGAAATGTTTATTTCTAAATTTTGTGCACTGATATTGGTTTACCTGGTGAAAATAAACAAGTGAGATGGGATTATATTTGGTTTTTATTAAGTTGCCTAATAATTCTGCACAGTAATAGTTACCTGCACAAACAGATATCCTCCTAAGATAGCCAAATCTAAAAAAAAAAACACTCCAACTTCCAAAAATATTAAGCTCAGATATTTATAAGTCTTTTGGGTTGATTGAGAACATAGTTGTTGATCAATAATAAAAATAATCCTCTAAAATACAACTTGCCTAATAATTCTGCACACAGTGTAGTCTTTCCCACACCTTGGTTGACACATAGATATTCAGACCTGTAATAATGTTAATTAATAGTGAAACCAACAGACAAATTCGTTTTTAAACCTTAAAAAATTGGCAGTGAACATGTAATAGGCCTGGAGATCAAATTCTTATTTTAAAAAAATTACAGCAAAAATACCTTAGTGTCATAAGAATAAATACTTCACCGCATGGAGGTATTCTGGTATGATATTCCTGACCTCAACACCTCCAAAAGATGGTCGAATGTAGATACGCTCACTGGTACAGGAGGAGCGAGGACCCTGCCCGCGAGGGCTCACAGTCTACAAGGGATGGGTGAGGATACAGTAGGTGAGGGTAGAGGAGGTCATGCAGTAACGTGGTGGAGCGGTGGTTACTGCAGGTTGTAGGCTTGTCGGAAGAGGTAGGTCTTCAGGTTTCTTTTGAAGGCTTCCATGGTAGGCGAGAGTCTGATGTGTTGGGGTAGTGAGTTCCAGAGTAGGGGGGATGCACGGGAGAAATCTTGCATGCGATTGTGGGAAGAGGAGATAAGAGAGGAGTAGAGAAGGAGATCTTATGAGGATCGGAGGTTGCGTGCAGGTAAGTACCGGGAGACTAGGTCACAGATATATGGAGGAGACAGGTTGTGGATGGCTTTGTATGTCATGGTTAGGGTTTTGAACTGAAGTCTCTGGGCAATGGGGAGCCAGTGAAGGTATTGACAGAGGGGAGAGGCCGGGGAATAGCGGGGGGATGTTGTTGCCAAAAAATACTTCAAAACCAGGCTACAGCGGTATTATGGGGGAATTTCCCAACATGATATATGTGCTCACAGTGTGGGACATGGAAACGAGGCTTTTTATAGGGTTCTACACAAGGATTTCTTAGGCATCTTAGCGAAAATACATGATGAAAATTACAAGGCAGACGGATGCCATTCGCATCACATACGCTCATATGTGAAAAAGACGGCACAATCACACTACACTCTCAGAGCAACTGAAAGAAAAATAGCGTGACGCTCATCCGACTCTCCTGCATTAAAATAAGATGCGAGTGTGACTGCGGCCTAAGAAGGGTTATGATAGGAATCGTTGGAGTCAGAGTCCTGGAAAGTATTGTCAGAGGAATCAAATTCAGAGGAGCTGGAACATGGGATTTGGAGGCAGATTTGTGGTATGAATGGGGTATTAATATTGATTTGGGGGTGTGTACTGTTCCACTCCATCTACCCCATTCATACACCTGGTTAAGTGTATAGTCATTATTATCGCATTGGAATTTATTTTTCTTCATAGACATAATGCTGTCTTCCAATTTGGTGATCGTTTGTTGCGTTTTACTTATAAATGCTCCATGTTCTGTGTTAGATTTATATGGCTCCAATGTTAGTTTAATATCATTCATTTATGATTGAACAGCAATTCATTTTTGCTCCTCAATCTTAACAATAAGACACATGAGATTTAGAGAACATGTAGTAAGTAAATGGTTCCATTGCTCCACAAATTGCTGAGAATAAATGGTTGTCGGAAGTTTTTTGATCCGTAGTCCTCTAGGGACCATATCTTTATCAATATACTTCCGTAATGTTGTTTTGTCCCACCATGTTTTCATTTCATAACTCATGATTTTTTTAAGTTTCTTTAAGTTGTCAAACATGGAATTAGGAGTCTGATCCGATTGTCTGCCATTATCGGCCATAACCGCCACACCATCCGCCCTTATGAACTATGGCCTACACCATGGCTGTCTCCTCTCTAGTTTTCCCTATGACCTAAATAATCCTCCTATACTATAAGGCCCCAACACTGTCCGCCTTAATGAGCTATACCCACCACATTGTCTGCCATTATCAGCTATAACCGCTACACCATCCGCCCTTATCAACCATGGCCTATATCATGGCTGTCTCCTCTCTAGTTTTCCCTAACACTCTCTATATCTCCACACTGCCCCCCACCATGCTAACCTCTCTCCATATTGTGCCATTTTCACACTGCCCTCTCTCAATATCCATTCTGTGTCTCTTTTCACACTATGCCCTCATACTGCTCTCTCCAAACTGTATCCCACAGCGCAGGTATAATGTCCCCCACAGCTCCCAGTATAATGTCCCCCACAGCTCCCAGTATAATGTCCCCCACAGCTCCCAGTATAATGTCCCCCACAGTCCCTGATATAAAATGATGTCCTCTACAGCCAGCCATCCTTTATCATAGAGGAAAATGAAATCATTGGGTTTGAAACATAGAGCAACAGGTCATCTGAATATAGAGCTAGTTTATAGTGATGTGAGCCTATAGTAACTCCACTAATATCTGGATTTGTATGTAATGCTACCACTAAATGTTCCAATGCACTGTGTCGAATGCTTTTATGGCGTCAACAGAAACATGGCACATTGGGATCCCCTGGCTTTTTGCATGGGAAATTAACAATGTTTTATTTGTATTATCATGAGCTTCTCTAGCCTTAACGAAGCCAACCTGATCGTTGCTAACAATTGAGGGTAGATAGTGGGAGAGCCGTGTTGCAATTATTTTAGAGTATTTTTATGAGTACATTAATTAATGATATTGGATAAATATTAGGGCAGGTATTTGGTTCTCTTCCAGGTTTTGATAGAACCGTTATATCAGCCTCAAGTGATTGGGGGGCAAAGGGGTCTTCTGAGATATTATTGAACACTTTTGCTAAAAATGGTAATAACAGAGGTGCAGACATCTTATAATAAAATCTATTATTGAATCTATCTGGCCCAGGGCTCTTCCCAGTAGGGAATGATTTAATGGCCTCTCATATCTGTTGCTCAATGAAAGCTTTGTCTAGTACCTCCAGCTCGGGGGTCTGTAAGGAAAGTAGGGCAGTGTCCAGAATATATTTGTCAACTTTTGTTTCAAGACTATTAGGCGACACGTCGTGGTATTGTGCATAAATATTATATAGCGAGCTATAACAGCAATGAAATGCTTCCTCTATGTCAGTGGGGTTATGAATTTATAGCCGGGTGCCCCTTTTATTCTGGATACGTATGTCCTTTGCATGTGTGGATGTAACCTCCTTGTCAATGAGCGGCCACATTTATCTGTGAATTCATACGAGTATCTTCACATGCGATCTTGGTATTTTATACACGTTTCATCTATTAATGACCTTCGCTCCTTTCTTTTTACAATCAGACCGTTTTTATTGAACAAAACAAAGAATTACCAACATTTTGTTTTTCTTATAGAAACATTGTGAGAAAAGCAATAAAAAGAAAGAAAAACCAGTAACAATACGACAACCGGTTTACAATGATACAAATCCCAATATCGCTCTATAGTACAAGGTTTTGGAATAGTAATTTTACATTTGTACATAAATGTCTGAAATATTCCTGACTGATTATTTTTTTCCCTATTGGGACAACAAAAGAAAAAGAATATATCTAAGAAGGGACAATTATATGGACTGAGACAATTATTATTCGCTGACACCTTGGGTATAAGGATATAAATTCCTGGTTTACTGTAAGGAAATGGACAAACGGTCCAGTATAGTATTTCTGAGGTTTTCTGAAGCAATACCGGGGGTAATTAACCATTGTTCCCATATGTGTATGGATTTCTTGACAGCGTTTCTTCATATATAAGCTTCCTTTCCAAGCATAGTGTCATTTATCCTGGATTTTAGTTCTGTTATCGTTGGGGGAGAATTGTCTATCCAATGTAGTGCCAACAACTATCTGGCTTGGAATAATATTCTGGAGCTAGCTATTGCCATATGGGAGTCTGGTCTACGTCCTCTCCCAGGAGTCTCAGGATACAGATTTTAGGTTGCAACTGAAGTTGTATCCCAAATACAGATAGTACAAGAGCGATCACCACATTACAGTAGTCGCCAATATTCCCACATCATATGTATCAGGTGGGCGTCATTTTGACCACATCTAGGGCATGTGTCATCAATCTGTATTAAAATTTTAAATAAAATACTTGGGGATCTATATACCCTATGAATGAGAAGAATTTGGGACAATCTTTGTGACTCTGACAATGAAAGATTCGGTGTCAAATCCAAGTTTCCTCAGATAAAGGACCCACATCCTCCCCCCATTTTGTCTTAATTATCAAAGAATATTTACCCAAATGTAGGGCAAGTAACTGCCTATAAATAGGGGATAGTAGACATTTTGTATCCACCGCTGTAGCAATGGTATCTATCGGGTGATGTCGATCAATCAGTATGGCGTTTATTCTAGTTGTGTGTTATATGCATGACGTATTTGCAGATACTGATAAAGCACCCTATGTGAAAGGCTAAAATCTGCCTTTATTTGTTCAAAGCTCTTGAATAATCCATTCCTTAAGAGTTGTGATACCAAACATATACCCCTATCCACCCACTCACTAACATTATTTAGTTTCTGTAGCTCTGATAAGTTATAGTTGTGCCATAAAGGAGTATAGTTTGTGTACTTTTCAATCCCCAGAAAATTTTTACCCCTATCCCACACCTTATATATTAACTTTAGCTTAAGACATTTTAGGTCATTTTCTCCAGGAGGCCCCATATCTAGTACTGAGAATGGAAGCTTCCGCTTGGTTCCTCCCATAAGTAGGTGCCCTGAAATTCCACAATATTTGCGAGTAACCCATCCATGAAACTATCTTAGCTGCTTTCTAGCGTTAAGCAGGTCTGCGTATGTCTGGAGGGAAGCAGATCAGTTATGTTGTTTGTCAAGGAGATCAATCCGCTCAAGCAAAAGGGGGACTTTAGCTGCTTTCTCTTTTAAGCCTGGATCCATGTTTTATTAGTATCCCTCTCAGGATGCATTTGAGAGCTTCCCATTGAAATGGTAAGGCAGTTTCATCATGCTCATATTTGTGAAGGAGTCTATAGTCTCAAGAAGGTCTGAGACACAGAGTGAGTCTTTCAGCAGATTATCATTAAGTTCCCACAGTTGAAGCCTTGGTGGAGTCAGGTATAGTCAGATAACAATATACAGGAGCATGATCTGACCATATAGCAGTCCCTATCAGAGATGTAGGTTGCCATGTAAGCAAGTGATGGCAATTTAATGAAAAGTCTCTACGGCTATGGATATTGAGTATAGGAGAATAATACGTATAATCCTTTACATCTGGATGTAGTATCCTGCATACATCGACCAGTTGGTCACAAGTAGGGAGATATAAGTTTGCCAAAGTCAAAATGTTGGAATAGATGGAGATCTTAAACACATACACCCTCTCAGTGTCAGACAGTGTTTCTACCATAGTATGCGGCAGTGATCTGTGTCGGCCTATACTCCGCACCTTAGACTTCAAAACAGCATTTGTACTGTGAAGCCAAGATGAATAATATCTGTTAGTAATCTGAGGTACAGTATATGATCGCCTCTAAAGTGGGACTCCTGAAGAAGGAGAAAATGAACGTGTTGTTTATTCATATGATAAAACACTTGAGCTCCTTTCTCTCGAACATTAAGTCCTCTGACATTCAATGAAGGAGTTTTGAGTTGTGTCATATTATATGAAAAAAAGGAGGAGGGGAGAAAAGAAAGATTAAGAGCAAAGAGGAGGTATAGATGGTAGATAGTAACGTCTACCTCTCAGTGGCTAAGAGGTATAGATTAAGAATATATCGAACACCAGGAAATTACGAAACAAGCAGGTCCCAATGCAAGTCCCTAACTGGGGGTTGTCTTTACAGGCGTAAGTCAAACCTTTAGTCCTAGGGTTCCTATTAGGGGGAACCATAGAATATATAGGGAGCAAAGTAATACAGCCTGATATTACAGTAATATAATGTGAACTCAAATTAAATGCCGTTCTAAGATATGAACTGAGACATTCTGTATAGTGGAAGAGTGGCACCTAAAACTCTATTTAGATATATCTTATTATATTCTGAAAGAAATAAGTACGCATCTGCAAACTGTCTCTCTCATCAGGGAAAAGAAGATTTATTTCAGGAGCTCATATGATTGTCAGGTTCCTTTCCCATCTGGGTGCATCACCATCAAATTCCTGATCCATTGAAACCCTTCTGTGAGGTGCCGAAACTCTGTGGCAATGGTGGAGAAGGTGGCCAGTCAGATATATGAATTCTGGGAATGTCCAGGACATCACAGAATGGTCTCATGTCGCTTTGATCTTTCAAAGTATACAATGTTCCATTTTTTTCAGACTTGCAGTTGGAAAGGGTACCACAGGAGTACATCAGACCATTTTCCTAGAGAGTATCAAGTAGTGGTTTCAATGCCCTTCTTTGAGCAAGTTGCCATTCAGGATAGATCTGGGAGCAATTGTATGCGTTTTCCATTGAAATCACCAGGACCCATCTCCCTGCTTTCCTCACAACGGCCTCTTTTACACTGAAAATAATGTATGTGACCAATAATGTCCCTTGGACGCTCAGGATTTGGGCCATGATTGCCTAATGTGCGGTGCGCCCTGTCGATCTCCAGCTCCTTATCAATAGGGTCACCAAGGATATAATTGAACAGTGTCCACAGTGTTGGCATAATCGCTTGTGCATTGATGATTTCAGGATATTATTGTGATTTTCTTGGTCATCAATGATATTAAAGAGACTGTTTATTTGCTGGCTGTGAAGATCCAGTGTTTGTTTCTGAGCATTTTGATGGTCACAACTTGTACGACATCATCCTCTTATCTCTGTACCTTGTCAGTAAGCTGTGATAGGCTAGAAGTGAGGGGACGTATGTCAGTTTTGTACGTGGTCTTCAGCCTTTGTATATATTGCTCTATCTCTTGTTTAGTAGGGATAGACACAATATGAAATACAAATCAATTATGGCTTTCCCCATATTAAAATCCCTGTGGCTGGGGGAGTATATTTCACTGTGCAGCAAGCACTGCTCAGTATGTGGGCTTTGGTGAGAATACAGGGAGATTTGTGGAGATGTTGTCTTGTGAGGCCTACATTAAGAGAAAAGTTGATGCAGGACTTACAGGCTTGAGCTGTCTGGCATCATGAAGGTTAATTCTGATTATTTTTCCAAGCTGAGATGAGGCAGTAATGGCTCCGGAGCAGGATGATAAGACTTTCGATAAGAAACACTGCATACCAGACATGCTGACGGAGGTGGAGGACCTCAGATTAACCTCCGATCTCGTTTTTCTTTCCCATATCAGACGTCATGTTTAAGGCCGAAAATTGCTTATAATTCCCCCAGGAACACGGTCTGAAGAGAGTGCTCTCATTGCTATGTCCAGGCCATGTCTTTCCTGTTGATTTTCAATATGTCCGAAGGCGGCGTTGATTGGGAGCAGGATTGTGTGATGTAATAACCTTATGTGAGCCCCAGAAACGCGAGTTGTGACACCAATGGAACGGCGCCACAACGGGAGGTGCGTATGAGTGTTTTTATTTTAACAAGGCCAAACATGAGGAATGAGAAGGCGTTGTACCAATAGAAGTGGAAAACCCCTTTAAGAAGATACAATTTTTGGTTAGAATTGAAATAGACTTCTCCCCTGCGTGACTTCTCTGAAGTTTATTACGAGTTGATTTCTGTGTAAAACATTTCCCACATTAAGAACATGAAAATGGCTTCTCGTCTGTGTGAGTACTTTGGTGACTAAGAAGTGAGGATTTCTTCACAAAACATTTTCCACATTCTGAACAGGAAAAAGGCTTCTCCCCTGTGTGGGTTCTCTGGTGTATAACAACATCTGATTTCTGATTAAAACATTTTCCACATTCTGAACAGGAAAAAGGCTTCTCCCCTGTGTGAGTTCTCTGGTGCTTAACCAGATTTGATTTCTGGTTAAAACATTTTCCACATTCTAAACAGGAAAAAGGCTTCTCCCCTGTGTGCGTTCTCTGGTGGCTATCAAGAATTGCTTTACGGTTAAAACATTTTCCACATTCTGAACAGGAAAAAGGTTTCTCCCCTGTGTGAGTTCTCTGGTGCTTAACCAAACCTGATTTCTGGTTAAAACATTTTCCACATTCTAAACAGGAAAATGGCTTCTCCCCTGTGTGCATTCTCTGGTGGCTATCAAGAATTGCTTTACGGTTAAAACATTTCCCACATTCTGAACAGGAAAAAGGCTTCTCCCCTGTGTGGGTTCTCTGGTGTATAACAACATCTGATTTCTGATTAAAACATTTTCCACATTCTGAACAGGAAAAAGGCTTCTCCCCTGTGTGAGTTCTCTGGTGCTTAACCAGATTTGATTTCTGGTTAAAACATTTTCCACATTCTAAACAGGAAAAAGGCTTCTCCCCTGTGTGCGTTCTCTGGTGGCTATCAAGAATTGCTTTACGGTTAAAACATTTTCCACATTCTGAACAGGAAAAAGGTTTCTCCCCTGTGTGAGTTCTCTGGTGCTTAACCAAACCTGATTTCTGGTTAAAACATTTTCCACATTCTAAACAGGAAAATGGTTTCTCCCCTGTGTGCATTCTCTGGTGGCTATCAAGAATTGCTTTACGGTTAAAACATTTCCCACATTCTGAACAGGAAAAAGGCTTCTCCCCTGTGTGAGTTCTTTGGTGATAGACCAAATCTAATTTCTGGTTAAAACATTTCCCACATTCTGAACAGGAAAAAGGCTTCTCCCCTGTGTGAGTTCTCTGGTGATTGACCAAATTTGATTTCTGGTTAAAACATTTCTCACATTCAAAACAGGAAAAAGGCTTCTCCCCTGTGTGGGTTCTCTGGTGGCTATCAAGAATTGCTTTACGGTTAAAACATTTCCCACATTCTGAACAGGAAAAAGGATTTTCCCCTGTGTGAGTTCTCTGGTGCTTAAGCAAATCTGAGTTCTGGTTAAAACATTTCCCACATTCTGAACAGGAAAAAGGCCTCTCCCCTGTGTGAGTTCTCTGGTGATAGACCAAATCTAATTTCTGGTTAAAACATTTCCCACATTCTGAACAGGAAAAAGGCTTCTTCCCTGTGTGAGTTCTCTGGTGATTGACCAAATTTGATTTCTGGTTAAAACATTTCTCACATTCAAAACAGGAAAAAGGCTTCTCCCCTGTGTGAGTTCTCTGATGTCTGATAAAACTTGATTTCAATGTAAAACATTTTCCACATTCTGAACAAGAAAATGGCTTCTCTCCTGTGTGGGTTATCCGGTGGTTATCAAGATGCGCTTTCTGGTTAAAACATTTCCCACATTCTGAGCATGAAAAAGGCTTCTCCCCTGTGTGAGTTCTCTGATGTCTGATAAACCTTGATTTCTCTATAAAACATTTTCCACATTCTGAACAAGAAAATGGCTTCTTCTTTGTGTGACTTCTCTGGTGATTAACAAGATTTGATTTCTGATTAAAACATTTCCCACACTTGAAACAAAAAAATCTTTTCTCCGCTGTGTGAATGTTTTGATGCTTAAGAAAACTATTTCCACATTCTGAACGTGAAAATGGCTTCTTTTCATTAGGAGTAGTTTGTTTTTTAATGCTTATTTTGTGACTTTGATTTTCCTTAGTAGTCGGTAATGAATCAGAAGACAGGACCTGTTTCAAAGGATCAGGTGAAAGATCTTTCCTGTGAAGGGATGATGGTAGATCTGGAGTAATTGCATTCACTTCAATTGTATCCTCTGGGATCTCAAGATCATCTGATTTAAAAATTGAAGATGTCAGCTGTCCGTCTGATCTCCTGGTACAGTCATCTGCCAAAAATAAAACCAATTATTATTTTTGAATAAAATATCCTTGAATTATATATTTTTTAACATTTCTACTTAAACTGTAAAATAGCAACTCATGTAAAAAAAATATTGAATTATTCACCAAGACAATGACAGTTCACAGTGTAATAGAAAACCTCATAGGATGAACCAGTGGAGCGTGGTGTTCAACTATTTGTTCATTCAGTCTCTCAAATATGGAATAAAAAGCCAAACAATGTTATGTAGGCAAAAATAACACCAATAAAAACTTCTACTCATCTCACAAAAAACAAGTCCCCACTCAGGTCCATCATCTGTCAGTGGAAAAACAGAGATTTTCACATTATTAGTGGCTCAAAGGCTCTTGAAAAGCAACATGGCTTCCATAAACCAATCCAGCAATATCTGCTCTCCCACAGTCAGATCTCCCCCTCTCTTCTGAGCCTTGCAGTGCGCCCAAACCACATTTATCATCCATGTATTTGGCATTACTACAGTGAGAAGAACCCACTTAATTTACAGTGTGTGTCTCCTGGAGCACAATCTGGGCGCTATGTGTTGGGCAATAAAATGGCCTATTTGTACTGTGTGCTAATTTTCGGAAAGTGACTGTGGAGTCAAAGTAGTGACAACTTCTAAAGATTAATTCATTGAGGGTCATAATTTTCAAAATGGAGTCAATATATGAGAATTTCTACTGCTCTGATTTTCTGACATTTTGTATGGTGTGGTGTGTCCCATATCCCCTGGGATCTGCTCCGGCGACGTCTGCTTCTGTCACCAGGTGCTGTCCTATTTATTCTGCAGGCGGCGCTGGTGATTGAGAAGACGACGGGACCAAAAGTTCTGGGCGGCACAGGCTCTGTCCAGGCACTTAGATTAGTTTGCATGGAACCAGTAGTACCATCCAGTCTGGCGGTATGGGTGTGTGTGCTGTCCAGCTGAAGTAACCTGCTCCCTACTTCTGGCAATTGGAAAGCACCGCACCCTACTAAAGCTGGAAGCATATTGCCGGAAGCTGCCAGATCCAGCCTTGTTCTCCTCTGGTTCAGTCCTCTGTGATCAGCTCCCGGCTTGTGTATTTGTTTCCTGTTGTGACCCCGGCCCGTTTACTGACTATTTTTGCGTAGTCTGATTTTGTACTTTCTCTTCCCTCCTGGTTCTGGCTACCTGACTATTCTTCTTCCCATCTCACTCCACAGAACAGCAAGTAACACTATGGCCCAAGCCTAGGGGTCTCTGTGTAAGTCCAGATCCATAAGGAAGGATTAAAGGGTAATGGGCAAAACTGTGACTACAGATAATAACACCGACTGAAACGATCAAGCTGAACAGTCTTCTTCAGTAAAAAAAAACTTCAGTCTACAACTGTAACTACTAGGTAGTTAAAGACTCACATAGGTGAGGCAGGCCGATCCGACCCCAAATAAACTATCATACAGAATGAACATGTAAAAAAAATATAACAATAAAAATATGTGTTACATCCCCAACACAAATGTATGTATGAAGGGAGAAATCCAACACTAAACCGGAGTTGCACTCATTTATGTTGGACCATTTGAGGTATGATGAGTCCTGACCAGAAGAGTAGAGAAAGTATTAGTGCCCCCATTTCAGGAGAGATTGTGCAGGAATCTGAATTCCTTAGGATCAAAAAAATAATGGAATTCATGACGTGGAGTGAATCCATGAAACCAGGGCTCGAGCCATGCCACCACATCTCCTGGAGGCGTGAATAGATGTATATTACAGCCATCAGCCACGCACAGCTTAGAGAGATATCATGGCACAGGTGTAATGTTTTTTGCAATCCTGCTTGAAGTTAGTCAGTTTTAAAAGAAATTAAAAAGTCAGGATAAAGGGAAACTCTGTGGTTATTGTACAGAAATTCACACTTGGCCCTCACTGCACATTTAATATTGTTGATCATAAAAGTGTAGTTTGGCCAGAAAGACTGGACCTGGTCTTGTAGGGACCATATGAGCACATTCAGCGACACAGAAGGGAGAGAAGGTAGATTCATCCAATAAGATATCAGGGTCCTAGGAAGCCAACAGCATCATTAACCTCCGCTTTCTGTTAAAGGCCCATCAGAATGTTTTTCTTCAAGTGATTTTATAAGTTTTCAGCACATTCTACGTACGCTGTCATTTGGCTTTGTAGTTTACAGATCTGGGCAGGTAAGGGTCAGCGTCTACTAATCCCAGGGGGGTAGGTGGATCCTCCAGGTTGTAAGTTTTACAGAAAAGGGGTTTTCAATGCCCAAATTCATTTGAACAGTTTTGGGTGGAGAAGAATTTTGTGATCTAGAGGCAAAATGGTGATCACACGATTGTGATACGGCCGGACTACACCACCGATAAAGCAGCCACAGCCGGTGACTGAGAAGAATCTGTGACTTCTCTGCATTTAGTGGTCACTACTCACCTGGGTAGTCATATGTAGGAATCTCCTCTTTACACCGCTCATCACCCCTCACATATGTCTCTGTAGTATTAATATGGGTCAGATCTTCACCCTGAAACAAATATTGTAAAAGTCACAGACAGATGGAGAAGTCCCATCTATGATCAGCTCTAATCCTGCCATCTCCACCGTTCTCATTACACAAGTATAAAACATATAATACTGGTGGATAAAACAAGACTGAGCACAAGACCTTCACAGCCGTCTACACATCATAGGGGAGATCTCATGACACCTTCTCTCCATCTACCTGATGATCCTGAGGAACATTGGGATCTTCTTGTTTACAGTCCTGTGGAAGAAGAGGACGGGGACATCTCTCTGGTGATGTCCTCTTACTGGATAGATCTGGAGGAAACACATACAGGGTCTGAATTCATTCTTTACATACAGATAATTATAGACAGTGTGTATTTAGTCCTATTACCTGGTGATGTGAGGTGCTGGGGAACCTCAAACATGATGCCCTTGTACAGATCTTTGTGTCCTTCTAAATACTCCCACTCCTCCATGGAGAAATAGACAGCGACATCCTGACACCTTATAGGAACCTGACACATACAATGATACCGTCATCCCCTCGATCCCTCCATAGCGTTACTGTATAATGTCCCAGCATTCCCAGCAGTGTCACCTCTCCAGTCAGCAGCTCAATCATCTTGTAGGCGAGTTCTAGGATCTTCTGGTCATTGATGTCTTCATGTATCAGGGGGTGAGGTGGAGGCCCCGTGATTGGGCTCAGGGGTCTTCCCCATCCCTCAGACACAGGGTCCTGACAGCGCTCACTAGAGGTCTTCTTCACTACTGTGTAATCCTGGTTATGGAGAGACACATTAATAAATCTCACTACAGACATTTCCAGAGTCCTCACCTCTCCAGTTCTGTCCATCTGTTATTCCCATAGATAATGATGTAATATGACGTCATCAGAATCTCTCACCTCTCCAGTAAGCCGGAAGAGGATCTCTAGGGTGAGGTGTAATATCCTCTCCACCATCTTGTCTCTGTCCATGTCCATCTTTTATGGATCAATAAGGAAAATTCTCTTATATAGAAGATCTTCACTGAGAGGATCTGATATTGTAGGGATCTGAATGAGAAGATGATGAGCAGATGTAGCATCATAAAAATCCTGTGTAATAATACAATTACTGGAGATAATAAGGGGAAACATATGAGGAGATTTATTATTTTACAGTGTTTAGTTTTCCTCTTTCTTCCTCGGAGTCGGCAGCTGAATACGTTTCTCATAGACTCATCTTCCATGACGCTAATTCTCGTCTCCTTTACCAACACTGGAATCGGCATTAGCAATACTGCAGGAGATATTCATTACACGTGTCATGAGAAATAACTACCGTATTATCCGGAGTATAAGAAGACTGGGTGTATAAGGCGACCCCCAACTTTTCCAGTTAAAATATAGAGTTTGGGATATACTCGTTGTATAAGACTACCCCTCTTCCAACGCACATGCAATAAAAATTTAAAAAAAATCAGATTTGATTTCAGCATGGTAATTTTAAAGTGATGAACCTTACCGGTGATTGGCTGGTTGTTGTATACAAAGCCTGCTTGGATTGGTCAGCTCTTCCTGCGAGCCCAGCTCTCCCAGTCTCCAAGACTATCAGAGCGGTAGCACATCCCTCTGGCCCGCCCTTGTATCCTATTACCGGTACCTCCTTCTCTGCCTCTCTGATCTCGCTCCTGAGGACTGCAGTGACGAGGTGAGGGGGCGCCTCACCGGGAAAGAGTAAGTGAAGCAAGCTGCAGGCGACCGGGACGCCCGGGGTATGGAAAAAAGAGAAAGAGCGGTGCTGTGCCCAGAAAAACACGCCTCTTTCACTCGTCTGGCCCGCCCTTGTATTACCTCCTTCTCCGCCTCTCAGGAGGCAGAGAAGGAGGTACCTGTAATAGGATACAAGGGCAGGCCAGAGGGATGTGCTACTGCTCTGATAGTCTTGAAGACAGGGAAGGCTTATAAATTACCATAAATACCATATTTTTCGGACTATAAGACGCACCAGACCATAAGACGCACCTAGGTTTTAGAGTAGGAAAATAGAAAAAAAATTTAAGCAAAAAATGTGTTCACGATGCACTTTTAAGGGGGAGGGGGTCTTCTGATGACACTGGTATAGGGGTAATGTCCCCCAATTCTGACAATATCCCCCATCCTGGTATATATGCCCCCCCCTTCCTTTTATACGTGGCCCCCATCCCCATCCTGGTATGCCTGGCATCCCTCCATCCTGGTATGCATGGCACCCCTCATCCCTATCCTGGTATGCATGGCACCCTTCATCCCTGTCCTGGTATGCATGGCACCCCTCATCCCTATACTGGTATGCATGGAACCCCTCCATCCTGGTATGCATGGCACCCCTCATCCCTATCCTGGTATGCATGGCACCCCTAATCCCTATCCTGGTATGAATGGCACAGCAATCCCCATCCTGGTATGCATGGCACCCCTCATCCCTGTCCTGGTATGCATGGCACCCCTCATCCCTGTCCTGGTATGCATGGCACCTCTCATCCCTGTCCTGGTATGCATGGCACACCTCATCCCTATCCTGGTATGCATGGCACCCCTCATCCTTATCCTGGTATGTATGGCCCCTCATCCTTATCCTGGTATGTATGGCACCCTCATCTTTTTCCTGTTATGTATGCCCCCCTCAGCCTTATCCTGGTATGTATGGCCCCCTCACCTTTATCCTGTTATGTACGCCCCCTCATCCTTATTTTGGTATGCATGGTCCCCCTAATCCCCATCATGCTTCACATAAAAAAATAAACACTCCTACTCACCTTTCTTCTGTCCTCCAGCGCTGCGTCCTATCTGCCCGCACTCATCTCGCCATGTGAGCCGCGCATGGCGTCACTACCATGCGAGGCTCACAAGGGGAGATCAGCTGCCGGAAGTCACTGCTCCTCACGCTGGGACTTCATGCTCCTTAATAGCTGGCACACAGCGTAGCAGCAGTGCGGCTCCTGCTGCCGGGCGATCGCGTGTGCCCGCTATTAAAGGGCATGAATATTCACCCCTCCCCACGCCCATGGAGAGAGGTTGAATATTTATGCCCTTAAACAGCGGGCACAGGTGATTCCGGCAGCAGCAGGAGCCGCGCTGCGGCTACACTGTGTGCCGCTATTAAGAAGCATGTATATTCAGTGCTCCTCATACCCCATGGGGGGGGTTTGGTCGACTATATAAAGTATTTGGGGGCCTCCCGACAGATGATGTCAGGGCAGAGAAGGATCTCTCATCCTGAAATTCAGAGGCTAATCCGTTTGTTCTTCCTGTAGATAATCGTCCGCTAGAGGAGTCTGGAGGCGACTCTCTCATACAGACCACAGGAAAGCTGGAATATTTGTGTGTATAGGGAGATGGAAGAGATAGCAGTCTGCCAAATGACTGTTCAGCCAACACTTATCTCATGTGTATCGAGCCGTTCGGATTACACTGACAGGCAAGGATAATACACCGCACTACAGCAGTACAGTGCATCACCTGAGCAATCAGAGGATTGTATGTTGTATGATCGTGACGTGCCCCCTGGGGCCGTGGGGTACACGGTAGCCGGGCCGGTTCTGTATTGGGGTAGTCACGGTGGCAGTGACCCAGTCCGTGGCCCAGGGCGGTCAAATAAAGAACAGTGAAAGTCAATTTGGGGATAATGTTCGTGACGCCACCCGTGGTATGTGGCTATATGGGGCCCCCGCTGTGGTGCAGATCCACTGGGGCTGTTGGTGACGCAGCAGAGATGGTTCGGCTCTCCACGGGTAGAGCTATGCCCCAGGGCAGTATATAGGACTTGATGAGGTAGATGTTGTCAGCAGGGACAGTGTAGTGCAGGGCAGGTGACGCAGCAATTAAGTCAAGGACACAGCAGGGTGCAGTCTTCAGGTTTTACTCACAGTTGTTAAGTTCTCCAGGTTACAGTTACCGGTTTGTAACCACCCACATCGTCCTGTGTCCTCCTGGGAAGTGATCCAGCCAACTCTCAGATATCTTAGGAGCACTTGAACGGGACCCTTTTCGGTGTACCTCTCCAGGCCGTCTCACTGCGCTGGCTCTCGCCCTCCTGCCCTGCGCCTCAGACACAGTGTCCCGAGCCAGTGGCCGTGGGCCTCGTCAGGCGACGTCTGGACTGTCCCCTTATCCTATATGGCCACCTTTTCAGCGATTATGTGTGGACTGTGGCTACGGCACCTAAGGATACCGCAACCTCCGGTTTGCTAGCTGAGCTTTAAAGTACTCCACTAGTCTGGGGCCAGTCCCCTCCTGCGGCCTTGATCCCTCGATGGTCAGCGTGAATTCGGGCGCACGGATGGCTTCCCGCACTCGCCGTGCCCCTAGGATCCCTTCTATTTCTGGAGTCTTTCCCACTGCTCCGGTCTTCTCCCCTCACTCTCCTACTGCTGGGCCCCTCTGACTGGGCCACACTCCTCACTATCCACTGAACTCCTGCTCCAAGCACTGGAGCCAGGAAAATGGACCCTTCTAGATGTTTCTACCCTTGCTTTTATACTCTTCCTGTCTGTGCTCCCCTGAACTGTTTCCTCCACCCAGCTCCTCCACTTAGTTCCACCCTCCTGAAAGGGACCAGGCCTGTGCTCTCTCTTAGGAGCAATCTTGCCCTTCCCTTATGAAGTGGTGTAGTGTTGGATGTGAGTGTGTGGGTCCCGGGTAGTGCTCCCTCCTTACCTGAGAGTGGGGTACCACACCTCTGGCTGAGATGCAGTACTTCTGTGGCAACTGGACCCGCAGGGGCGCCACAATCGCACTAATGAGAGCTGTCTAAAAAAATATTTAACATGAAAAAAAATCACAGTTTTAGCAACAAGAAATATCTGTCACTACAGGGAAACCAGACTCACTGCACAATGTTAGTTAAGTCACGTCCATAACAACTTTCTTATACTCTGTTATCCTATACACATTCTATACACAGTGACGTAGATAGAAATCACAGTGACGTAGCAATAGCTGAAATTGAGCCCCCCGAAGGGGGAAAAAAAAAAAAAAAATATATATATATATATATATATATATACACAGTACAGACCAAAAGTTTGGACACACCTTCTCATTTAAGGATTTTTCTGTATTTTCATGACTATGAAAATTGTACATTCACACTGAAGGCATCAAAACTATGAATTAACACATGTGGAATTATATACTTTCCTTCACTGTTTATATATATATATATATATATATATATATATATATATATATATATATATATATATATATATATTACTATATAATCGGCTGGCTTATCCCGTCTGTCTGTCGGTCCAGGAAATCCCGCGTTGCTGATTGGTCCGGCCGCGGCCGGTCGGGGTACTTCTTCTGCGAGCAGCCGGGAGATGACCGGCTAGCACCGGTCATCTCCCGGCTGCGTCGCCGCTGATCTCCCGAAGGTGGCCTGCGTGTTTCAAATGGCTGTATGTTTTGGGTCATTGTCTTGCTGGAAGACCCAACCACGATCCATTTTTAATGTCCTGGCGGAGGGAAGGAGGTTGCCACTCAGGATTTTACGGTACATTGCTCCATCCATTCTTCCATTGATGCGGTGAAGTAGTCCTGTGTCCTTAGCAGAGAAACATTCCAAAAACATAATGTTTCCACTTCCATGCTTGACAGTGGAGACGGTGTTCTTTGAGCCATTGGCAGCATTTCTCTTCCTCCAAACACGGCGAGTTGAGTTAATGCCAAAGAGCTCAATTTTTGTCTCATCTGACCACAGCACCTTCTCCCAATAACTCACAGAATCATCCAGGTGTTCATTGGCAAACTTCAGACGGGCCTGCACATGTGCCTTATTGAGCCCGGGGACTTTGCGGGCACTGCAGGATTTTAAACCTTTAAGGCGCAATGTGTTACCAATGGTTTTCTTGGTGACTGTGGTTTGAGATCATTAACAAGTTCCTCCGTGTAGTTTTAGGCTGATCTCTCACCTTCCTCATGATCAAGGATAACCCACAAGGTGAGATTTTAAATGGTGCCCCAGATTGATGTCAATTGACAGTCATTTTGTATTTCTTCCATTTTCTTACTATTGCACCAACAGTTGTCTCCTTTTCACCCAGCATCTTGCTTATGGTTTTGTAGCCCATTTCAGCTTTGTGCAGGTCTATGATCTTGTCCCTGAAATCCTTAGAAAGCTCTTTGGTCTTGCCCATGTTGTAGAGGTTAGAGTTTGACTGATTAATTGAGTCTGTGGAAAGGAGTCTTTTATACAGGTGACTATGTAAGACAGCCAGTGTCGGACTGGGGTGTCCGGGGCCCACAGGGGGAATTGATCCTCGGGGCCCACTCTACAGCTATATGCAAATACCTGTTAGCCGTTATCCCTGTTATAGAGGACTGTAAACAGCAGGCGGCTCCTGTATCTACTGTGCACCACTATAACTAGGATGTACAATTAAGGTAGTTTGTATTAAAGGGGTTGTTTGGTGAAAAGAAGATATTACCGATCCATGGGCTCCAAAGGATAAGTGATAACTTATTGATCGTTTGGGTCCGAACATTGGAAAACGCACCTATCGGAAGAATGGGGAACTTTTATCCCTGTCAGGACACTTATCCCCATTTTAAAATACAGCAGCAGGTGGGACGTCTGACTGCAGCCTCATTCATTCTCTTTGGGGCTTACAGAAAAAGACAAGAACAGCAAGTGAGGGAAAGAATAGATCAGTGGACAAGTCGCACATGAGCTCCAGTCTAAGGGGAATAAAAACTCCACATTCTACCAATTGGTGCAGGTCCCAGTATTCAGACCCCAACTAATCAATATTTTATCACTTATCCTGTAGAGAGGTGATTACTTGCTTTCCCCGGAGAACCCCTGTAAGTGCATCTTGTTCCAAATATTTAATCACTAATGGAAATAAATAATCTTCTAACTAATATCAGAAAGAACAATTGACTGCCATACCCAACAAAACCCACTATACCAACAGCAATAGTACCACATACAAGGGAGAAATACTGCCACACCATGACCAGACCACATATTACCACCACCATAGAGACCGAATAATACTACAGACAAGGGAGAAATACAGTGACACCCGTGACCAGACCACATATTACCACCACATAGTGACCGAATAATACTACATACAAGGGAGAAATACAGTGACACCCAGGACCAGACCACATATTACCACCACATAGTGACTGAATAATACCACATACAAGGGAGAAATACCACCACACCATGACCAGACCAGATATTAACAGCATATAGCATCCAAGTAATTCCCCATCATTGCTCTCCCCCCACCTCCTCCATCATTGCTCACTCCCATCTCCATCATTGCTCTCCCCCCACCTCCTTCATCATTGCTCTCTCCCACCTTCTCCATCATTTTCATATTGCCATCATCATTGCCATATATCCCCCCACCTCCTCGTTCATTGCCACCCCCCCCACATCCTCCATCATTGCCATATCTTCCCCACCTCCTCCATCATCATTGCCATGTCATATCTCGTACAGTTATTACCAGTTTCACGCTAGCCCAATTATTATTATTCGCTGCCACCACCGACCAAATTTAAAATATAATACAGGCCTGGTCGGACGCCTGCATTCTGGTAGTGTATGGCTTCGAGAAAGGGAATGATTACAGAGCAAAAGAAACAGGACTATTAAATTTTATATTTAATCCAAAAGGGAGGCAGTGTTTAGGAAAAATGTACAAAGATTTTACACAAGGGGACAATACAATACATATGCAGTTACACAAAATAATAAGGATTAAAGAAGAAACTTACTATACGATCGCAGAGACAATTCAATATAGCTGGAGGGGAGAAACTCCAATTGAGTCTCCAGAGACCACACACGTTATTGCTGCAGTCCATTTTTCTCCCTGGAGGGGCTCACAGCTCCGGGAAAATAAGTATATTGTTCCTTGGCTGACCCTGTCACTAAAAGTATGGGCCCCATTATCATAGGACGTATGTAACTTTAGTTATTCCATCTTTTATTTTGGCTCCGAAAATCCTGCAGTTTGCAGCTGGGGAATTGTCTTAGTTAACGAGCTGCGTCCTCCTCAGCTAGATGTAAATTGTCGGAGGTCTGTGTCAGAGGAAAACACACTCGCATGCTAATTGGGGTTGTAGCACCTTTCTTTGTGCCAGCATCTGTCCAAGCCACTTCTGCTGTGGTGATAATTTGCATACAGACAGATAGTAGATTATCAGCTCTTCTCTCCTGACAAATAGTATAGGGGAGGGGGAGAAGAAGAGGGCTGGAGCCGGATTCTTCTTCGTAAAAAAGAAAGACGGTTCACTACGCCCCTGTATCGATTATAGAGGACTCAACCAGATTACTATCAAAAACAAATACCCCCTGCTGCTCATCTCTGAGCTGTTCGACCACCTTAAAGGCGCGAAGATCTTCTCCAAGCTCAATCTTCGTGGGGCGTATAACTTGGTCCGGATCTGCCAAGGAGATGAGTGGAAGACGGCATTCAATACCCGGGACGGCCACTATGAATACCGTGTGATGCCCTTCGGTCTCTGTTATGCACCAGCCATCTTCCAAGAATTTGTTAACGACATCTTCCGTGACCTCTTATATTCTTGCGTGGTGGTGTACCTGGACGACATCTTGGTCTTCTCTCCGGATCTTCCCACACACCGGAGAGACGTTCGTCAGGTCCTGCTTAGGCTCAGGCAGAATCACCTATAAGCAAAATTTGAGAAATGCCTCTTCGAGCAGACCTCTCTTCCGTTCCTGGGCTATATTATCTCTAAGACTGGTCTACGGATGGACCCCAAGAAGGTTTCTGCCGTCTTAAAGTGGCCCCGTCTGGAGGGGTTGAAGGCGATTCAGCGATTCCTGAGCTTCGCCAGCTATTACCGTCTCTTCATCCCACATTTCTCTTCCCGGACTGCTCCCATCTCTGCGCTCACCCGAAAGAGAGCAAATCCTAAGGAATGGCCGTCCGAAGCGGAGGAGGCCTTCCTCTCCTTAAAACAAGCCTTCTCTTCTGCCCCAGTGCTGCACCGTCCGGATAGCAACAAACAGTTCATTCTGGAGGTTGATGCTTCCTCTTCCGGAGGCGGAGCGGTGCTCACCCAGAAATCACCATCCGGGAGAATGGTAACCTGTGGCTTCTTCTCCAAGCTCTTCTCCTCGTCCGAGCGCAACTACTCCATAGGAGACCGAGAACTGCTGGCCATCAAATTGGCGCTGGAGGAGTGGCGTTACCTGCTTGAAGGGGCTCTGCACCCGGTGGTCATCTATACTGACTACAAAAATAGGGCATATCTACAGAATGCCCAAAGACTCAATCCGCATCAGGCCCGGTGGTCTTTGTTCTTCGCCCGCTTCAACTTTACCCTACATTACCGCCCAGCGGACAAGAACGTTAAAGCCGACGCCTTGTCCCGATCCTTCCTGTCTTCCGATCAAGAGGAGCCTATGCATATCATCGATCCTTCCAAAGTGATGAATGTGGCCCCCTTGGACCTGTCTCGTCTCCCACCCGGTAAGACGTTTGTAGCGGTTTCGGATCATAAGAAGGTTCTTCATTGGGGTCATTCATCTAAACTAGCCAGCCATGCTGGCCAGAAAAAGACTTTCCTGCTCATTACCCGGCATTACTGGTGGCCTACCCTGCGCAAGGATGTGGTAGACTTCGTCACGGCTTGTTCGTCCTGTGCCCGCAACAAGGTTCCCAGACATCTTCCAGCCGGCCGCCTCCTGCCTCTTCCCGTACCTGCTGCCCCATGGCAACACATTGCTATGGACTTTATTACTGAACTCCCTGTTTCTGCCGGTTGTACGGTCATTTGGGTGGTCACTGACCGCTTTTCTAAAATGGCCCACTTCATCCCTCTGCCTGGTCTCCCGTCTGCATTTGTGCTGGCTAAGGATTTCATCCATCACATCTTTCGTCTCCACGGCCTACCCTTCCACATTGTGTCTGATCGCGGGATCCAGTTCACTTCGCGTTTCTGGAGAGCTACGTGTAAACTGCTGGATGTCACCCTGGATTTCTCCTCTGCTTACCATCCGCAGTCCAATGGCCAAGTGGAAAGTATCAAACAGATCCTTACCAGCTTCCTCCGGCACTTCGTCAACGCTCACCATATCAATTGGGTGGAGCTCCTACTAAGGGCTGAGTTCTCCTATAACAACCATGAGAGTGAATCTTCTTCTAAGTCCCCGTTCTTTGTGGTCTACGGTCAACATCCCCGGATTCCGTTTCCCGTCTCCGCTTCAGTGGACAATCCTGCCGCGGAGTCTCTGGTCAGCGAATTTTCCACCATTTGGGAAGACACTAGGTCCGCACTTCTTCAATCCTCCGAGCGGATGAAGAAACATGCTGATAAGAGACGTCTGGATCCACCTCAGTTTCATCCGGGGGACAAGGTTTGGCTCTCCTCCAAACATGTTCACCTCAAAATACCCTCCTATAAGTTAGGTCCACGGTTCATCGGTCCATTCAAAGTCCTCAAGCAAATCAACCCAGTAGCCTACAAGTTAAAACTCCCGGCCACCTTACGGATTCCCAACTCCTTCCACGTATCTCTCCTCAAACCAGTTGTGCTTAATTCTTTTTCCGACAATCCAGGTACCTCCCCAGCTTCGGTCTCTGCTGAGGACGTCTATGAGGTAGAGAACATTCTGGCCACCAAGAGGGTAAGAGGAAAAACCTTTTTTTTCTGGTGGATTGGAAGGGGTTTGGCCCAGAAGAGAGAACTTGGGAACACAGGGAGAACATCCATGCCCCACTTCTTCTTAAAAAAATTCTTTCTGGCCTAAAAAAGAGGGGGCGTAAGGGGGGGGGGTACTGTATTATCGGCATCTCTGCCCCCTGACAGGCAGAGACACCGTCCCTCTTACCGCTGCGCTCCCGGCTCGGTGTCTTCCGGCTCTCCTGCTGCTGCTGTCGGCGCACGCAGCTTCCCGGACACTGTGCTTAGGGCGCGCGCACCCTCCCTCTTAAAGGGGCCGCGCACGCTGTCCTAAGGAGTCCCCGGCCAGTGGCCGGAGGACCTCTCATATAAAAGGCACCTCCTCCAAAATGGAGGTGTCCGTGCAATGTTGTAGCTTTGTGTCCTAAACTCTGCTTCAGCCCTCAGGTCCCGCTGCTAGTCCAGTCCGCCAGCTTGTCTACAAGTCCAGTCCGCCAGCTTGACTACCAGTCCAGTCTGCCAGCCTGATTATCAGTCCAGTCCGCCAGCCTGACAACCAGTCCTGTCCGCCAGCCTGACTACCAGTCTCCGCCTGCCAGCCTGACTACCAGTCTCCGCCTGCCAGCCTGACTACCAGTCTCCGCCTGCCAGCCTGACTACCAGTCTCCGCCTGCCAAGTGTACTCTCCAGCCCGACGGTCTGCCTACGATCCAAACCCGCCGGTCTGTCTATGGGCCTGGCTTGCCTGCCTACCCGGAGAATGTACCAGTTACCTGCCGTGCCTATCTGTCTGCCTACCTGGAGGCGCCTACCAGTCACCTGCCGTGCCTATCAGTCTGTCTACCTGGAGGCTCCTGTCAGTTACCTGCCTTGCCTACCCGGAGGCTCCTGCCAGTTACCCGTGGGAGTCACCTGCTCTCATTCAAGGACAGGCCCAGAGTAGCACCTGGTCCCTCTGCTCGGTCCTTCCCTGGTTCACGGAGTCGATTGAGCCGCCATGCGACCTTGGTCAGTCCAAGTTGATACCTAGTTACGCCCCTCTGGTCCCTCATTGCAACGCAGCACAGAGGTTCCACCACCTGGATCCGTAACAGCATAGCTACCACAGCATCTTGCAGAGGCATGCTATTTCATCCGGTTTGCGTTTAGTTGGACCATCATTTATTTTTCAACAGGACAATGACCCCAAACACACCTCCAGGCTGTGTAAGGGCTATTTGACCAAGAAGGAGAGTGATGGGGTGCTACGCCAGATGACCTGGCCTCCACAGTCACCAGACCTGAACCCAATCGAGATGGTTTGGGGTGAGCTGGACCGCAGTGAAGGCAAAAGGGCCAACAAATGCTAAGCATCTCTGGGAACTCCTTCAAGATTGTTAGAAGACCATTTCCGGTGACTACCTCTTGAAGCTCATCAAGAGAATGGCAAGAGTGTGCAAAGCAGTCATCAAAGCAAAAGGTGGCTACTTTGAAGAATCTAGAATATAAGACATATTTTCAGTTGTTTCACACTTTTTTGTTAAGTATATAATTCCACATGTGTTAATTCATAGTTTTGATGCCTTCAGTGTGAATGTACAATTTTCATAGTCATGAAAATACAGAAAAACTTTTAAATGAGGTGTGTCCAAACTTTTGGTCTGTACTGTATATTTATTATATACCGTATTTTTCGGACTATAAGACGCACTCACGCTCGGATGCTCACGCTCACGCTCTGATGCTCACGCTCGCGCTCGGACGCTCCCGCTCTGACGCTCCCGCTCGGACGCTCACACACTCGCGCTCGGACGCTCACGCTCTGACGCTCACGCTCGGACGCTCACGCTCGGACGTTCACGCTCGGATGCTCACGCTCTGACGCTCACGCTCTGACGCTCACGCATTGACGCTCGGAAGCACACGCTCGGACGTTCACGCTCGGACACTCACGCTCACGCTCGGACGCTCACACACTCGCGCTCGGACGCTCACGCTCTGACGCTCACACGTTCACGCTCGGACGCTCACGCTCTGACGCTCACGCTCGGACGCTCACGCTCTGACGTTCACACTCGGATGCTCACGCTCTGACGCTCACGCTCGGACGTTCACGCTCGGACGCTCATGCTCACGCTCTGACGCTCACGCTCGGACGCTCACGCTCTGATGCTCCCGCTCGGACGCTCACGCTCCCGCTCTGACGCTCCCGCTTGGACGCTCACACTCTGACGCTCATGCTCAGGCTCTGACGCTCACACACTCGAGCTCGGACGCTCACGCTCTGACGCTCACGCTCTGACGTTCACGCTCGGATGCTCACGCTCTGACGCTCACGCTTGGACGCTCACGCTCGGACGCTCACACGTTCACGCTCTGACGCTTACGCTCGGACGTTCACGCTCGGACGCTCACGCTCTGACGCTCACCCTCGGACGCTCACCCTCGGATGCTCACCCTCGGACGCTCACCCTAACACGCTCACGCTCACACGCTCCTATGCTCACCCTCACACGCTCCCACGCTCACCCTCACACGCTCCCACGCTCACCCTCATACTCTCACCCTCACACGCTCAAAAGCTCCCATGCTCACCCGTTCACCCTGTGCTAGCCGGTCATCTCCCGGCTGCTCGCAGCAGAAGTTCCCCGACCAACGGCCTCGCTCCCCGGTCCTCCAAAATTCATTAGGGGCCCCGGGGGGATACATTGGGGGGTTAATTTAAAGTAGTGCACAACCCATTTAAACACTGCTTCGCTGATTAGTCGCGCCCGGTCCGCCGCATACATATTCTAGAATACCCGATGCGTTAGAATCGGGCAACCATCTAGTCATCAATAAACACTAGTGACCCAGTGCCACAGGCAAGCCATCACACTGCCTCCGCCGTGTTTTACAGATGATGTGGTATGCTTTGGATCATGAGCTGTACCACGCCTTCGCCATACTTTTCTCTTTCCATCATTCTGGTAGAGGTTGATCTTGGTTTCATCTGTCCAAAGAATGTTCTTCCAGAACTGTGCTGGCTTTTTTAGATGTTTTTTAGCAAAGTCCAGTCTAGCCTTTTTATTATTGATGCTTATGAGTGGTTTGCACTGTGCAGTGAACCCTCTGTATTTACTTTCATGCAGTCTTCTCTTTATGGTAGATTTGGATATTGATACGCCTACCTCCTGGAGAGTGTTGTTCACTTGGTTGGCTGTTGTGAAGGGGTTTCTCTTCACCATGGAGATTATTCTGCGATCATCCACCACTGTTGTCTTCCGTGGGCGCCCAGGTCTTTTTGCATTGATGAGTTCACCAGTGCTTTCTTTCTTTCTCAGGATGTACCATACTGTAGATTTTGCCACTCCTAATATTGTAGCAATTTCTCGGATGTTTTTTTTCTGTTTTTGCAGCTTAAGGATGGCTTGTTTCACCTGCATGGAGAGCTCCTTTGACCGCATGTTTACTTCACAACAAAACCTTCCAAATGCAAGCACCACACCTCAAATCAACTCCAGGCCTTTTATCTGCTTAATTGAGAATGACATAACGAAGGGATAGCCCACACCTGTCCATGAAATAGCCTTGGAGTCAATTGTCCAATTACTTTTGGTCCCTTTAAAAACAGGATGTTAAGGAGCTGAAACTCCTAAACCCTTCATCCAATTTTAATGTGGATACCCTCAAATGAAAGCTGAAAGTCTGAACTTCAACTGCATCTGAATTGTTTTGTTGAAAATTCATTGTGGTAATGTCTAGAACCAAAATTAGAAAAATGTTGTCTCTGTCCAAATATATATGGACCTAACTGTACATTAGCTAGCAGGCACAACAATTTATGAATGCTTCTTCTGCATTATGCAGAGTCAAGAACTTTTCGGTTACATGTAGCAGTACATAACTTTTGTTACAAGCTAAAACAGTCCAGCAAACTACTATGGAAAGGCCCATCATCCCCTGTGGGGACCATATGGGTCAAGATGTGTCTCTACAGCTATTCAGAGCTACTCTCAGCTCCCAGTTGATGTGTGAGGACCTCACTGACTGAGGTGCATCGGTACGACTCCTCACTAGTGCTCTCAAAGTCCATTAGATGAGGGCCACACACTCCTTGCTGTGGCACTGCATCTTCACTTCTTCATAGGAGAACGTGTGTCCCCATTAGGCGACACTGTAGCTTTCTCTCTAGTATAGACAATTGTTTTCTTAAATCCTGTTTGTCTAAGATAAGGAATCCTTCCTTAAAGGGGTTGTCCACAACTTTTACATTGATGCCCTATAAAAAGGATAGGGCATCAATGTATGATCGGTTGGGGTCCTGCAAGCGGCACCTCCACCGATCAGCTGTTATCGGTGCCAGCAGCGGTGGTCGCCGGCTGGAATTCCTTACCTGCGGTACTTGGCCGTCAAGTTGTAGTGGCCGCCGCGGTGTACTACACATCCGCCTCCAATTCAATTGAATGGGAAGCGGGTGTCTAATACCCCGCGGAGGCCACTACAGATGGACGTCCAAGCACGGCAGAACGTATTATGACTCCTAATGACTCCCTCCTGGCACACTACACTATATCAATTCAAGTCTGCAACCATATATACCAAAGGTCTGTATTTCTGACTTACTTATCCCTATCTCACTCATCACTAGGAAATTGTTCTCCTATGCGCCCATGTAGCTCAGTATGAGGGCTCCCACACACCCACACTGTATGATGGCCCCCACAGCCCTTCACTTAATATGATGCCCCCACAATTCCTGACATTTAAAAAAAAAAACACAAACTACTCAACCAACTGTAGTAGGGAGCTTATAGTACTGAGGCTCCGTACTACAGGTGTGATGTAGTGACGCCATTGTGCCTGCAGTGCATGGAGTCTCAGACTCACAGTCGAAGGCTGAATGGTGGATCGGGGAGCTTTCGACTCCCTGATTCACTATTCTATTCAATGCCATCGCCATCAATTCAAGGGCACCATAGCAGTCACGTGGGTTGCCACTATGGATGATTCGCCCCTGCCTATCCAACTATTGAGAGGTAAATATCTCATTGGTCCCGGGTTCATTAGAATCTGCCCCAAGAATGGGGCTAAGTGAGTATTTATTCATTAGCCGTGGGGTAGTCGGTAGGGAGGATGGTACCATATTGTGTGTGGGCAGTGGCCAATACTGTGGGAAACCCCCCCTAAAATAAAATCTTAAATCTTTATTAAATATATGCATTAAAAACTGGACTGACAATATATTATATAACTAGCAAAATTACAAGCTGAATGGTTTGTTGTGGATGTATATAAAGAGATGTAAACAATGATGCTGCTGAATAACTGATAGTCACTACCTTACCTTATCCCGCACCTAAACAAAGCGGATACTGCCTAGCCACGGAGGTTTACATCCTAAGGAACGACAATGGCGCCCCCGCTCCGCGGTGTCTCTCACAAGCCCTTGTTTGCTCTTATATATAGAAATATATATAAAAAAATACATTGATACATTAAATAGGAACAGATATGTATCAAGGTATAAAGGAAAGGGTATGGTACTCATATATGTATATACACACAGACACACACATACAGTAGGGAAAATATGTATTTGATACACTGCCGATTTTGAAAATTTTCCCACCTACAAAGAATGGTGAGGTCTGTAATTTTTATTGCATGTTCACTTCAACTGTGAGAGGCAGTATCTGGAAAAAAATCCAGACAATCACATTGTATGATTTGTACATAATTAATTTGCATTTTATTGCATGAAATAAGTATTTGATACAATAGAAAAACAGAACTTAATATTTGGTACAGAAAACTTTGTTTGCAATTACAGAGGTCAGACGTTTCCTGTAGTTCTTGACCAGGTTTGCACACACTGCAGCAGGGATTTTGGCCCCCTCCTCCATACAGATATTCTCCAGATCTTTCAGGTTTCGGGGCTGTCGCTGGGTAACATTGAGTTTCAGCTTCCTCCAAAGATTTTCTATTGGGTTCAGGTCCGGAGACTGTCTAGGTCACTCCAGGACCTTGAAATGCTTCTTACGGAGCCAGTCCTTAGTTACCCTGGCTGTGTGTTTAGGGTCATTGTCATGCTGGAAGACCCAACCATGACCAATCTTCAATATTCTTACTGAGGAAGCTCAAGACTGGGTTAATGACGGCAGTTACTTTATAGGAACCAATAAAACTAGGTCCCAGCTTCCAGGAAGAGACTTTCAACTTAATATTCCTGGTAGACAACCACACAAAGTCATTCACATTCAGGTTCGGACCTGGCAAGCGTTTTCTGTCAGCCATGAGTTTATACCGGTCTCCCATGATCTTTAAACTACTCAGCACCCCCCTGCCACACAAAGGAGAGCGACAAAGCAAAACGTTCCTCCTCAGGAACTCCCGAAGCTCCTCCCCCACTAAAGGTGCCAAACTGTGGATGGTAACCGTATGCACCATAGAACAGTGACCTGCCAGTGGATACTTGAAGATGATTATTAATTGCAAATTCTGCCAGCGGTAAGTAGGATGCCCAATCCTCCTGATTTTTGGAGACGAAACACCTGAGGTAGGTCTCCAAACTCTGATTGACGCGCTTGGTCTTAGGGTGGAAGGCAGAGGAAAAAAAGAGCTGCACCCCAAGTCGAGAACAGAATGCTTTCCAGAATTTGGAAACTGGGTCCCCCGATCTCATACCACATCGGAGGGAACCCAGTGAAGCTTCACAATCTCATTTATAAACACCCGACCAAGTGTCTTAGCATTTGGAAGTGCAGGTAATGCGACGAAGTGAACCATTTTACTAGACCTATTTACAACCACCAAGACCACTGTTTTACCTGCAGAAACCGGGAGGTCAGTAATAAAATCCATGGACAAGTGTGCCCATGGCCTACCTGGGATAGGTAGTGGAAGAAGTGTACCAGATTGCAAAACAAGAGGAGGGGGATATACATACCACAATTTTTCGGAAACCAATAGCTACAAATTCCCTTCTTCGGTGGGAGAACACCATCCTCCCCCCCTCTGACGAAGGGAATACCAAAATGCCAATACATCAGGCTGAGAAGGAATTGTTCGACTCATGGTGAATTTATACAGCAGGCTAAGGAAATGAGAGAGAGGTTTAAACGAAGGGGATACCCTGATTGGGTTTTGAGAAGGGCGTACCAGTTTGCTTTAAAACAAAATAGAGAAAATCTGCTCTCTCCAAGAACAAAAGACAATAATGAAAAAGGAAAAGAACTTATTAGGTTGATTGCGACATACGATAATGGTGCCCAACAAGCAAGGGTCATTATAGAAAAATATTGGGGAATTCTAGCCATGGACGAGGATTTGAAAAAAGTTGTTGGTACAAAACCACAAATCACGTTTCATAGAAACAAAACGATTGGAGACAGGGTTGTCAAAAGTCATTTTGTGCAATCTAAAAAGGACAAGTCTTGGTTATCAGGGAGACCGAATGGCTGCTACAAATGAAGCGGATGTGTGGCCTGTCCGAATGTTAAGACCACAAAAACCTTTATGAGTAACGTTACAGGACTGTCCTTTGATATTAGAAGTTTTATTAATTGCAGAACAAAATTTGTGATATATAAAGCAACATGTGTTTGCAAAAAGGAGTAAATAGGGAACACCATACGAGAAATGAGAAGAAGAATAGGAGAGCATCTAAGTGATATTGCAAACAATAATGACACGCCCATTGCTAAACATGTAAATTTAGTGCACGGGGGGTGATCCGAAAGTAATATCATTGACGGGAATTGGTTGCATGAAAATGAATAGTGGAAGGGGGGGGCATGGACAGAATCCTACAGCAAAAAGAAGCAAGATGGATTTTCCGGTTGAACACCATGACCCCTAAGTGGCTCAATGAGCAACTTGGCTATAGTTGTTTTATCTGAAAGGAGTATCTCCTGATCCCCACCTTACAAAATCCTCCCCCTCCCTTCCCCGTTTGATCATGCTTACGTGGTGCGTCCCATTACATGAGCCTGTCAAAATCAGATTTTTGAGCCTTTAAAATCTTGAGTGCCTTCAAAAGAAGGTGATCTTTATATCCTTAAGGATTATATACCCTTAGGAAGAAGGGAAATTTATGGATAGATATATAATATATGACATTGTGGGCATCAGGTTGCTTAAAGAGTGCCTTCAGAATGAAATATGTATATTTAAATTATGTCCGCCTGATGAAGTTTGTATTTAAAGCTGCCAGCCTACCCCAAGTAGGAAGGAGCATCATGTGCGATTTGGATTGATGGTCACTATGGCAGTGGTAATCATTCAGAAATAATACGGTATATATGGGGACATGTGACCATATGTGGTCGGCCGTGTGACTGAGGCGTTTTGGGTGCCACGTGACCGGAAGCGTTGTGGAGTCCACAGCCACATGTTGTAATGGCGGGCCGGAGGGGTGAGAAGTACGGAAGGCCCGAGTCGCCAGTCATACGGGTGAGAACAACACGGTACACTCAGAGACGTGGGCTGCCACCACACTACAGCAGGATAGCCAAGAAAGAGTGAAATCAGCACGCTAGGCCTACAAACTCCCCCTGACCAGCGGGATTTCCCAGTTGCTCTCAGACTGACCAGGCCTCCATTGTTAACCTGTATTCCGGACGGGTCCCTTAATACCACCAACAGTAAAGACCCTGAATTGCATGACAGTCTCCGTGTGGTTACTGCTGCTCCTGCGCACCATCACCACCAACATCCCCATTTACTGCCCTGAGGCTATACTCTTCCCGTGGGGAGTTATACTACGCTCAGCTGCACCCACAACACCAGCCTCAGCGGTCTGCCCTGCAGTGGCGGTTCACTCTGACCGCAATTCACGGGTGGCGTAGTCAGACATTCGGTATATAGACTGGCCATTTGGTTTGACCGCCCTGGGCACGGAACGGGTCGCCGCCACGGAGACTACAACGTCAGTAGCACTCTGCACGACTGTAATGAACACTCACTATTGTGAGCCTCATTGAATTTTTTTGTTTTACTCACTTTGACACTTTATTGGCACAGAGTCACCTTCTCTCTTTGCATTATTTGTGCCTTCCCCAAAATGCTAAACATACTCCCCAGATGAATTCTCCGTAAGGAGAAAGAAACGCGTCGGGAGGGTTTTTGTGGAATATGTTAGAAGGTACACTTGGGTACTGCCCGTGTCGGGGCGGGAGCTAAACCCAGGGTCATGACAGGGTAGCATCAGAAATTCCCGGATGGTGCCTAGATGCAAAATGGGTGAGAACCACACATTTTCTTTCTATATTGCACAATAGCACTTTAGATTATGATTAATGTTATTTAACAGTCAGGACTGGATATATTCATCCGGAGACCGTATCCTGTAAATATCTGTAATGAGTCTTTTTGTGTCCTTAGGTTAATAGGGGTTATGTTGATTCAGTAATGGATATATAGGATATAAAGTTTTATAAGTATAAGTGGAGGTTATGTTATAAGAGAATCCTCTCTGCTGTGAGTTGTCCTTTTGTTTAGGAATTGAAGGACAGGTCCTAATAAAATGTCCCTTTTTCCCAGAAAAAAATACGGCTTTTTTCTTGCGAATCTCCGGGAAAATGTATGATGTAAAGGCACCCCCTAACTGCATGGGTTCTGCTACCTCCCCCAGTACTGGTTCACCTCCAGACCGCTCCCCCGGCAGAGGTCTGTCACATCTGACACACCCGTGACACCATTCCAGCCTTGTGCAGGTTTACAATTTTGTCCCTGGTGTCCTTACACAGCTCTTTGGACTTGCCCATGGTGGAGAGGTTAGAATGTGATTGATTGTGTGGACAGGTGTATTTTATACATCTAACAAGGTGCAATTAATACAGGTAATGAGTGCAGAGTAGGAGGCTTCATAAAGAAAGACTAACAGGACTGTGAGAGCCAGAATTCTCGCGGGTTGGTCAGTGATCAAATACTTATTTCATTCAATAAAATGTCACTTAATTGACGCTGAGAAGGCGTCTGACCCAGTCAATTGGTTGTTCGTCTTCTCGCTGTTAAATAGGTTTGGGTTTGGGGGTCCTATTATTCACTCCATTAGAGCCCTTTATTCAATACCCTCGGTGAAGGCGTCTGTTAATGGCACCATGTCTGATGAACAGCCTGTTTGTTAGGCAAATCCCTGCATGTGTCACAGCAGCCCAACCGCCATGACACATGCAGCCGCGGCGGCACCAACATAGATGCCGAGCACCAGAGCGCGCTCACCGAAGGGTTAACAATCCACGCGCCCTCATCACTAATGAGAACAATACGTTTCCTCCCTTCCTGTCTCCATAGTGGGGTCGTATGTATCTATTACAGGAAACAGAACAGAAACCTTATGATTCTTATAAAGGGGCAACACAAGACCCCCAGAGAGCCTCCGTGCTGAAGGGGTTAATGACCCTGCGCCCAGTAATGGGGTCTCCACATACCTCCACCTGCAGAGCCGCCACCACATATATGGCTGCTGTGTGCGCACAGGAGCTGTGATGAGGTCACAGGAGGGGAGGAGTCAGGGGTCACATGATCAGGGGCCTCAGTGGATGCAGGACTCTGCTGTGCTGGTTGTCATGGTGCTGGATGAGCTGAAGTTTATGTGTGGGGTCAGGAGGGGTTTACAGTGTGGATGTAGCAGAGCCGCGTGTGTACGAGGCGTACGGAGCAGAGCCGCGCGTGTACGGAGCGGAGCCGCGTGTGTACGAGGTGTTCGGAGCGGAGCCACTTGTGTATGAGGTGTACGGAGCGAAGCCACTTGTGTATGAGGTGTACGGAGCGAAGCCGCGCGTGTACGAGGTGTACGGAGCAGAGCCGCGTGTGTACGAGGTGTACGGAGCGAAGCCGCGCGTGTACGAGGTGTACGGAGCAGAGCCGCGTGTGTACGAGGTGTACGGAGCGGAGCCACGCGTGTACGAGGTGTACGGAGCGGAGCCGCGCGTGTACGAGGTGTACGGAGCGGAGCCGCGCGTGTACGAGGTGTACGGAGCGGAGCCGCGCGTGTACAAGGTGTACGGAGCAGAGCCGCGCGTGTACGAGGCTTACGGAGCGGAGCCGCGCGTGTACGAGGCGTACGGAGCGGAGCCGCGCGTGTACGAGGTGTACGGAGCGGAGCCGCACGTGTACGAGGTCTACGGAGCGGAGCCGCGCGTGTACGAGGTGTACGGAGCGGAGCCGCGCGTGTACGAGGTGTACGGAGCAGAGCCGTGTGTACGAAGTGTACGGAGCGGAGCCGTGCGTGTACGAGGTGTACAGAGCGGAGTTGTGTGTTTACGAGGTGTGCGGAGCGGAGCCGTGCGTGTACAAGGTGTACGGAGCGGAGCCGTGTGTTCGAGGTGTACGGAGCGGAGCTGTGCGTGTACGAGGTGTATAGAGCGGAGTTGTGTGTTTACGAGGTGTACGGAGCGGAGCCGCGCGTGTACGAGGTGTACGGAGCGGAGCCGCGCGTGTACGAGGTGTACGGAGCAGAGCCGTGTGTACGAAGTGTACGGAGCGGAGCCGTGCGTGTACGAGGTGTACAGAGCGGAGTTGTGTGTTTACGAGGTGTGCGGAGCGGAGCCGTGCGTGTACGAGGTGTACGGAGCGGAGCCGTGTGTACGAGGTGTACGGAGCGGAGCTGTGCGTGTACGAGGTGTATAGAGCGGAATTGTGTGTTTACGAGGTGTACGGAGCAGAGCCGTGCGTGTACGAGGTGTACGGAGCGGAGCCGTGTGTACGAGGTGGCCATGGAGTGGAGTAAACGAATACAGTATAAAAGACCACATAACATGTTCCAGTAAAGCTGTAGTGTATAGCCTCAAATGTCCATGCAACAAGTTATACACAGGACAAACTATTCGCCAGATGAGCACGAGGATAGGCGAACATTTAAGGAATATTAAGAATAAATTTGATGGCCATCCGCTATATTGAAAAATATGGAGACTCCACCGAGAATATCCAAGTTATGGGTATTCAAGTGGTACAGAAATACTGGCGAAAGGGCGACTTCATTAAACAGATGTCCAGAGTAGAAAGCCACTTGATATTTACACTGGACAATGAGACCAAAGGGCCTCAATAGTGAAATCAAACTATTTGCCTGCAACTAAATCTAACAAGGAAAGGGGATTATCATGCGACTGATTGATACATAACATTTGTATCCAACTTACCAGCACGGATATAAAAAGTCCACAAACCCTGAAGGCCCATCCCTGACGAAGGAAACCACTAGATTTACGAAACGGGTAGAAACTGGTCCTCTGTGGCCTCCGTATGGATCCTAACCACGTGTCCACGTGTCTCGCAGGTTCTGAAGCGTCGAGCGCGCCAACCTCCAGAGGCGACCCTCCCACTTAGTCACCGGCCGGGATTAAGTGTATCCAGTGTGCCGCCCACCGTGCCTACTCCTAACCTCTGAAGAGATCCATCGCCCTCCACCTATCAGCGGTATAATAAAGGTCCTACCATCAAACTGTCCACCAATGCTGGCATCTACGGGACACAAGCACCCAGCTGCGCTGCCATCGCAGAACTCCTGGTCTTCACATACTTCCTCTTCTAGATGGTTCAACCACATTGGCAAGCCTTTTACTAGCTATCACATACAGTACAGACCAAAAGTTTGGACACACCTTCTCATTTAAAGATTTTTCTGTATTTTCATGACTATGAAAATTGTACATTCACACTGAAGGCATCAAAACTATGAATTAACACATGTGGAATTATATACTTAACAAAAAAGTGTGAAACAGCTGAAAATATGTCATATTCTAGGTTCTTCAAAGTAGCCACCTTCGGCTTTGATGACTGCTTTGCACACTCTTGGCATTCTCTTGATGAGCTTCAAGAGGTAGTCACCGGAATGATCTTCCAACAATCTTGAAGGAGTTCCCAGAGATGCTTAGCACTTGTTGGCCCTTTTGCCTTCACTCTGCGGTCCAGCTCACCCCAAACCATCTCGATTGGGTTCAGGTCTGGTGACTGTGGAGGCCCAGTCAACAACACCCATACTAATTCTCTACCTCATCTCTAATCCATCTTCTTTGGATTCCCCCACCGGAGCCTCCTGCCTACTTATACATTGTTGCAGACAAAGCCTCGCAGAAGTGAACAAGAAGCACCTACATGATCTCTTTATTTAACGGATTTTAATTCTCTACCTTCGTTTAAATAAACCATATATTTTTAATATCCACTTGGCATCTTAGTCCATTTTCTATTTTATCTTACTCCTGTACTCACTCGATCCAGCGCAGAGATATATATCTTCTACTTATAATTAATTACCCTTCCCAGCTTGTGGGAACATATTCCGCAGCACTTTACAATTTTAGGGCTAAGGGTATTATTCGGCCATCCACCTCCATCTACCTCTCCAGTCACAGTGGGGGGGGGTTGTTAAAAAATATATATATATGAAGAGTTATGTCCGTACTTGGATTTTAGAGAGATTAATAAAATCACGGTTCACAATACCTGTCCTTTAACCTGAGATGTTTAAACAATTATCTGGAGATAAATGATTTTCCAAACTTGACTTGAAAGGGGCATATAACCTTATACACGTACGTCAGGGTGATGAAGGGAAGACAGCGTTCAATTCGCCTGAGGGTCATTTTGAAATTTTGATGATGCCATTTGGGTTAACCAATGCTCCAGCAGTCTTTGAAAAATGTAATTTATGAAATTTTTTTAATCTGCTTTTTTTAGTAGAGGTAGACGCCTCTGCTTTTGGGATGAGAGCTGTTCTTTCATAGAAAAAAAAGTGGGTATCTACATCCTTGATGTAGAGTCTTTGAGGAATGGAGACATTGGTTGGAGGGGGCAAGATATAAGGTCCTTACCGATCATAAGAACCTGTTGTATATTGATGCTACTAAGTGCTTAAACACCAGATAGGCTTGGTGGACCCTGTATTTTTTGCCAGTTTGGTTTTGTCGCCGACGGAAGGGTTACCTATGAACAAACTTTAGGTATCGCTCTCTTTATGCGTACATTTTATTAATAAAGTACATGATTCCGTTTTAGCTGGACATGCGGGTTCGTTTGCCATTCGGAGATCTCCATCTAGGTCCTTTTGTTGGCAGAATGCTCTTAAGGATATTAAAGAGTATGTCTGTATGGGCTCATACTCACTTGGGATAAAAATGGACGGGAGCAATCCGATAAAAAAATCGGATAGCACTCGTACCAATGTTAATCTATGAGGTACATCTCATATGCAATTTTTTTCTCAGCTAAAATAGGACTGAGAAAAAAAAACGGCAGCATGCTGCGATTTGCTGCGTATATCAGAAGAGACTCGCCAATGCAAGTCAATGGGTCCTAGAAAAAAAACGGACGGCATACCGACCATGCGAGTGCCATCCGATTTTCACGCACCCTTCTCTTTAAAAAAGCCGTTAATTCATCCGCCCCGTACAGTTGCAATACATCGATACCCGACAATTTAGAATAGAAAGAATACAACAACACACATAGAATAGATACACACGTGGTCAAAATTGTTGGTACCCCTCGTTTAATGAAAGAAAAAACCACAATAGTCACAGAAATAACTTGAATCTGACAAAAGTAATAATAAATTAAAAATCTATGAAAATGAATAAATGAAAGTCAGACATTGCTTTTCTGCTTCAACAGAATTAAAAAAAAATAAACTCATGAAATCGGCCCGGACAGAAATGATGGTTCTCTTCTTAACTTAATATTGTGTTGAACCTTTTGAGGCAATCACTGCAATCAAACGATTGCTGTAACTGTCAGGCTATGTGCCCACGTTGCATTTATGAAGCAGAAAATTTCTGCTGCATAAATGCAAGTCCTCTCCCGGAAAAACGCATGCGGAATTCCGCACGCGTTTATCGCGCATTTTTCGCGCGTTTATCACGCGTTTTCCACATGCGGAATTGCCTTGCGTTTTTTATGCATTGGACAAAGGCAATTCCGCTTGCGGAAACGCAAAATTAAGGCTGTGTGCCCACGTAGCATTTTTCAAGCGTATATGCTGCGGAATTTCCGCAGCGTAAACGCTTGAAAAACGCATGTATATCCGCACCCCATGGTCCCCAATGGGATTCCGCAAGTTCTATGCACATGCTGCGGATTTTTCCGCAGCGTTTATGCCGCGTTCAAAAATCCGCAGCATGTCATTTAATTTTGCGTTTCCGCAAGCAGAATTGCCTTTGTCCAATGCATAAAAAACGCAAGGCAATTCCGCATGTGGAAAACGCGTGATAAACGCGCGAAAAATGCGCGATAAACGCGTGCGGAATTCCGCATGCGTTTTTCCGGGAGAGGACTTGCATTTATGCAGCAGAAATTTTCTGCTTCATAAATGCAACGTGGGCACATAGCCTAAATGACATGCTGCGGATTTTTGAACGCGGCATAAACGCTGCGGAAAAATCCGCAGCATGTGCATAGAACTTGCGGAGTCCCATTGGGGACCATGGGGTGCGGATATACATGCGTTTTTCAAGCGTTTACGCTGCGGAAATTCTGCAGCATATACGCTTGAAAAATGCTACGTGGGCACACAGCCTCAATGAGACTTCTGCGCCTCTCGACAGTTATTTTGGCCCACTCCTCATGAGCAAACTGCTCCAGTTGTCTCATGTTTGAAGGTTGCCTTTTCCAGATGGCATGTTTCAGCTCTTTCCAAAGATGCTCAATAGGATTTAGGTCAGGGCTCATAGAAGCCACTTCAGAATAGTCCAATGTTTTCCTCTTAGCCATTCTTGGGTGTTTTTAGCTGTGTGTTTTGGGTCATTATCCTGTTGCAAGACCCATGACCTACGACTGAGACCAAGCTTTCTGACACTGGGCAGCACATTTCTCTCTAGAATCCCTTGATAGTCTTGAGATTTCATTGTACCCTGCACAGATTCAAGACACCCTGTGCCTGATGCAGCAAAGCAGCCCCAGAACATAACAGAGCCTCCTCCATGTTTCACAGTAGGGACAGTGTTTTTTTCTTGATATGCTTAATTTTTCCGTCTGTGAACATAGAGCTGATGTGCCTTGCCAAAATCTTCCATTTTTGACTCATCTGTTCATAGGACTTTCTCCCAGAAGCTTTATGGCTTGTCAACATGTAGTTTGGCAGATTCCAGTCTGGCTTTTTTTATGATTTTTTTTCAACAATGATGTTCTCCTTGGTCGTCTCCCATGAAGTCCACTTTGAATCAAACAACGATGGATGGTTCGATCTGACATTGATGTTCCTTGAGCTTGAAGCTCACCTTTAATTTCTTTAAAAGTTTTCCTGGGCTCTTTTGTTACCATTTGTATTATCCGTCTCTTTGATTTGTCATCAATTTTCCTCCTGCGGCCACGTCCAGGGAGGTTGGCTACTGTCCCATGGATCTTAAATTTCTGAATAATATGTGCAACTGTAGTCACAGGAACATCAAACAGCTTGGAGATGGTCTTATAACCTTTACCTTTAACATGCTTGTCTATAATTTTCTTTCTTATCTCCTGAGACAACTCTTTCCTTTGCTTCCTCTGGCCCATGTTGAGTGTGGTACACACCATGTCACCAAACAGCACAGTGAGTATCTGTAGCCCTATATACAGGCCCACTGACTGATTACAAGATTGTAGACACCTGTAATGCTAATTAGTGGACACAACGTGATTTAACATGTCCCTTTTGTCACATTATTTTCAGGGGCACCATCATTTCTGTCCAGGCCGATTTCATGAGTTTATTTTTCTTTTAAATTCTGTGGAAGCTGAAAAGCAATGTCTGATTTTCATTTGTTAATTTTCATAGATTTTTAATTTATTATTACTTTTGTCAGATTCAAGTTATTTCTGTGACCATTGTGGGTTTTTCTTTCATTAAACGAGGGGTACCAACAATTTTGACCACGTGTGTAGATAGAAAAATGTCAGTCACATACATAAGTAGTACAGTGACCCTGCTGGTTACTGTACTTGTCATTTGTTAAAATAAAGAATTTATAAAAAAAAAAATTGGCGTGGGGTTCCCCGTAATTTTATACTTTAGCAGAAGTTAAGCAGACAGCTGGGGCAGATGTTTGAAGCTTGGGAAGGGGGTAATATCCACGGAGCTTCCCAGGCTACTAATATCAGCCCCCAGCTGAATACTTTGCCTTTACTGGCTATTAAAATGGGGGACCCCTATTTTAACAGCTAGCAAAGACTATGCAGACAGCTGGGGACTGATATTAATACCCTAGGAAGGGGCCATGAATATTGGCCCCCTCCGAGCCTAGAAACAGGAGCCCTCAGCTGCCCCAGAAATGGCACATCCATAGAATGCGCCAAATCTGGCACTTAGCCTCGATCTACCCACTGCTCTTTAGCGGTGACAGTGGGGTTATACGGTTGGGGTTGATGTCAGCTAATGATGCCACCTGGCATAAAGCCCAGGTTAGTAATGGAGAGGCGTCTATAAGACACCCCCATTACTAACCCCACAGTGATAATGATATGTGAAAAAAAGACAACCACACCATGAAGAAAATAATTTATTTGAAATAAAGACAGACTCCTTTAATAATCTAAATTAAACTCTACTTACCATCACGCCCATTCCACCTGAAGCCAATGTCAGACTCTGTCACATGTGCTCAGTGTGAACCAGCTTTCATCTGTGAAGAGCGCAGGGCACCAGTGGCGACTTTGTCAATCCTGGTGTTCTGTGGCAAATGCCAAGTGTCCTGCACGGTGTTGGGCTGTGAGCACAACCCCCATCTGTGGACGTCGGGCCCTCATATCACCCTCATGGAGTGAGTCGCTTTCTAACCGTTTGTGCAGACACATGCACAATTGTGGCCTGCTGGAGGTCACTTGGCAGGGCTCTGGCAGTGCTCCTCCTGTTCCTCCTTGCACAAAGGCGGAGGTAGCGGTCCTGCTGCTGGGTTGTTGCCCTCCTACGGCCCCCTCCACGTCTCCTGGTGTACTGGCCTGTCTCTTGGTAGAGCGTCAAGCCTCTGGACACTACGCTGACAAGACATAGCAAACCTTCTTGCCACAGCTCGCATTGATGTGCCATCCTGGATGAGCTGCACTGCCTGAGCAACTTCTGTGGGTTGTAGAGTCCGTCTCATGCTACCATGAGTGTGAAAGCACAACCAACATTCAAAAGTGCCTAAAACATCAGCCAGAAAGCATTGGTACTGAGATGTGGTCTGTGGTCCCCACCTGCAGAACCACTCCTTTATTGAGGGTGTCTTGATGATTGCCAATAATTTCCATCTATTGTCTATTCCATTTGCACAACAGCATGTGAAATTGATTGTCAATCAGTGTTGCTTCCTAAGTGGACAGTGTGATTTCACAGAAGTTTGATTTACTTGGAGTTATATTCTGCTGTTTCAGTGTTCCCTTTATTTTTTGAGCAGTGTGTATATATACAGTACAGACCAAAAGTTTGGACACACCTCATTTAACGATTTTTCTGTATTTTCATGACTATGAAAATTGTACATTCACACTGAAGGCATCAAAACTATGAATTAACACATGTGGAATTATATACTTAACAAAAAAGTGTGAAACAACTGAAAATATGTCTTATAGTCTAGGTTCTTCAAAGTAGCCACCTTTTGCTTTGATGACTGGTTTGCACACTCTTGGCATTCTCTTGATGAGATGAGATTTTTTGTTGTTCTCATTCATATTATATATATTCATATATACACACACACACATTATATATATATATATATACACACATATATACACACATTATATATATATATATATATATATTCTCTCCACTCATGGTTATTGGTTGGGTGAAGCCATTTGTTGTCAAACTACTGTGTTTTCTCTTTTTAAATCATAATGACAACCAAAAACATCCGAATGACCCTGATCAAAGGTTCACATGCCCCAGTTCTTAACACTGTGTATTGCCCCCTATAACATCAATGACAACTTGAAGTCATTTGCGTGAGATAGATATATAAAAATATCTATCTAGATATATCGAGAAAATCGCATAGCAATTGCATGACAAGAATACGGAACATTTTATTTCTAACATATGGGTATAAGCCCTAAATGCAAAGTCTTTGCCAGGGCAAAAAGCCTTTCTTCAAACTCAGCGGGTTATCTCTTTCGTAACGATGTTGTTGCAGCCCTTGACCCACTTATCCATAGACTTTGCCACAGATTTCCTTAACTCTGGTGGTAACACTGTCGTGGTGGTGGACCGTTTTAGCAAAATGGTTCTTTTGGTGCCACTTCAAAAGTTGCCAACTGCTAGCAGCTTAGCAAATTTGTTCATTTCTCATATTGTTAAAGTTCATTGTGTTCCCAAAAACATAATTTCTGGTTGAGGGGGTTCAATTTCTGGCTAGTTTGTGGTATAGATTTTGCTCCAGATTGGGTATCAAGCTGTCTTTTCTCACAGGTTATCATCCTGAGACTGATAGTCAAACTGAAAGGATGAAACAGGAAATAGAGCAGTATTATGGATTGTCTCCTCTAAACAGAAAGACTGGGTGGAGTTTCCGTGCCTTATCAAGTTTCCTTTAAATAACCGATCCTCTAAGGCTACCGGGACCTTGCCTTTTTTTTTTTTTATTAACTGTGGTAGTTTTCATCCAGTGTTTGGGAATTTTTCAGGATGATAGTCTTACATGCCAGAGGAGGAGATTTTGCCCCCAATTAATTAAGGTCTGGTGGGAGGTCAAAAGGGATCTTTTGGTATTTAGTGACCGGGAAAAAAGAGGTGCTAACCGCAGCTGTAGGAAGGCTCCTATCTTTAAGGTGGGGAATTTTATGTGGTTGTCCTCAAAAAATCTGCACTTAAAAGGTCTACAAAGTTTGCACCTAAATATGAAGGTCCTAATAAAATTATTATTTTAAATCATGGGACAGTTAACTTGCAACTTCCTATTGCCTGGAAAATCAATAATTCTTTCCATTCTTCTCTTTTAAAAAAAATTTGAGGGGACACCTGGTCCATAGTTAAGGTGGATTTGAAAGGGTATCAGGAGTCTGGGGTAGAGGGAGTTCTTGGTTCCAGGTGGGTCAGGCGCCGTCTCCAATATCTCGTTAAGTTTAAACATTATTGTCCTTAAGATAACTCCAAAGTTAATTTGGCGGATATTCATGCGATCAAATAGACAGATTATTGGGTGGGGCTGGGGAAAACAGCGGTCATGGTACACATTGCTACCAATAACAAAGTTAGAGGGAGGTGAAAGGTCTTTAAAAGTAATTACAGGGAATTAGGAGAGAAGCTGAAGTACTGGACCTCCAAGGTGGTGCTTTCAGAAATACTGCCGATTCCACTAGCATCACTAGAAAGTCAGCAGGAGCTTAAGGAGATAAATATGTTTCAGGAAGAAAGGGTCTGGGTTCATGGAGAACTGGGCCGACTTCTCTGTCAGCTACAGGCTCTACAATAGGGACAGGCTGCACCTCAATGGGGAGGTGGGGAGGGTGCAGCTTTGATGAGGGAGTGAGGGAAAAAAATGGTCAGATGGAGGGAGGCGCTTTTAAACTAGGATTTTGGGGGAGAGAGGGTAGTTTTGCAAATAAGGGGAGAGAGTACACACAGTGAGACAGTAAAGGTCAATGAGGATTTAAGGGGGCTGGGACATTCAACAAAAGTAAGGCGGCGAGTAAGAGTAATAAATGTTCTAATAGTATTAAATGTCTGCTGGCAAATTCAAGAAGTCTTGCATACAAAATGAATGAATTAGAGACTCGTATGTCAGCCACAGATTACAATGTGGTGGGCATTACGGAAACCTGGCTGGATGAAAGCCATGACTGGGTGAAACTATAGAGGGTTACACTACATTCAGAAAGGATAGGAAAGAAAAAAAAAGGTAGAGGGTGTGTATTTTCGTTAAATCCAACTTAAGACTTGTGATCAATGACGACATTGGGAGAAGCTTCGACAATGTAGAGTTAGTATGGGTAACTGTACATGGAAATGGTAATAATGGAAAGCTGCTAATTGGAGTTTGCTACAAGCCTCCTAATATAGTTGAACAGGTAGAGGATGAAATGCTGAAAGTGTTGGTTCCCTTAAAATTGTTCCAAAAAATGAAGTAATTGAACATAATTTCACACAAAACCACCAAAAATGGGCAAGACAAAGTTGTTGGCACCTTGATAAAGTTGTGGGTAAACAACATTGTTTCAAGCATGTGAAGCTTGTTCAAACTTAATTGTGGCAAGTAACAGGTGTGGGCAATATGAAAATCACACCTGAAACCAGATAAAAAGGGAGAAGTTGATTCAATCTTTGCATTGTGTGCATGTGTGTGCCACACTAAGCATGAAGAACAGAAAGAGGTGAAGAGAACAGTCTGAGGACTTGAGAGCCAAAATTGTTGAAAAATATCAACAATTTCAAGGTTGCAAGTCCATCTCCAGATGTCTGGTGCGCAACCTAATCAATAAATTTGCAACCCATGGCACTGTAGCTAATCTCCCTGGATGTGGACGACAGACAAAAATTGATGAAAGGTTGCACCGCAGGATAGTCCATGTAACGACACAGATTTCCTTCTTAATTATGCCAAACATACTTTCTGATGGCCAAGAGCAATATACCTTTATTTTTATGTTGACTCTTTTAACCTGTGTTCTTCTTTGGTTGCTCAACACAGACTATTGTTCGTATAAATCTGAATGCTGATCACTTGAGGAGATATTGGTAATTGACGAATGGCTGTTATCTACATCTTATATCCTCTCTTACAATGTATCATCTGCCATACAGGGACTCTGAACAATGAATGTTTCCTAAGATACAGGTGCATCTAACTAAATTAGAATATAATATAATATAATATATGAGTTTCACTTTTTGTATTGAAGAACTAAAATAAATTAACTTTTTGCTGATATTCTAATTTAGTGAGATGCACCTGTATGTTAAATACCATTGTAGGGTGTTTGCCAGCCAACATTGGGGGGGGATGAGCTGTGGATATTCGAGCATTGTAAATTAATATCATGATCCCTAACCCTTCACTTGTGAATGATGGCTTGAAAGGACAAATTTGAACTATAAAAAGGGGGCCTCTGCATCTGTTCAAAGAGACACTACAGAATGAGAGTCTAAGGGACCACAGCCCTGGCTGGAAAGATACAGAACTGCTCCACTGACCATTGCTGAACTCTCAGAGATTATGTGAAGAAGCCTGGTTGGGATAATCAGGTCCCCTGAACACATATCTCACGGCTCTAATCCGGGCAGGCCAGTGGAAGGGTGAGACTATGTAATTTTACACCATCTCATGTATTTGCTGGGACTGTTCTATATGTTATTAATTGCTGGTGGTTCAATAAATGATTGCCACACTGTATACCTTCACCCTGTGTTGTCTGACTAGTGTTCTGCCCATGGAAAACCTTGTGTCTTCACAGTCCAGATGTCTGATAAGCAGTCCCAGTCAAGTTCCAAAGAAATTCAAGTGGTTTTGCATGCTCAGGGTGCATCAATGTCAGCGTGAACTATCCGTCAACATTTGAAATCCTGTGGCGGGAGACCCAGGAAGATCCCACTGCTGACACAGAGGCATAAAAAAGCTGGACTGCAGTTCCCCAAAATGTACATGAGTAAGCCAAAATACTTCTGGGGAAGCATCTTTTGGACAGATGAGACCAACATGATGGGCTTTACCAAAATTCTCTATTCTGTTTACCTTAAACAGAATGAAGCCTACAAAGAAAAGAACACAGAACCCACAGTGAAATATGACGAACGTTCAAAGATGGTTTGGGGTTGTGTTGTTGCCTCTGCCACTGTGTGCCTTGACTGTGTGCAAGGCATCATGAAATCTGAAGATTACCAAAGGATTTTGGGTCACAATGTAGTGCCTATTGTCAGAAAGCTGGGTTTGCATCCTAGATCATAAGTCTTCCAGCATGGCAATGGACCTCAAACATACTTCAAGAAGCACCAATAAGTGGATGGAAACAAAGTGCTGGAGAGTTCTGAATTGGCCAGCAATGAGTATGGATCTAAATCCCATTGAACACCTGTGGAGAGATCTTAAAATTGCTGTTGGGAGAAAAATATTACAATTTGAAGTCCTCAGTGGTTGATACCATCTTTTCAGTTAGCCATCAAAAGGTAATAAATTGCAAGCTTTTGGGACTACTCACGTCTCTTCATCAGGCACAGTATAACACAATCTGAAGAGTCACATATTTATACACAACAGGGCACAAGAATAATGCAATAGGTAAGACAAGTGATGTGAAGCAGAACTATCAGTATTGGAGAGAGAGAAGCAGTTGTGGCCGTAAATATTGAAACAGTTCAAATATAAGGAGTGTGAAAGTTTTATTGTCCTGTGATTGAGGTCTGGTCAATGATTGTGATGCTCCCAAACGGTCTGAGGAACACAATGCTTAGTGGATGTAGGAAGACACAAATCCATGCGATACAGCTGAGTGCTGCTGAGTGTGCCAACGATTGTCATAAGCTTGGACTCCCAAATTTATTTTGTCTCTCTGAGATTTGAAATTACGTTTTAATACAAGTAATTTCATGTCCATGATGCTGTGATCAGGGATACAAAAATGTTTGCAGCAGGTATATGTATTTTTTCTATTATTGTGTGGCGATTAAAATTCACCCTTCTAAGTTTTTTGCCCTGTCTGCCCTACATACAGACCCCCAGTTGAACATTTGGTACATATAATTAAGTACACTACATTAGATGTAATGCAGCTGAATGTATATGGGATCTTGTGGTCCTGATGTGAGTTGGGAATCTTTATCTTGTTCGTGGTCATTATAAATGGACAGGTTTTACATTTTTCTGGCTGCAGGGAAAGGTTCCTGTAGCTGTTGGAGAGGACAGGGAGCTTCTGACAAGGATGCTTCGTAGATTTGGAGCTGCGTAAATCACCGAAGTTGGGGATCTGGAAATATAGATTGTAATTTGGCATCTTTTTGTAATAATGGTTGTAATTTCGGTGCAGCTTCCCTTAGCACCTCCAGATTTGGATTGTAGGTGACTACGAGAGGCACCCGGTTGCTTTCTTGTTTAGTTTTCAAATGTAGGAGAGGATTCCTTGATATTCTGGTGGCTCTTGCAATCTGGTTTTCAATTGTTGTTGGATGGTAGCCCTGGTTCAAAAAGGTTTTTCTGAGGCCACCAAGGTGTTGTCTCTGTCCATAGGGTTGGAACATATCCGATTGTATATGATGGCTTAGCTGTAGACAATAGAGATTATGTGTTGTGGATGGAAACTGACCCATTTAAGGGATGTTGGACAGTGAGTTGGCTTCTGGCACAGGAATGGCTATATTTCATTGTTCTGTAATTTAATGATGGTGTCCAAAAAAACTAATTTTAGTACAGAAGTACTTGAGTGTTAAGTTTATGGTGGGATGAAATTGATTAAAGTGCTCATGGAACGTCTTTAGCTGTTGCTCAGACTTTGTCCAGATGATTAAAATATTGTCAATGAGGACAAGAAGTCACTTTCAATCTTGGCCATGAAAATTTGCAAACTGTGAAGCCATATCCTGTAGATATATGTGGTTATCAAATTCAAAGTAATTGTGGGTCAGGATGATTTTTTTAAGTTTTACCACAAAGGTGAAACTATCCTCCCGGTCTGTTTGCTCCCCCCCCCCCCCAGCACCTTTTCCTTCTATCACGCTTAGGTTTGTGGGAGGTTATACTTGTTCTTTTTGGTTCTCCTTAGCTTGCCTTCATTGCCCTATACGAATGTATTTTAGTTTCTCCCCAAGGGTTTTGTATCTTACTTCACACTTTCCTTTCCCCTAGTTGACAGTGTGTTGCGGCCTCCCCTAAGGTTCCTCAGGAGGTACGAGAAACTCCTCAATGGTCTATTACGGATTTAGATCCGAGTTGGTGCTTTAAGTTGTGCAGCTAGTCTGTACAGAGACTAGTTGGGTATACTTTGCGGCATTTTCCCCTGTGTGGTCTCTCCAGCTGCTATCAAGATGCGCTTTCTGATTAAAACATTTCCTACATTCTGAAAATGAAAAAGGCTTCTCCCCTGTGTGGGTTCTCTGATGCCTAACAACATCTGATTCATGGTTAAAACATTTCCCACATTCTGAACATGAAAAAAGCTTCTACCCTGTGTGAGCTCTCTGATGTTTGATAAGATTTGATTTCTTTGCAAAACATTTCCCACATTCTGAACATGGAAAAGGCTTCTCCCCTGTGTGAGTTATCAGATGTTTGATAAGATTTGATTTCTCTGCAAAATATTTCCCGCATTCTGAACATGAAAATGGCTTCTCACCTGTGTGAGTTCTCTCATGTGCGATAAGATTTGATTTCTTTGCAAAACATTTCCCACATTTTGAACAGGAAAAAGGCTTCTCCCCTGTGTGAGTTCTCTGATGTGTATGAAGATGTGATTTCTGTATAAAAGATTTCCCACATTTTGAACATGAAAAAGGCTTCTCCCCTGTGTGTATTTTCTGATGCTTAACAAAGCTTGATTTCTGGTTAAAACATTTTCCGCATTCTGAACATGAAAAAGGCGTTTCCCCTATGTGAGTTATCTGATGCCTGATGACATTTGCTTTCTTTGTAAACCATTTCCCACATTCTGAACATGAAAATGGCTTCTCCCCTGTGTGAGTTTTCTGATGTTTCATAAGATTTGATTTCTTTCCAAAACATTTCCCACATTCTGAACATGAAAATGGCTTCTCCCCTGTGTGAATTCTCTGATGACTAAGAAGAGACACATTCTTCACAAAACATTTCCCACATTCTGAACATGAAAATGGCTTCTCCCCTGTGTGAATTCTCTGATGACTAAGAAGAGATACATTCTTCACAAAACATTTCCCACATTCTGAACATGAAAAAGGCTTCTTCCCTGTGTGAGTTCTTTGATGTTTGGTAAGACTTGATTTCTTTGCGAAACATTTTCCACATTGTGAACATGAAAATGGCATCTCCCCTGTATAAGTTCTCTGGTGACTAACAAAATCAGATTTCTGGTTAAAACATCTATCACACTTGGAGCAGGAAATTTGATTCTCTGCTGTGTACATTTTTTGATGTTTAAGAAAAGACTTTTTGAGGGAAAGACTATTTCTATATTCTGAAGGGGAAAATGGCTTCTTTGCTTTAGGAGCAGTTTGTTTTTTAATGCTTATTTTGTGACTTAGATTTCCCTTAGTAGTCGGTAATGAATCAGAAGACAGGAAGTGTTTCATAGGATCAGATGACAGATCTTTGCTGTGAAGGGATGATGGTATATCTGGAGTAATGGCATTCACTTCAATTGTATCCTGTGGGATCTCAAGATCATTGGATTTAAAAATTGAAGATGTCAGCTGTCCCTCTGATCTCCTGGTGCAGTTATCTGCTAAGAATAAAAACAATTATTTTTTTTGAGTAAAATATCCTTGAATTTTATATTTTTGAACATTTTTAATTAAACTGTCAGTAGAAATGGCAAGTTATGTAAAAACACTGAATTATTCACCAAGACAATAACAGTTCACAGTCTAATAGAAAACCTCATAGGATGAACCAGTGGAGCGTGGTGTTCAACTATTTGTTCATTCTGCCTCCCAAATATGGAATAAGAAGCCACCAAACAATGTTATGTAGATGAAAATAATACCAATAAAAACTTCTACTCATCCGGCAAATAACAAGTCCCCACTCAGGTCCATTATCTGTCAGTGGGAAAACAAAAGTTTCCACATTATTAAGGTCTCAAAAGGCTCTTGAAAAGCAACATGGCCTCCATATACTAATCCAGCAACATCCGCTCTCCCAAAGTCAGATCTCCCCTTGCTTCTGAGCCTTGCAGTGCGCCCAAACCACATTTATCATCCATGTATTTGGCATTACTATAGTTAGAAGAAACCACTGAATTTACAGTTTGGGTATCCTGGAGCACAATCTGGACACTATGTGTTGGGCAATAAAATAATATATTTGCAATTTTCACTGTCCAATATCTAATGTGATAATTTCCAGGAAGTGTCTGTGGAGTCAAAGTAGTCACTACTTCTATAGATTAATTCACTGAGGGTTATAACTTCCAAAATGCAGTCACTTTCTGGGGATTTCTATTGCTCTGGTTTTCTGCCATTTTGTCATGTTAGGGCTTCTGCAAATGGTGGGCCCCATCTCCTGTGTAATCTGCTCCTGCGACATCTGCTCCTGTCACCATACGTGGCCTTATTCATTCTGCAGAGAATCTAACTTTGTGATATATGTAATCAAACGCCCATGTGGTCTACAATACATATGGAAAACTATTCAACCCATTAGGGACTGCATTGCCAGCCACAAATCCACTATCCGTTGTTGCAAACTCTGGTGTGGTAAAGCGATTTGCTCGGCTCTCACAGAGGCAGAAACACTTATTGGGTTAACTTACAGCTGGTTTATTAATTAATGGCATAAACCATGGCAGGGTTCCGCAAAATAAACACGGCCTCTCCGGGATAACGGGAAACAAAAAGATAAAGTATAGTACAGTTCATAGGTGAGCGGGGTTTCGCCCGCTCCAGGTAACACAAAGTTTCACCACAAAGTCCTTCTGTGGAGCTCTCTGGCTTCCACACACATGGTCTGGAGACTTCCTTCACCAGACAGAAAAAAAAAACAGTGGCTGAGCATTTCACTTCTGCAGCCACACCCTTCAGGTGGAGATATGGCGAGTAGGCGTCCCGCACATCTCAAACCTACTCACAAAGGTGGTGTCACCTGCCTGTGACTCAAGCTCCGGGGGGCAGGTCCAAGCACACACACTTCCGGTCTGCCGGTAATCGGGGAAACATACATAAACCCTCCAGCCGCAACTAGAGACAGATGCACGAGACGTAGGCGCGGGAGCGCCTGTTCACAGCTCCATTAAAGGTAGCCACCCAGCACACGTTGTGCAGACAGACAAGCCACCTGGCATGATCATATAACATGCTTCTATACTGATCTGTTACTTAATAAGCTTTACTACTTATCTATATTGCTCATATGTCTCTGTCCTATACCTAACATGCCTTTATACTCAACTATTTGGGGACCTATATTCCTTATGTCTCTGCCCTGATACCTAACTTTTTAACCATCTAAGCTCTGTCATTCTACTCCTTGGCCCCGGCTCCTTTGCTCCTCCACTTAATCATTAATCGTTTTGCTTCCATTAACCTATCTTTTTACCAATGATTTACTATGAAGCCAGAATATCAGCAATACTTACCTGCAGGACCGATGTCCTATAAGCCGCTGAAGATTGTGTGACAGTTACAAGTACATTCAGGACGAGCATATGAAAGGCTTAGGTATATAATTTTTGTGTATATAAATATGTATATACAGGTGCATCTCACAAAATTAGAATATCATCAAAAAGTTAATTTATTTCAGTTTTCAATACAAAAAGTGAAACTCCTATATTATATAGAGTCATTACACACAGAGGGATCTATTATATAGAGTCATTACACAGAGGGATCTATTATATAGAGTCATTACACACAGAGGGATCTATTATATAGAGTCATTACACACAGAGTGATCTATTATATAGAGTCATTACACACAGAGCGATCTATTATATAGAGTCATTACACACAGAGGGATCTATTATATAGAGTCATTACACACAGAGGGATCTATTATATAGAGTCATTACACACAGAGGGATCTATTATATAGTCATTACACACAGAGGGATCTATTATATAGAGTCATTACACACAGAGGGATCTATTATATAGAGTCATTACACACAGAGGGATCCATTATATAGAGTCATTACACACAGAGGGATCTATTATATAGAGTCATTACACACAGAGGGATCTATTATATAGAGTCATTACACACAGAGTGATCTATTATATAGAGTCATTACACACAGAGGGATCTATTATATAGAGTCATTACATGCAGAGGGATCTATTATATAGAGTCATTACACACAGAGGGATCTATTATATAGAGTCATTACACACAGAGGGATCTATTATATAGAGTCATTACACACAGAGGGATCCATTATATAGAGTCATTACACACAGAGTGATCTATTATATAGAGTCATTACACACAGAGTGATCTATTATATAGAGTCATTACACACAGAGTGATCTATTATATAGAGTCATTACACACAGAGGGATCTATTATATAGAGTCATTACATGCAGAGGGATCTATTATATAGAGTCATTACACACAGAGGGATCTATTATATAGTCATTACACACAGAGGGATCTATTATATAGAGTGATTACACACAGAGGGATCCATTATATAGAGTCATTACACACAGAGTGATCTATTTCAAGTGTTTATTTCTGTTAATGTTGATGATTATGGTTTACAGCCAATGAAAACACAAAAGTCATTATCTCAGTAAATTAGAATACTTTATAACAACAGCTTGAAAAATGTTTTTAAAATCTGAAATGTCCTACTGAAATGTATATTCAGTAAATGCCCTCAATACTTGGTCGTGGCTCCTTTTGCATCAATTACTGCATCAATGCGGCAATGTGGCATGGAGGCGATCAGCTTGTGGCACTGCTGAGGTGTTATGGAAGCCCAGGTGGCTTTGATAGCAGCCTTCAGCTCGTCTGCATTGTTGGGTCTGGGGTCTCTCATCTTCCTCTTGATAATACCCCATAGATTCTCTATAATAGATTCTCTATGGGGTTAAGGTCAGGCGAGTTTGTTGCCAATCAAGCTCAGTGATCCTGTTGTGTGTAAACCAGGTATTGGTACTTTTGGCAGTGTGGACAGGGGCCAAGTCCTGCTGGAGAATGACATTTCCATCTCCATAAAGCTTGTCGGCAGAGGGAAGCATGAAGTGCTGTAAAATGTCCTGGTAGACGGCTGCGCTGACTTTGGTCTTGATAAAACACAGTGGACCTACACCAGCAGATGACATGGCTCCCCAAACCATCACTGATTGTGGAGACTTCACACTAGACCTCCAGCAGCTTGGATTGTGGCCTCTCCACTCTTCCTCCAGACTCTGGGACCTTGTGGAGTGTGTCAGTGACTGACTTCTGGACATCTGTCAACTCAGCAGTCTTCCCAATAATTGTGGAGCCTACTGAAACAGACTAAGGGACCTTTTTAAATGATTAAGAAGCCTTTGCAGTTGTTTTTTGTTAATTATGCTAATTTACTGAGATAATGACTTTTGTGTTTTCCTTGGCTGTAAGCCATAATCATCAACATTAACAGAAATAAACACGTGAAATAGATCACTCTGTCTGTAATGACTCTATATAATATAGGAGTTTCACTTTTTGTATTAAAGAACTAAAATAAATTAACTTTTCGAAGATATTCTAATTTTGTGAGATGCACCTTTAGTCTTGACATTTATGAATGGTTTCTATTTTTCAAAGCAACATTATGAATAAGACTCTGGCAGGATCAAAACGTTAAAAATTATTTCTGTTACATATCCCTTCACCTTTTTATGTCTGAATTACTCTACGTGAAAAAAACTGTTTGCATGCCAAAAGGAATGTGCAGTGAATCACTACCTACAGTTATTCTTTCTGCAGGCGGTGCTGGCGATGGAGGAAACGTCGGAACCAGAAGTTCTGGGAGGCGCAGGTTCTGCCCATCCAGTCTGGCAGTGTGGGTGGGTGTTGTCCAGTTGGAGTAATCTGATCCCTGCCTCAGTCAACTGGAAAGCATCTCACCCTATGTGACGATACAGCTTACAATCTTAATCAGCCAGACGATTAGATTTGTTAAGCCAAGAGAAATACACTATTATCTTTGTGTTGACTTGTGAATGTATGTGTATTTCTGTGAGTGGTCAAGAAGGACATACGATTATTTGTATAAAACTGAATATTGACTTCTCTTCCTTTGGAAACAATGATGTCTGTTAATATGCTAATGACATACTGTACTAAAAGCCAGGTAGATGTTTATTTACAATACCCCCCTATGATACCAGCTATGTAAATTGATTAGCTCAAACAATGAGACCTGAGTGAGACCTGCACCTTTACTTCTGACTGATGACCTTATGACCTTACACAGATGTAAATATAAACAGGGATGTCTTTAGTGCGGCAAGCTAGATCAAGGAGAATCAGAAATACTTTACAAGGAGAATGAGAGACATCCTTCAGGACAGAAAATGGATAGCATGGCTGCTCCATCAAAAGAGACACACATTTGGATTCTACATGATTCCGGCCTAAGGGTATTAGGCCCTAATTGGAAAGATACAGATCTGCTCCATTGACCATCTGAGAGACATGGATACATTTGGGGAGACCAGGTTGGGATGATCAAGTTGCCTGGCCCCATGGATATGTTGTTTGGGGTTTCCAGGTGGGACACTCCGGTCGCCTGGAACCCATGGAGACATTTGGAGAAGCCATTATTTCTATATGTCCATAAACAAGGGCACATCTAATGTTAGACATTTCAGCATTAATATAACCTCAAAATCTATATCAGTCAATCCACTGCAAGAAGTAATTAAATCAGAATATTTTGGGCCCCAGCTACTGTAGTCAAAACTGTGAGTATAGTCAATAACACATCTACTGAAATGATCAAACTCAATAGTCTTCATCAGAGAAAAATGAGTAACTAATGGTGACACCTCCCTGGTATAACGGAGTATGGGGCTCGGTGGCTCTTGGCAATCAAAACTATTGTAAGGGCCAATATTTTGTCAGATGAGTTTCCAGAAGAAATATAAGACATTGAAAGAAAACTTTTTATAATAATGTAGAGCTAGGGTGTCAGACCAATCCCACCACAATCAAACTATCATACAGAATGTGCAAAAAAAAAAAATTTTTTCTCTGTTACATCCCCAACAACAACATATGTATGAGGGAGAGCTCCAACACTAAACCGGAGTTGCACTCATTTATGGCGGACCATTGGAGGTATGATGAGTCCTGACCAGAAGAGTAGAGAAAGTATTAGTGCCCCCATTTCAGGAGAGATTGTACAGTAATCTGAATTCCTTAGGATCAAAAAAATAATGGAATTCATGACGTGGAGTGAATCCATGAAACCAGGGCTGGAGCCATGCCACCACATCTCCTGCAGGCGTGAATAGATGTATATTACAGCCATCAGCCACGCACAGCTTAGAGACATATCATGGCACAGGTGTAATGTTATTTATGTAGTTTATCAAGATCCTGTTTGAAGATAGTTTGAAAAGTTGAGATAAAGGGAAACTCCGTTGTACAGAAATTAAGTCTTGGCCCTCACTGCACATTTAATGTTGCTGATCGTAAAAGTCGTCAGCACATTCAACGTACGCTGCCTTTTGGTTTTGTAGTTTACAGACATGGGCAGGTGAGAATTAGTATCTTCTACTACCAGAAGTATCTTCTACTACCAGAGGGTAAGTGGATCCTCCAGGTTGTAAGTTCTATAGAAAAGGGCTTTCACAATTTCACAAAATAATCTGTACATTTTTGGGTGGAGGAGAATGTTATGCTCCAGCAGCAAAATGGTGATCACACGATTGTGATACGGCCGGACTACACCACCGATAAAGCAGCCACAGCCGGTGACTGAGAAGAATCTGTGACTTCTCTGCATTTAGTGGTCACTACTCACCTGGGTAGTCATATGTAGGAATCTCCTCCTTACACCGCTCATCACCCCTCACATATGTCTCTGTAATATTAATATGGGTCAGATCTTCACCCTGAAACAAATATATAAGTCACAGACAGATGGAGAAGTCACATCTATGATCAGCTCTAATCCTGCCATCTCCACCGTTCTCATTACACAAGTATAAAACATATAATACTGGGGGACAAAACACGACTGAGCACAAGACCTTCACAGCCGTCTACACATCATAGGGGAGATCTCATGACACCTTCTCTCCATCTACCTGATGATCCTGAGGAACATTGGGATCTTCTTGCTTACAGTCCTGTGGAAGAAGAGGACGGGGACATCTCTCTGGTGTTGTCCTCTTACTGGATGGATCTGGAGGAAACACATACAGGGACTGAATTCATTCCTTTCATACAGATAATTATAGGCCATGTGTATTTAGTCCGGTCTATGACCTGGTGATGTGAGGGGCTGGGGAACCTCCATCATGACGTCCTTGTACAGATCTTTGTGACCTTCTAAATACTCCCACTCCTCCATGGAGAAATAGACAGCGACATCCTGACACCTTATAGGAACCTGACACATACAATGATACAGTCATCCCCCCGATCCCTCCATAGTGTTACTGTATAATGTCCTAGCATTCCCAGCAGTGTCACCTCTCCAGTCAGCAGCTCAATCATCTTGTAGGTGAGTTCTAGGATCTTCTGGTCATTGATGTCCTCATGTATCAGGGGGTGAGGTGGAGGTCCTGTGATTGGGCTCAGGGATCTTCCCCATTCCTCAGACACAGGGTCCTGACAGCGCTCACTAGAGGTCTTCTTCACTACTGTGTAATCCTGGTTATGGAGAGACACATTAATAAATCTCACTACAGACATTTCCAGAGTCCTCACCTCTCCAGTTCTGTCCATCTGTTATTCCCATAGATAAGAATGATGTAATGTGACGTCATCAGAATCTCTCACCTCTCCAGTAACCTGGAAGAGGATCTCTAGGGTGAGGTGTAATATCCTCTCCGCCATCTTGTCTCTGTCCATGTCCATCCTGGATGGTTCAATCACATATAGAGGATCTTCAGTAGAGTATCCAATACTGTAAAGACCTGAATGAGAAGATGATGAGCCGATGTAATATCATAAAAATCCAGTGTAATAAGGGAAACATATGAGATTTATTATTTTACGGTATCTAGTTTTCTTCTTTACATCTAGTAATAAAACCAATATATTTTAGGCCACAGACAACAAGCAGTTTCTTCCTCGGAGTCTGCAGCTGAATACGTTTCTCATAGACTCATCGTCCATAACGCTAATTCTCATCTCATTTACTGCCACTGGAATCGGCATTAGCAATACTGCAGGAGATATTGCCACGCACAGTGTAGGAAAGACAAAGTGCAACACAAAGAGATCAGGGGAAGGGAGCCCAGACACTAAGGACAGAGAGGATGGAGACCTCCTAGGCTGATCTGATCTCACCCTGTCCTTCCCTACCATCCCTATATTGGTTGCTCACCAATCGCCGAACAGGAACCTAAAACACTGTCTCTCTCTAGAGCTAGGGTCTGGCTAGGAAACGAAAAAGGGATGAGCGCTAGTCGCTCCCCATTAACACCAAAGACAGCAAGGGGAGACAGACACGGGGGAAGTAGCTTAGCTTGAGTCGACTTAAGAGAGATTGCACACATGTCCTCTTCCCACCAGAGAGGAAGAACTGCACTTGCTCCAAGCCTTCACAAAAGGTCATGTGAATATCACCGGCACCTCCCTACTGCAAAGTGAAAGTATTTATACACCCAGGCCAGGGTGTTAACTAGCAACAGGAAGGTAGCCGCTGGGTCTTAGAGTCAAAAAGATATAAGAAGGTGCCTGTAATGCCAAACAAAGATCTCCGGCAACCAACTGCAGGGCGGCTGTCTGTCACATCTGACACACCCGTGAAAGATATTCATTACACGTTACATGAGAACTAACTACCAGGGCTGTGGAGTTGGAAAGCCAAACCTCCAACTCCTCAATTTCCATGATACCAACTCCACGACTCCCTCATACACGGCTCATGTTTAAGTGATAACTACTGTAGCACAGATTCCTCTCAGCTAGAAGTCTAAACTCTTAGATCAGGAATAGGACAGACATTTATAGGACATTTCATAACTTTCCCAAATTCTTATGAAAAAATATTCCCTACAAACTGCATTGAACTACTATACTCAATTTATTATTTATTTTAGGAGTTGGAGTCGGTCCATGTTATACTGATTCCGACTCCACCAAAATGGACACGGACTCCCGACTCCACAGCCCTACTAACTACTTCATTATGAGGAAGACATCTTCATCTTCTACTACGGGTTTAGAAACCTATTTGGCCACAGTCAGTCACTGACTACATCACCACTGGCCGTCTATATGAATGTTTCCCGTCTTCCCCAGACAGTAATCTTCTATCACGTTAGATCTCATGTCTGATTCACACACAGAAGTTTGAGGCATTTAGAAATGCTTTTTTGTTCCACAAACACTGGGGATAGAAATTATTTGATACCAAAGTCTCCATGTACAGTGTTTTATGGGGCTTATTTCTGGTGTTAGGCTTTCCTATATTACAAGAAAAATACCAGGAAAAAGCAATGTTTCAAAAGAAAATTGGTGCCAACAATTCTTGTAAAAAGAAAAAAACATGCAAAAAGCAGAAGACACATTTTATTATTTCAAGTATAAAGGCTCCTGCACCACCTCGTTGATACTTGAACAGATCCACCTGTTATCATGAACATATACCAAAATTCAAGGGTACGTGGTGTTCTGCTCAAAATGCAAAAAGTAATAATCCAGCAAAAAAGAAAATGAAGGCGGCACTCATCAATGTCGTAAAAAAACATCATGTCCCTTATTTCATTTCTAGTTTAAAAGTGGCAAGCATGGAGAGCGGGGAGGAAAAAGACGGACAACAGCCGTTTCGCGTTTGTAACAGCGCTTCTGCGGGTCCAGGTAATAAGGTGACGTAAAGACACAGGTGTAAACACATAAAACTATTTGTCCCCTTTTTATTAGGATTAGAGAGTGCCTTCATTCTATAGAGACAAAAAAAGATCACAGAGGTTTATCAAACATGTAACTGACTGTCATGGTGCCGACTCAAAAGTCTTGAAATTTGCCGGGTTAGAAATAGTTAAATCCCCTGATAGAGGGGGGGGGGGGAATCACAAAAAAATACTTCTGCAAAGAGAAGCTTAGTCGATTCTGTGATCCAACGCTAATGGCCCTTTAGGATTAAACAATTGATCCTATTTTTCTTTGTTTTTATAACATTTTATATTTGTTTTTTTAACATGTTGCAGCCTGCAGTAACTCTCGCTCCACTATACC